>NW_008345290.1:8451176-8572091 GCF_000622305.1 Nannospalax galili
TTAAAATCCCCACTCTGGGGGCTGGAGAGATGGCTCAGGGGTTAAGAGCACTGAATGTTCTTGCAGAAGACCTGGGTTCAGATCCTAGCACCCACATGGCAGCTAACAACTATTGGTAATAAACTAATATTACATATATATATATAAACTAACATATACTGACAACTATCCCCAGTTCCAGGGGATCCGACGCCCTCTTCTGGCCTCCGTAGGAATTGCATGACACTGGTGCACTTACCTACATGCAGGCAATACATGCATACACATAAAATAAAAATAATAAATAAAATATTTTTAAAAATCCCCACTCTGTCACTGGCTGTGTGACCCTCTGAATAAGGCACCCAATCTTGTGAAATTCGGTTTCTTCTTGAAGAATGTCTACCTCCCAGATTTGTCATACAGATTCTATGTAGTCATCAAACGGGGAGCACCCTACATGTGCCAAGCACCTAGCTCATTACTGGGTGAATGTTGGTAGGTGAAAGAGATATAGGTAGCCACCTTTTTATAGAACCTACAGTCAAGTTAGGAAATCAGAGCAAAAGAAATAAGCAACTACATGAATTATTATAAGTTGGAATACAGGTTCTGAGGTTAATGAAAAGGCTCAGCATTGGAGAATTGAGTAGGTAGGAGACCTACTTCGACAAAGTGACCGTGGATGATCTCTCCAAGAAGATTATGTTGGAAATTTGAGGAAGCATATGGTAGATGAAGAACAGGGAGAATTTCAAGACTGGGAGTGACATCTTGAAGCTAGGAAACAGGAACAAATGGAAATCATCACGTATGAGTAGAAGGCACAGTGTAAACTAGCATAGCTAACCCCACATGAGAAACTTCTAGTACACATGGAAACAGCACTGGCCACTTACAAAGCACAGCTCAGAGCATGCTATTTCCATCAGAGTCAAGACTCACATTCCACCAAGTGAAGTTGCTTCATTTCCACAAGATAACAGCATTTATTCCCCCCCACACACCAAAATTTTAGGTGTCTGGACTGAACAAACACATCAGCAGTGTTTTCCACGATTTCCAACGTCTACCAAGGAGCAGAACTTCCTCCCTCTCGCACTTTTCCATTTCCTCTACCTCCTGTCTTTGCAGATTGGACACCAATTTCAAAAAAATTCCTGAAGTTGACTAATGACAGGACATGAGTGTCTAGAGTCTGACCTGCCCGCTGGGGGTTGAGACGAGATGTTAGACTGGAGTGACTGTTCTTTCCCCCTTCATTTGGAATGACTGTCCTTAAGCTCCTATCTTTCAAACGTGTTGGTCTTCAGAAGATTTTGTTCAGCATTACTAAAAATATAATACATGATGGAGAAAGAGAAGAGGTAATGATCTCCCATTTTCACATTGCCTTTTTGCTGGCTCTCAGATGCTCACCTAATGACAGCCCTGGCCACCAGTGGGGACGAGGAGTAAGGAGTTGGTTTCAGTGGCAAGTAACACCTGAATTTTTCCTCTCTCAGGACGTAGGCTTTTCTTTATCTCTGAGACTTGGCATCCCAGCTCCCTAGACTCTTCCTTTTCCAAGTCACCACATTAGTTTTCCACTGGGCCATGATCCAGCTGTTTGGGTCCCTTACACATACTAGTTCTGCAGTACACTTGATGCTGTTAGTATTTAATGTAGGAGCTTTGCATTTTATTTAGATGAAATAAAGTTCTAAGGGGCATGGAAACAATACTTCCAGAGATAAATGGGATAGATCAGAGTTCAGTTCTCCTTTTGGTTTGAATTAAAATGAGCGCATAATGCTGAGGCAGGAAGACTCTACCCCAGTAAGATCCATGGTGTATGGAGAAGTCCAGAATGTCCTGCTTAGTGTTCTTTACAGTGGAGACAGAACTGGAATCTTAGCTCCATAGTTAGACAGAGAGGGCTTTTCCACCCACCAATTAGTTTCTCTGTTGTCATTTTCCTCACAGTATTTATCATTGCCTGAAGAAAATGCTGTGTACATTTGTGTGTGTTCATGATCTGGTCAACCTTCCCAGTACCACACAGACACCATAAGTCTGAAGCACTCACTTGTCAGGTTCCATATCCTCAGTTGATAGAATAGTGTCTGTTGTTTAATGAGGGGAGGGGGGTCAGTGTCCAAATGATGAATGTTGTCCTAGATACTGGAAGTTAGATTTTCCGGCACTTCCTCTCTTGTCCAGGTACTAACTTATTTAATCCTTGTGAAAGCACAAAACATGTACATGGATTTTCAGATTAGTAAACCAAGGTAAAGTGTAACACCACATGTGTCTGAAGATGTGGTTAAAGCACAATGCTTTGTATATTGACTTAAAATTAATCAAAAATTAAATGAACATAAACAAATCAAGACTCAGAGAAGTGGAATAATTTTCCCCAGTCATATAACAAACAAGTGCTAGTGTTAGGATTCACTTTCAGACTTGCTGACTCTAGAAACGGCATCTTTATCCTCTGTTGACATTCCATATGATGTCCGGCAATACGTATTCTCTCAGCCTGAGCTCTGGGTTCAAGAGTTGCCTCTCTCTCTGTTTATACTTTCTACTTTCAAAATGCTCTCAATGATACTTAAGAAGAAAGCAAGGAATCACTAAATACTCTGCTACCCTGTGTATAGTGGGTAAGGCAGGTTGAGAATGGTGGTCATGAACTTCCTGACTATATTTTCATTTGTGGCTACTTTGAGTCTAGCCAGCTCTAGAACTGCCAGTCTTGGCAGTGGTGGGGAAGATGAATGGTAGAGGAGGAGAGGTGAAGGCTGGTCAAGCATGTAAGGGCCTCCCAAGCTTGTCCACACAGTCATCACACTGGGAGGAGACCCTCTGCACTTTTGTGGCCCCTTAGCTGTGCCCCTTCAGATCTAGACAGTGCTTCTGTGGCCCATTGGCCGTGCACTTTCAGATCTAGATAATAATGATCTAATGATCTTACTGTCTCCTGTTGCTGCTGGGTAGATGTATAAAGTGAGGCCAGACTTCCCAGTCACAGGTTTCTGTTGGCAGGATCTTTCTTCCTGAGCAATAGACTGGAAAGAAACCCACGGAGCCTGTTCTTGGCTCTGATCAATCAGGATTACCAGAATAAAAAGTGAAATAACGTAACTAAGACCAATTTTGAGATTCATCTCTTTGCTCAGAGGTCGATGATGTTTTACACAAGCAGTCTTGGTGTCTCCTCATCTAGCCTTGTTGAATGACAGGCAAGTTTCCACACGAATGTTATTTGAGCATGCGTCTCCCCATCTGGCCTGCCTGGCAGCATTGACCAGCAGCCTTTGGGTCGAAACAAAGGTTCTTTCTGACAAATCACTTTTAGCCAAAGTTTTTATCATGCCATTTCCCTCTCAGACCTCTGATAAGATACTTGCATGTGCAGGAATGAAATAAAATGGCTGCATTTTTAGTGGTAAGGACAAAACATGTCCCAATACCCTTACTATACACTTTACTTAAGGGAAATGTTTTAAATCATATATTGTTACACCATTTTGTAACTTCTATTTGAAATTATTCTGAGTTACATATCACTAAACGCCATTTTCAACACATCACTCATTGCTTGAAAACTGTTAGATGGTCCCATTCCCTCCGCCTGACTGCTGTAGAGCCTGGGAGCCTCCTTACCTGAGTAGCTTGCCTTATTGCCAAACTGGGTCTTCCAGCTTCCACAAAGGGCTCCCGTGACTTGGTTCTTCTCCTTCTTTGCAAAAGACTGATAGACAACCTGCCCTTCAGACTGTCTCCTTGCCTGGCTTTCTTGCTCTGGCCCACTTTCCTTTCTGAGGTTTAGTCTGTGTCTCTCCTATGCTTCTCTAACTTTATATATCACTTCTTGTGTGTTGTCTTTTCAAGGAGATAGAAGTAGCTTCAGAACACAGCACTGTCAGGAAGGCATTTGCCTATAAAAAAAAAAAAAGAAACATTCCAAAACCAAAATAAGAAAACACACACACACACACACACACACACACACACACACACACGCACACACACACACACAGAGAAGAGTGTAACTCCAACACTCGGAAAGCTGATGCAGGAGGTTTTCCATGACTTGGAGGCCCGCCTGGCCTATAGAGTCTATAGAGTAAGCTCTGTCTCAAAAAACCACCCCAATGCCAGAAGCACAAAAAGGGTTCCTTGTTTTTAGTTAATAAGAATTTGGAAGTGGGCATTCTGGGACTGCCAACTTAATGGTATAATCAAGGTTCTACTTGGTAACATTATTCAAGGGACTCTTGCCTGTGTTTAATTTCCCATTACTGTCACACGTCATTTCTAATTAGTGGAGGAATTAGAATTCTAAGAGCTTTGCCCTCCAGCTTCTAAGAAGGATCAAGTGAGGAAGCTTGGCAAGACGCAAAGTCAGCCCACCTAGTCCATCTAGACCAGGTGATTGGTCCTGCTGCTGTAACACAGGAAAAACACACATTTCATACATTGTCTTTTTTCATCTTTATATTTTAATATTGCTATCTTTTGAATCATATCCATGGGAAGAGGAATATAAACATTTGATTATCTAGCCCTGCCAGCAGCCACCAGATCAGATCAAAACTGGGAGAGCTCTTGGCAAAAGGGGGCAAAGAATGTGATCACTGAGGTCATAGAAAGTGACTAATGATTGCTCTGATCAATAGGCTTTTGGTTTTGTGTGTGATTTATGTACCCCACTGTGCCACACTTTTCTCTCCCTTGAAAAGAGGGATCCAGGGTTGTGAAGAAGGAGGAAATGGTGATAGATGAGAAACAGCTAGTACTTGTTGGCCACTTACTGCTCTCCAGGTACTTGGAAGCATGTGGCATATGCATAAATCAGTAGATGGGTCTTGACAAACTTCCCTTTCTTTTTGTCCTTCCAAAAAGAAGGTCACTAGAATGTCTGCCTCACACGACAAGCTGCAGAAGCAAGAGATGGGCTCTTTTAAAAGCATAAGCTTCCCACTCAGAACAATCCCACTTTTCCTACAGATTTCTTCTGTGCTTCTTCCTCTTCCAATCTTTGTTGTTCGCCTACTATCACTGTGGTTTAGGGGTTTTCTTTTTTAAACTTACTTAGTTGAGCCTTCTACTCCATAGGATACTTTTTAGAAATCCATTCATTTGTGTTGTTTTCCGGGGCGTTTCAGGTTGGTGGGTACCAGTTGATGTGGTTCCTCCCAAACTCCCCGCAACCCACCTGACAATTCTGAATTGCTCCCAAGCCCTGCAGTGTTGTATGCAGTGCAGACCTATGAGCCAGGCTTTCTAAAGAGATGAACAAAGCATGCCCAGGATCCCGTTAAACTGAACATGTTGAAGGAATCAAATAAAACCAACAAATAACTTTGAGCAACAAAATATTAGGATCCTGGAACTGGGCAAAACTATAGATGCCATCTGATCCATTTTCTTCTTGGTTCCTAAGTTTAATGTACTGTTCTTTTATTTTCTTATTTTAACCTTTTCCAATGTGAATAGATTCATGCAAATCCCTTCCATTGAGAAAAGAAAATGAAGGGTGGTATCGCACAGCTAGTGGCCAGGAGTCACATTTGCGGTGCTTGCTCATATCCTCTGAGTGACCATGTCAAAGGCTCTCTGCTGGGGATGGGAAGAGCTAGGGCTACAGAGAAGAAATATCAGCCTTCACTTTTGGGCTGTGTTCAGAGCATTTTCCCTGGTGAGCTTCTTTACCTATGAAAGGACTGCTAAGAGTTCTCCAAGCCACACCAGTGATAACCTCCTCAATATCCTTTCCTTCTTCAGTCCTTCCTCAGCAGAGGCAGCACCACACACCAGGCCTTCCCTCCTGCATAGCCCCCATGTCTACTATAAAAATAATTTGTTTATATAACTACTTGTTTATGGCACCCTCTCCTAGACTATTAATTCCATAATAACCAGTATTATATCTGCCTATTATGTCTTCAATTATTTTTGTGCGAGTAAATCATCATAGCCATCTTAGATGGTCCCTTTTCAATTGTAACCTATGACCGGGCAGCCTGTGTTCTATATATTGTTTAGCTGCTTAGAAAGTCTCATATTTTTCTTTTCATGTTCCTCTCTACCGTGCCTGCCTTTGCTCAGACCCTCATAACCCTTTCTCTGGTCTTCTAAATCTTGTCTCCTCATCTGTACAGTGAGTATTGTGTTCTCCAAGTGCATACTGGAATCACATGGTGCATCCTAGTTTAGACCACCTCTAGTTCTCTCATACCCTAGAATTCTTATGTGCTTATTAATTAATTCATTTGCCCAGGAGATCATTCTTTAGAAACTATAGT
The DNA here is from genome assembly GCF_000622305.1 of Nannospalax galili. Classification (NCBI taxonomy): domain Eukaryota; kingdom Metazoa; phylum Chordata; class Mammalia; order Rodentia; family Spalacidae; genus Nannospalax; species Nannospalax galili. The sequence continues at coordinate 8,457,449 of NW_008345290.1, forward strand.
TTGCAAAAGGCTGAGCCAGGAAGATTTCAAGTTCAAGGTCTGTCTGGACTACAGAGTAAGCTCAAAACCAACCAAGGAAACCTAGGGAGATCCTGTCTCATATATACGGTAAAAATAAGACTGGAAATGTTCTCAGTGGTAGAGCACTTGCCTAGCATGTGCAAGGTCCTAAGTTCAAAAATAGAAGTGAAAAAAATAAAGAACAAATGAAGGCTGTTGTTGGCTAGACTTCCAGTGTAGAGGTCAGTATAATTTTCTCTCAAGGAGATTATAGACGAGTGAGGGAGATGGATAACAAATAACTAGAAACACTTCAAGGGCCGGAGAGTATGATTCAGTGGTAGCATGCTTGCCTAACATGAAAGTGGCTTGTTAGATTTGACCCCAGAACAGCAAAATTTTTAAAAAAAGTAGAAACAAGCTACTTCAGTATGCACTTATAATTTGTAACAACTCTCACTTTGAAGAAAACAAGTAGAATGCTAAAACGGAGAGTAATTTGAAGGAGGGCAAAGGAGGTCGAGAGATAAGTTAAATGGATTAGGCTCAAAATACTCATCTGAAAGTGACATTGCAGATGAGATTCCAGAGGCATATGAGGTTAAGGAGGGAGACATTTGAAGAGATGAAACATCCTGAAGAAGGCTCTTATGTGAGGAAAGTACACGTTCAACTTTCTGATATTGCAAAAGATTTTATTCATCTACGAAGTTCATATCCCTGAACCCTGCCATCCAGCTACAAAAGAACCCAAGAAAACCAAACCAAACCAAAACAAAACAAAAACAAAACAAAGTAAGTTTTTAAGTAAGTTTATAACTTGATGTTGGGTTGTGTTCAGCTCGTAGCTATCTTGTCTGTATGTCTACGTGTGGCCCAAGGACCACAGTTGATATTGGACATGCCTTGAAGCCTTAATCAATGTTGTTGCTATAGGTGATAATGGAGCCTTCTTGTCCCACAGGTCGGCTAATTGAGAATGCGTGTCTAAGGAGCTGGACACATCATGTTGGATTTTGTTTTTTCAGGGTCATTGTGTTTTTCCAACTCTTGGTGTATAGTTTAACCACAGAATATTAGCAGATCCAAGGGTAAAAGGGTGTTCAGACGTTCAGTGTTTCACACTGCATGGCCTTATCAAATTGTAACTTAGCACATTTTTAATAAGTTAGTATGCATCTCAAAAACTTTTCACTATTAGAGTCAGTCACTACAAGGACTCGCACTCTCAGTGAAAGCATTGATTTATGATGTTTAATTAATGGTCTCTCCCAGATCTTTCCAATCTGTATCAAGTTCTTGGGCTTATATATGCTGAATAAAGGGGTTCTTGAGAGGTGGAATAGCAAAGGCATGAACTCAGGAACTGTATTACATCCACTATAACTTTGGTCCAGAACATTGTGGTCCCAGCCCTAACTCAAATTACTAAGAAAAAGAGAGAGAGAGAGGGCCAACGTCCATCTATATGTTATAAAATGATGAGAAAGATGAGAGAGAGAGAGAGAGAGAGAGAGAGAGAGAGAACAGACAGACACACCTCACAACAGAAACATACACAGAGTTGCTTGCCTAATTTTAAACATGAGACTACAACTTGACATTACAGCCTCTTCAGTGAATAATATAATGCACTCTATAGAGCTTTAGAAATTAGCACATCTTACATGTGAAACCAATAATGTACAAGTGGTTTCTTTTCAACCCACATTGCAAATCAGAAGATAAAACCTGATTTTTAAAAGAATAATATTGCTTTTATTAAATTTTCACTTACATTATAGGTATAATCTACCTACAGCAAGTAATTTCTACTTAAAATAAAATTAAATCCAGTTAATTAAAAATCAAGTTATATATAATATAGTATATGACATGGAGTATGGTTTGGGAAACAGATCTAGACTATTAGTTTCTAAAAATTTTTATCTTTTAATGTTTTTATTAGCATGTATTACTGAAATGGTGGTTATCACAAATAGAAAATACTTCACGTTTCTTCCTAAATTTCATAGGCTAAACTGTCTATATCCATTTTCCATGATTATTAATTATATGAGTGGTCAGTCAGCAGATCTACTTTTTTGAACTACATCTTGACCTCAGCTTCTTAAGTTCTGAATGGAGTGTATTGAGCTGGGCATGCTTGGGGCCCTGCCTAGCCCAGTAGCCTCAAGCTGTGCTTCATGTAACCTTCCCAGCCCTTGGTCCTCTGAACTAATTAATTAATTATGATAAAGTATAATGATTCCAATTTTCCCTGATAAATAATCAACAATAACAGTTCAATAAGTTTCTTGGCCTTGATCTCTTATGCTTTTAGCATTTTCTAAAGTAAGTCCAATATTCTGGTGTGTAAGTTTCTTCTTAAAACTAATCAGAATGCAGCAAAACAAAATTTCTTAAAACATGTATTATATACTAAAATGTCAACAGATATTCTTTCACTTTGTGCTAGGGAATTAGTCATTTTAGAACACTTAATTTTTATTTCTCAAAGTTAGCATTGAATAATATATTCAAATTCATAAAAATGGAACCCATATTTTGATTTTTCATCATACACAGTGAATAGGAAGCAAAGCCTTCATCATTCCTTCCCACTGGCTTCCCACTGGAACTTGAATAATGCAGGCTGAGCATTAAACATGCACCCAGACCTCACCAAACCTTATCTGATGATTGACAGACCACAAGGTGTCCTTGAACAAGCATCTTCTCTGCTATGTAGGAAGATGCAGTTTTCCACTTAGTTTGAATTAGAACAAGCAAGAGTGTTACAAAAGGCTCCTTAGACATGTTATAGCATTTCAAGCTGAGGCCAGCAGCAAAATGACCGCCCCTAAGTCCTGCCGAAGTCCACAGGGACACCCTCCTCCTTGTGCTTGTGGTTTCCTATGAACCCACTCCTGCATGGGTTCATACAACATGAGGGTGCACGCATGTGCACACACACACATATGCAAGAAGCAATTGGACATAAGAGGCTGATTTCCTCAGTATGAGAGGAATATAACCCCCGTCTCCCCAGACTTCCCACTCTTCAACATGTCCTCATAGAGTGCAGGCCTGGAAAGAGTTTGGTTGAAAGTGTTGATCTCAGAGATTCCTGTAGGGCAGGAATATGTATGTATAGCTTTCGTCCTTCACATGCTCTGTATGCTCTGCTCAGCACTATAAACAGTAAAACAAGAGCCTAATTCTCCTGCAGTCTGCTCACCCTAAGGATGTGATGAGGATCCTTTCCTATGCTCACATTACGTGGAGGTGTTCTGTTTTTACCACTTGACTTCAATGACACTTGTGCGGCTTCAATCGTGATCTTAAAGGATACGAAGGAACATGATATGGGTGAAAGGCTAACCAAACATCTTTCAAACAGCAAAGCTGAGGTAACAGCTTCAATGGCCACTAACCAAAAATACAGATACTTGGCTATTCATTTTATCATTTGAATTATATTATTTCTATCAAATGAACACTCATGACAAGATGAGATGAAGAAATTGTAGATGGAGAACATTTTTACACTATGGCCATCATAAGAAAGAGCATTAGCATAACTTTCACGCAGGAAGTTCTATACTTAGAATTGATTACAAAATGTGAGTTGGCTGTATGCTAAAAGAAAACGAACCTTGAAATTGGGAATGAAACAGAACAGCATTTTAAAATTACAGACCTCCTGTAAATGTGTGGTACTTATGCCTTCCCTTCTCTAAGCTGTGGATTCCTACCTAGCTCCCTAGAGAGACGCACCTTCCCAGCGCACCAAGAGAACATTGTTTCCTCACCTTTACTTCATTGGTCGCTGCTTCAGTGGAGTTCTGAGAAGGGTTTTTAATATCCAGTTTGTTTTTCCCCAAAGACTCATTGACCGTCCTTTAAAATTGAGTCTTAGTCTCAAACACATTTTACTGCTTGTCCAAGTTCAAAAATTTTGGCACAGCTGAGTTGGGGTTCTCTTAAAATATTGGTTTTTCCAAATGGTTGTCAAGTATCACCCTAGAAAATATCCCCAAACCACTCTTGCATCTCTATATCAAATTAGGGTCTATATTTTGTGATCCTTTTCCTGACTCTAGGAAATCGTATTGGTGATGTGGTATTCCTGGGAGCTGGCAACCACCAGTAAACATTAGTTAGTACTCTGGAGGAGACTATCTGTCCTTGATAATTCTCAGAACACAGGGCCTGATGGATAACTAGTACTAGGGGAGCAACCCAGAAATGAGTTGAAAAGTTGTGATAAGTGAGCTCCCATTAGGTGACGTCTGCAGGGAACCATGTTTGGTTATGAAAGATGTAGCTGCAGTTTCAAAGGGGAAATCAAGAATTTTGGACCTGAGCTGGAGGAGTAACTCAGTGGAAAAATGGCTTAGCATACACAGGCTCTGGGGTCAATCTTGAAAGAAAGAAAAAAAGGGAAGGAAGGAAGGAAGGAAGGAAGGAAGGAAGGAAGGAAGGAAGGAAGGAAGGAAGGCAAACAGACAAGCTATAAAAAAACCCTGCATGAGACCTATAACCTGAAGTGAAGGAAACCCCAACTACCATCACAACAGACAACCAAAGCATAAATACTGCTAGCACACTAGAAAATAGGAAAGAATCCATAATTATCTATGTAGAAACCCATCAAAACACAATGACGAACAAGGGAGCTAGGAAAGAACAAAGAATATTCTAAACAACTAGGAAAAATTAAGCCAAATGAGAGCTGAGAGGCACAATGCACACTTCAGTATCAGCTCTAAATGAAAACAGGCTAAACTGCTTGGTGTGGTGGTGCATGCCTTTAGATTTCTGTGAGATCCAGGCCAGCCTGGTCTACATACCAAGTTCCAGGCCCTCTGGTGCTATGGGAAGACCTTGTCTCAAAAATCAAAAACAAAAGTGAAAGGAAAGAAGGAAGAGGAAGGAGAGGGAGGGAGGGAAGGAAGGAAGGAAGGAAAGAAGGAAGGAAGGAAGGAAGGAAGGAAGGAAAGGGAGGGAGGGAAGGAGGGAGGGCAAGAAGGATTTGAGTCGGGGGTAGTGGTGAGAAAAGGAAGGAAATGTGAAGGAAGAAAAAGGATAGGAAGGGAGTGGAAAGGAAGACAAATGAAGAAAAGGGGACAGGAAGAATTAGTTACCTGTCTCATTACTGGGACAAAATATCTGACAAAATCTTCTGAAGTAAGAAGGCTTCATTTTAGTCTACAGTTTTAGGGGACATTCATCATGGCAGTGAAGATATAAGAGGCACCTGGTCACATTGGGTCCATGGTCAGGAAGCAGAAGGAGATGATGTTTATGCTCAGCTTGCTTTCTCCTTTTATCTCCTCCTTCAGTCCTGGACCCCCAGCGCATGGAATGGTGCTGACTACATTTAAGGTGGATCATTCCACCTGAATGAACCTAATCTAGATAATTCTTTACTAATCTGCCTTGTACATTGGGTCCATGGCGATTCTGAGTCCTATCACACTGATAGTCAAGGATAGCCATCATGAGAAGATAAAAAGAAGAGAGACTTGGGGGAAGGAGAAATTCTAGATCCAGATGGTCCTTCCTGAAAAGTCCATTGTTGAGATAAGGAAACAGGACCTAAAGGGGTCTGGTGACCCATCAACACCCACAACACAACTCTGTAGTGGGTCAGAGTCAAAATAAAGGCCTCCTGGCTTCCACTTTACTTTTGTTTCCTGCCAGAGACTTATCCTCAGACAGACATTACAAGGGTAAGGGAGGGCAGGCACTCTTCTCTGATGGGAAAAAAAAACAAAAACCCAAACCTCAAACATCCAGATATACTTTGAGTCCTCACCTTTCCAGCCATATAATTTTCTCCAAGAGAAAGGAAAAAAATAAGCTAAACTGAAATAAGAAATATTGCATAGATCCAGCTCAGTAAGGACTAGGGCCACCTCCTCACTCATCCCACACAAACTAGCTAATTCCTTCTGGATTTTTCTTTCATTCCTCTTTCTGTTTTGCTGATGGACAGTTCCTGTCCCTTGAGTTTTTATGGCGAGATCATGGAAACCAGAAATACAGCAAACACAAAAGAATAGCCTTCATACGTGTGTGTGTGTGTGTGTGTGTGTGTGTGGTGTTCTGTGTTCCTGTGTGTATGTATCATCATATGAAACAAGTATTAGGGGTGCCAGAATTAATAAGTTCCCCCAAATAGCTGGGTGCAAGATGGCCTTTCTTTAACCCAGTGATTCTGTTGGAACCTAAAATCAGAGTCTTCATTGTTCTTTGTTTCCTTTGTTTTAAATTCAACATGAATTATTTTTTGCTATGAAAAATAAATCTGAAAACAATAAGTCTTGTTCACTGACATAAACCGGCTGTCAGTTCCTTGTGGGACCTATGCTGATAAAAACCAGGGAAAAACTATTTTATTGGCAATGCAAAGAATTTTTGCCTGTGGAGGTTTTTTTTTTTTTTTTTTTTTTTTTTTTTTTTTTAAAAAAAAAAAAAAGGGACAGCAAGCAAACAAGCCCTTTAAACCTTTCTGCCCCATCCTAGCCCTTTTCTCAGTCCCAGTGACATAATTAAAACACAGAAAGTGAGAAACTGTTACTAACACTCACACAACTATTTCGCTTAACAGAATCATGAATTTACCAAGTTCATTTTATTCCATTTTAGAAATAGAGTTCAAACTGAACATTATTTTGCTGATTCACATACAAAGGCCTTTTCTGCGTGGAAATGTTTTAATGTGATTTGCTGACCAGCTTAATAGTGTTTGTCAGGGAATGAACTTGCTAGCTCACATGGGGAAGACCAATTAGGGCTGCTTTGCATACCCACAATCAACTTCATTCCTTCCATGGAAAGTGTTCCACTGCTGGAGACATACATACATTTGTCTCAACCCAGACCTGGTTAAAATAAAAGAGTCTGAACTGACTAAGGAGTTCTTTGTGTGGTTTGAAGGCAGATAAGAACGTGCCTATATAGTAGCTGACATTTTCTTTGAGGTAGGTAATAACCAGCATATCTTCATGGCTTGAGAATGCAGATGCATTCCAGTCCACAGAAAGCACAGGGAAGGATGGAGATTTGAACCTTAATCTTTCCTGTTGACACACCACTGTCCAGGAGCGTACTTATTCACTCTTACACACCTCCCCCATGTATCACCCCCCCCACACACACACACTTGGCATTTGGCTGGCCCCCAAATTCTGGAGACTATGGGAATGCTTGCTTTCTCAAGGTTAAGTTCTTAATACTCAGAATCTAAAGGTTTGCTGTAGACTTGCATGGAACATGTAGATTTTGTGACTTCTTTCGTCTCACTTAATTTCAGAACTATGAGAATGCATCTAAGAATCCAGTCGGCAGAGTCATAAATTTGAATCCTGAAACTAGCCTTCCTGGGAAATTCTAAAAATGCTTGCGAATTCCTAAGGGAATCTTCCAGTTAAAATTAGGCATACTTGTATAAGGTCACCGAAAGGCTGGAGCACACGAGTCGGATTTCTGGGTGTCTATATATCCAACAATCCTTTTCCAAAGGATTTCCGCTTACTTTCGGTGTCCACTCCATTCCCATGTGATCTGTGCCTGTGGTCCCTCCTATAGCCCTGACCCACACATAGACATATGTTCTCTCTAAACTGAGCCAAGTGCTGTGACCTTGGAAAGGTTGTTTAAGTCTTTGTTACCTGTGTCTGTGCACCTACACAGGGAGATAATAGAAGTGCCTACTTCAATAGTTGGTTGTGACACTGAATGGGACTCTCCATGTGATCAGACTAGATAGTGTCCGGCATGGAGAAATAAACTTTCAAAAACTGTCAGGCTTTACCACCACCGTGATCACTAGTTTGAGCTGGAGGCGAGTCTCTGCAAGAAAGCAGCTCCGCCCTATGCTGCTGCAGGTCTCCAGTGAGGACAGCAGAGGAGGATGTGCCTCACATTTACTTGAGCTGAACAATGGCCCAGTATCTTTTCTAAAGCTAGAAACCCTTTCACAAAAGTCCTTCCCTCAGGCTTTCCAGTCACATCAGAAGAATAGTTCTTAACCTTCCAGTGGGGATACCAGGCTGTTCTGATGTGAGCCCACTGAGGAGGAGGGCAGGTTTTTTCTGTAACTGTTTCTCCTGATGACAAAAATACAACTTAGTTTGGAAACATAAGCCTCTCTCAGGCTTTTTACATCCACCCCATTGCCAACCAAGAAACAAAGGATACCTTCCATAAATGAACCTAAGGGAAGGGTGGGATCAAGAGATTAAAATTGTGTCTCAACTTGTAATTTTATGGAAAATATTACAGATGCTTAAAAACAAAGAGGTAAATAAAAGTCAGAGGATTCTAATACATATATTTACATCTAAATTATTTGTGTCTCAAATTTAAGAGTTCCTACTGACCCTCAACAGTAAGTTTTATTTTCTAAAAAGCTAGCTTTGTCAGCCCACACATGCCACTTCCCAGAAGTCTTTCTAGGTTGTTCTTCCTTGAGTGTGATGATCACTTAGTTCAGAAAACAACCATCCGCAACACACATGCTGTGAGTGAGTGTTTATGCTGGTTAGAGCCAAGACACACAGAGACGCAGATGGCGCTATTTCAGTAGCTTATGACTACAACTCTGCTTTCAGGAGGGCCCCATGCCATTTCTGGATGGGGCCATCCAGTTCCGGCTCTGCTTCTAGCCTAGTTGCTGCCCTCCTGAAGAATGCAACTGGAAGGTGGGTGGCTTTATGGAAAATTTTCTCATCTTATCCTACAAACTGTGTGTACGTTTATATTATAATTACTACCATGATAAAAATCCTAATTACCTTTGAATCTTTTTAAAGGAGAAGATTGCAGTCTGGAAATGTGATCTCCCTAGATAATGGCATAAAACTACTGACAAATTTTATCATCTTTCTAAAAAACCTGATGAAGTGTCTGGTTTTGCCTGTGGGTTTTGGATACAACTAGTTGTTAAGGAGATGTGATACTGTGCCCAAATCTAATGATTTTTGGGATTACCTGTATCTCTGGTGTACTTACACAAGATCCTTGCAAGTGCCTGAGTTATATAGATCATACAATTTGGAAATATGGAGAAAGAACAAACATTTACCTATATTTATGACTGTTTAGAGATTTCTTTGCTCTTCATGGGCAAAGGAATTACCATGACCAGCATTTCTTTGATCGTGAATGTACCCAAAAATAAATAGACATGTAAAGAGAAGTCTTTTGTTTGGTGAAAAATCTCTGCCTATGTGAGGATTAATTGTATATGTCTACTTGACTGGGTAAAGGCAGGCCCAAGTAGCTGGTAAAGCTTGTTTCTAAGTTTGTGAATCTGTCTCTGGAGGAACTTGGTACTTATTGGGCAGGCTGTAGTAAGGAGCCTACTCTTACCAATGATAGTGAGCACTGTCCAGTCCACTGTAGGCCAAGAGAGAGCAAAAAAGGCAGAGGATGGGCAGAGGTACCTGTTACCTGGGACATCCCTCTCCTGCCTTAGAACAGCAATGCTCCTAGTTCTCTCCTACCAGAACTCAGGAGGCAGAGGCAAGTGGATCTCTGTGAGTTCAGGGCCAGCTGGGTCTATACAACAAGCTTCAGGCCAGCCACAATTACATAGCGAGACCCTATCTCAACAAAACAGAACCAACCAACCAATCAATCATACAACAACAAAAAACATCAATGCTCTGGCCTGGTTTTGAGCTATGGGGCTCAGCGTGGCCCCTATGCCCCTGGCCCCCTGGGTTTCAGGCCTTCCGGTTTGGACTGAGTTCACCATGCATCCCCTTTCCTGGTCCTTCTTACTCTTCCTCATCATGTAGGCTAGTTCCCAGCATTAACTCTTTCTAGATCTTAATAATCTGTTGATTCTGTTTCTCTGGAGAGCCCCCACTGATTTAGGCAGGAAGGCCTTCTTTCATGAGAAACCCTCCCAACCTTGTTTTTCCTTGAGCAATTTATTCAGTCTATACAGGCCAAGAAAACTAAGAGGAAATAGAAAAGAGAAAGTTCAGTCACATCTCTGCTTTCTGAAGGCCCAGAGCTTCCAACTCCTTAGACATTTTGAGGGAATCACGTGGCACGACAGATGCTTTGTCTTTCAAATCTTTCCCTACTGGTACCAGCTCTGCACTGTGGTAGTACAAAGCCCGTCTTCCCAGTGCCTTGGAGCCAGGATTATTTTCTGTTTGGAAGAGTGATAGTCCCAGTTGTCAAGACAGCACTAACCCAACCTAGTGGAGAAGAAAGGCCTTAACTCAGAAGAAAGAAATCTTTTAGAGAGAGAAGAGTATTTTTGACATGGAATCCCAAAGGGCAAATGGGAAATAGACTAAGAACTTGAAATGCTTTCTTTTTCTGTGCTTTCCCATCTTTCTTTGTGAGTTGCAATATTTTTTTTTGCCAATTAGATTTTAAAGTTATTTTGTGCTATTACTGCTATTGATTTCACAATTTATAGCCATTGTAAATTTTCTAGAGTTGCACAAAAATGGTAATGATAACATCATTTTCATGTGGGCATTTTCTCTGAACAAATTAATCTAAAAATGTTTATGAATTGTGGAAATAACACAGAAGGAAACATGGATGATACGCCAGTGGAGGTTCTTGGTGGTGAGAAGAAAATCTCATCCTGTCATCATAAACAGAAAAATGGAAATTGTTCTAAGGCTGTTTGGGCTTTCAAAATTACCTACAAGTTGAGGGGATCATTTTTATAAAGTGGGCAGGGGTTAGAAGAGCTCCAGATGAATTAGAAAGTTTGCAGCAGAAAACAGGTCTGACTACGGTCCTTGGTTACTGCCACTGGTCTCTGTTCATCATCAGCACTGGGCCAACGGCACTGGACCATCAAAAACAAGGCACCAATGACTCATTCAGTTCTGTCTTGACCTTACTTGTACTAGAATCAGAGTAGGGTGGAACACATAACTGGCCAGTTCTGCACCATGTGCTTTACCTAGAACTTACTCAGCAGCAATTGAAGGTAGATTGGATGGTGGCTACCTCTCTAAGATGGCCTATATCAGAACTAGTATGACTGAAATTACTCTGATAATTCCTAGTTTTAAACATGAGAGAGTGAAAATTCATAGTGACAAGCATCCCAGTTTATTGTTAAAAGGCATAGCTTATTATTTATCTGCATTTATTTATTATTTATTTATTATTTATTGTACTAGGGATTGAATCTAGGGCTTCCTGTATGGTAGGAAGGGAGTCTACTACTGAGCTACATTTCCAGTTCTCTTTAAAAATATATTTCAAACATTTTGAGATGGGGGTCTCACTAAGTTGCCCAGTTAAGCCTTGAACTTGCAACCCTCCTGCCTTAGACTCTGAGTAGATGGAATTACAGGCCTGTCACCAAGCCCATCTTGAAGGTATGGCCTTCTAATACTGTGACGTTGGTAGTACTTGTAATTTAAAAAGTCTGTAACCTGAAACTTTATTCTGAAGAAATAAAAGACAGAGTTTGTTAGGATAACTCTTAACTGATATAAATACCAAGGCTGTGTTTCTAATTTTCAGTCTAAGTCAGTATGGTACAGTAGAACTTTCTAAAATAAAGCTTTTGAGAGTTTTAGATACGGCTAGAGCAATGAAGGAAATATTTTGTTTTATTTAATCTTATTCAATTTGAATGTTTAAAAAACCCTGCATGTTGCTAGCTGCTACAGATTTGTGGCAGATCTACGTGAAATCTCATCAGAGTTATGGCTTTATAACATAGAGCTTGAAATTTCCATAAAAATGTAAAGTTTGTTTTTAAATTAATAAATTAAAATTTTATTTTGTTTATATATTCTTCGAGAATTCCATGCCTATGTACAATGTATTTTGATTATATTTACTCCTCCCCCCAGCTTTTCCCTGGCACGCCCACATCCCCCACCTACCTTCATGTCTTCTTCTTTTTCTTTATAACCTATTGAGTCCAGTTAGAGCTACCCATGTGTTCATAGGTATGAGGCCACCCCCTAGAGTATGGGCAGCTGTGGTGGTCTGAATGAAAATGTCCCCAATAGGCTCCAAGTATTTGGGCATTCTGTCCCCAGATGATGGCACTGTTTCGGGAGGTTTTAGAAGGTGTGGCTATCCTGGAGGAAGCAAGTCACTGGGGCTGGGCTTAGAGAGTTCTTAAGCCTTGCCAGATCTCCAGTTGTTCTCTTGCTTCCTGTGCCTGCTGGAAGATGTAGAGCTTAGCTTCTGCTCCTCCAACCACCTCTGCCACCATGCCTCCCTGCCATGACGGACTGTAATTCCCCTGGAACCATAAGCGCAAATAAACTCTTCCTTCTATAAATTGCTTTGGTTAGTATTTCTATCACAGCAACAGAACAGTCACTAATACAGCAGCCTACAAGTGGCCACATCCCTGAAGAAAACTGACTCTTCCTCCCCAAGCAGCCATCAATTGCTAATAGCTTCTCAGCTAGGGGTAGAGCTTCATGATCCCTTCCCCAGTCCATGCTAAAATGTTAACTGGCTTGATCTTGGTCAGGTCTTGTGTGGTGAGGAGCTATGGCTGCCTGCACGTTCATGAGTGTTAGGACCCTGTCATGAATAGAAGACACTGTTTCACAGCAGTCTTCCATGACCTCCGGCTCTTACCATCTTTCTGCCCCTCTTCCTCAATGTTCCCTCTGCCTTAGAGAGAGCTATGATATAGATGTTCTATTTGTGGCTGAGAACTCTACAGTCACTTATTCTCTGCACTTTGACTAGCTGTTAGTCTTTGAGTTCACTGCTATTCACTGTCATAAAAAGCTTCTTTGATGAGGGATGAGAACTGTTCTAATCTATGGGTATAATGATAAATATTTAGGAGACACTTGATGATATGTCCATTTAGCAAAATAATGGTAGCAGGTTCTCCTATATGGCATATGACTTCCGCAGCCATGGGTTCTTGACTAGGTTGACAGTACCAGGTGTGGGTACCATCCTGTGGAGTGGGTCTTAAATCCAATCAGAAATCAGCTGGCTACCCCTATAACATTCATGCCACCATTACACCAATGGGTGTATATTACTAGGAAGAATGTCGTAGCTCCCATGGTTCACAGCTGGGTTGGTTTGGTGATGGCTTTTCTTCTCCCCTAGCAGCCTGCAAAGCACCTTCTGGCACTATGAAAGCTAGTCAGGAGTGAAGAAACTTCCAAGTCAGTACTAGCTTGATTTCCCCATGTCCTATGACCAAAATGGTATGATGTCTTCAGCAACAGGTCCTTGCCATCAACTTTTGGTAAACAACCAAGAGTAGTGGCAATAGCCTCTATTGTTGGTTGGGGGTTATCTTTGCGATTCCCTTAACCAACAGCTTGAAGGAAGGTATTCCATAGCTGGCATTAAATGTGTTAAATATGAGATAATTATGTCCATAACCAGTGAGAGGACTGGGAGGGTGTAGTTACTTCTTTCTTTCTCCAAGGTCACCTAAACACTACTTGTATCATGGAGAAATTATGTTGAGAGAGGACCAAAGATTAGCACTGAAATGTCTGGTTTCTCTTGGCAGCATTTCATTTAAAGAGGAAACAGAAGAAGGGATGTAATGTTAGGAAAAAGTATCCATCTCAATCCACACATTGGAGCACTGGCTTGGGGGTCAGGGGGACACTATATTGCCCTCAAAGATGGACTTCCGGAGGGAGAGGAGGAATAATAAGACAACTGCTTTGAAGAAGTGCTATGAGATGTTTGAGTATCAAGAATTACTAGCCAGATATGGAGGTGTATGCCCATAATCCAGCACTCAAGAAGGGGAAGCAGTGAGGCTCTGTCTCAAAAAGAGAAAAAAAACTAAAATAACACTGTGCATTTTCATAATATACTTTTTATTCTTTTAAAGACAAAAAAAAAAAAAAAAAAAAAGGAAAACAAAAAAAAAAAAAAAACAAAAAAAACACGTTGCTTTTTCAAAATATCTTTTTTATTTTTTAAAAAAAAAAAAAAAAAAAAAAGAAAAGGAAGACAGTGCCTTGCTGAAGTCCCTCCTCTTTTGTTCTTTTACTAGTTAGAGCCATGCTCAAATGCTTCTGATGTACCATTTTGGAGAGTAAATAGAATGTTGCTGGCTTACCAGTAACACCAGGCAGTTCAGCCAGAGAGGAAGGAGATAGCTCTCAGGGAGCTTGGGGGAAAGCCCTAGCGCTGTTTTTGGAAGGTGTAGATTATAACGGTAACTTCAAATATGTGGTCAGAGGCGAGCGATACACAGAGCAGCTAGTTGGAATCCTTTCATTCCTGGTTATTAGCAAGATTTCCCAAGGATAGGAAGTCATGGAAATGTCTTCAACCTAAGACAGACTTTGGGAAACTGTGGGCCAAATCCAGCTGCCTGTTTGCTTGTTTTTGTGTTTTTAAGACAAAGTCTTGTTAATGTAGCCCTGGCCGATCTTGAACTGAAGATCTTCCTGCCTCTCCACTCCTCTATTACTGGGATTACAGGCGTTTTGGCATGGCCTGCCCCTTAAGAATAGTTTTTATGTTTTTTTAAATGATCAAAAACAAAACAAATCATAGTATTTTGTTTTATTTACCTTATTTACTCAATATGTAGCCAAGGCTGACCTTGAATTTGGGATCCTCCTACACTGCCTCAAGACTACTGGGCTTATAGTGGGGTACCGCCATGCCTGAACTAGAATGGTCTTTTGACATGCAAAACACATGACTTCAAATTTAAGTGTCCACAAAGTTTTATTGAAAGATAGCCATGACGACTGTTGACAGGTTTTCTATAGTACAGAGTGTCGTAGCTGCTATAGGGGACATAGAGCTGAAAGGATGAAAATATTTACCATAAGCATTTTTCAGAAAATGGTTGCTAGTTCCTGACTTTGGAGTGGTGTCACCATAGAGTGCACCACCTGAAACCCAACAGAGTAGCCAACCCGTGTGGGATATATGTGACTCCGTATCAAAGTGTAGTTTGCCGTTTTATTTGACACTTTCCCATTCCTACCAAATTCTTGTCTCTTTGAGAAACAAATCATGTCTCAGTAGCTCTTAAGTTTTCTTTAGTACCTCATAAATAGTAATTCATCTATAATTGATGAATGAATGAATAAAATTATATTACATTTTTGCTCTGTATGAAATAATAGAATAAATGATATTGTCATGAAGTAATGAACTAACTAGCCAGTTAATCACTAGAAAACACTGAAGACAGTATAAAAGTTTTTTGCAGAGGAAGCTGTGTTATGAAGAGCCATCTGGTGACCCTCACTGAAAACCAATGACCATGTCACTGAGAAGCCTGTGGTCAATTTCTCTGGCCACTGTTTCCATGTGTTCCCACCACTGAGTTGCATACAGGCAGTAGTCCCAGTATCTGTTTATAGAGGCTATGCCTGATGCTAAAGATGAGCAATCAGATTCAATACTTGAAAAACTCTGTGACTAGGCCAAAGAAATGGAACTCAGTACATTTGTTAAATACCTTCTGTGTCCGGAGCTGAAGGCTGAGGGAGCAGAGAGTGTTTCACATGCAGGAGGAGCCCAGCCTCTCTAGAAGGAGGTGTTTCATCCTCTGATAGCTTTCTTTGTCGATTGTTTCTGCCTGTGGCCACTGAGTGGGACCAGAGCCCAGCTGATTTGCTCAGGTTTTTTTTGTTTGTTTGATTTTGTTTTGTTTTCGTTGTCTTCATGAACAGTATCGATTACTCTGGTCAAATCAATCATGTGGTCGTTTCCATTCACACATCATTTTCCTGCCTGAACTGATTTCTCCAGGCAGAACAGTCACACAGCCCCAGATAGTTTAAAGTTCCTCAAGTGAATACCAAAGTCCCTCACACCAGGCCAGTAAGAACTATTATGTGCCCCTCCCCCTTAGGAAATGAATGTGAGATTAGTAACAAGCAAACCTTCAGAAGGTTATTTTACTCAATGAATCAGAATATATATTTCTTTAAAAACAAAGAAGCTGGGCATGGTGCCATATACCTTTAATCCCAGCACTCCGGAGGGGGAGGCAAGTGGATCTCTGTGAGATTGAGGCCAGCCTGCTCGATATAGTGAGATCCAGGCCAACTGGGGCTACAGGGAGACCTTCTCTAAAACCAAACAAACTGAACTAAAAACTGAAAACAAAGAAAAATATTATCATCAATTATTTTGTAAAGTTAAATGCGCGCTCACCTATACGAATGTATGCCTTTAGTGACAAATGGCTCTGTAGATCTCAAATTCAATTTTCTTGTTCTGAAAAGAAGAAAACTATGGTGATATTTAACTGTCTTTGGTGATGGGAGGTTGGCATAGTAGACTGAAATTTTCTGATGTGTTCTCTGAGTCCTAGTAAAGATGGTAAGAGTCTGTGCCCTAGAAAAGCACCTTGTCCTGATTACTGGCCACAAAGTCCTTTAGGCAGATTGTTTTCAGGTGTGGCAGCAGTCCAAGCCTGGAAGTCAGTGGTAGAAGAATGGAAATATCACGACAGCTTGTGGCTGGAGGGCCGGGGTTTGCTTATTTATTTATTTATTTTCAATTATTAAAAAAGCAGGTTTGCACCTCTTGGAAAATTATCTTTAATGCAAGTACATCTTTTAACAGTGTAGTTTAGCCTATGCCAGGTAATTTTGTTGAAAATACTAGTAAATAGAGCATTGGGGGCAAAGCTAGTATTGCTGCCCTTTCAGATGTGGTGGATCAAGCCAGAAACAGTACAAGGACCTGTAAGTGAATTATGGGGGTGAGGGGAATGTTTCCCCACAAATACATTCAAAAGTGGTCCAGAGCAGCACCTTACCAATGTTGGGACCACATAGGAATGGAGCATGTGGAGTAAGTAACTGAGAACAATCCTAGGTGAACGCCTCTGAAGGCTGGGCTTGGTGACAATGCGCTTATCCAGGCCAGAGGGGCATATATAGCAAAACCTGCTCTCAATTTAAAAAAGAAAAAGACTCCAGTTTCAACTTTTTTCTGGCCTCCTTCCTCCTTCAGGTGTTTAATGCCAGCGTGTGTCAGACGTCCCATGGTACTTGGCTTTCCCTGGGCAAGAGGCACCCATGTAGGAACTGTTCACACTCTTCACTCCCTTCATTCAGTCAAATCCTGAGCAGGAATTCTTTATTCTTTTATCCAGAGCCCAGCACCCTAGTCTTGTATGTTCACTACTCAAGCTTTTGTAAGCTTGCTGTCCTGCGTGGTAAGGTTAAGAAGACACTCGATGGGAGTCATCGGAGCTGAATGTGGATTCTGCTCCCCATACTTCCATGTTCCTACTTGTGAAACAGGACAAACGACATGACATTTCAGCTGAACTTGGGTAGTTAAAAGTGAAAATATTGACATCCTTATGCTGCAGATTTGAAAAGTAACTAAATCATGTGTTGCAACCATGAAGCAATCTCTTATTCCCTAAATAATTAATAAATTTGTTCTTTATTTTTATCTTTTATTTACTTATTTATTTTGGTCTTTTTGAGTCAGGGTCTCCCTGTAGCCCCAGCTGACCTGGAACTCACAGAGATTTGCCTGCCTCTGCCTCCTGAGTGCTAGGACTAAAGGCATGTGCCACCACAGTCAGGTATAGGACTGTAGAGATGGCTCAGCAGTTAAGTGCACAGCACTGTATTCTTGCAGAGTATCTGGATGGCTAACAACTCTCTGTTACTCCAGTTCCAGGGGATCCAAGGTCCTCTTCTGCACTACACATGTACACTTACATGCATGCAGGCAATATACTCACACACATAAAATAAAATAATAAAAAAATTATTTAACATAAATTTATAGTAAGCCATATTTCAAAGTTTACATAATCTCTCAAATCTAATATATTAAATTAATGTATTTTTCTAATCTCAATATTGGTTGTTATACTCCAATAACAAGTAGCTATTTTGGAGTTCATCATTTCATAACCACCTTTAACATGAAAGCTCTCATTTTTAAATTGCTTTAAAACTATAATGGAAATAATTGTATTATGGTTTCAAAGAAATGTATTTGAATAACTTTTAATGATTCAAATTTACAAAATATCAGAATTGTGAGTACTTGCATAGAGTTGGTATAGAGGAGACAATAGTGTTGTGTAAGCTAATTCAGAAGGCAGTGTACCAAGTCAGGTGCTATGCTGGAAGCAAGACAGAACAAGTCTGAACTCTTGTCCCTTACACTTTCTGTATGATCTCTCTATTTTCTTTGAACCTTAGTTTCTCCATCTGTGAAATGGGCTCACATAATCTCTTATAGTAGTATTGTGAACCTGAGAGTGCATGCAAGGAATCTCTGTACATTTTAGATATTGAATAAACTTCTGTTGCAACTCTCCAGTCACACACATCCACATGGGAACGAACTCTTTTAGACTCAGGTATCTGTTACTAGTGGGTCCATCACAATGGATCCCTGTGATGCTACCCAGATATGCAATTGCATTGAAGGCTGTCATTTGAAGTACATGGGAAATCTGCTTCAATAAGCATAGTTGGTATCCAGCTGCTTTTACATTCACCTGCAAAGGTAAAATCTTGGTGATGGCTGTTCCCAGTTCAGTCTTGTTTCTTCTCTCTATGAAAATCTTCAGACGGGGATCGCCTTGGGCTGTGTATCCCCAGACAGGAGTGAAACTAAAATTAGGAAGAAAGTGAAATTAGGAAAATGAGTAACAAGTTGTGTTGGATTTGGCAGGAGTTGGAGTGATTACCTTGGATCACTTCCATATAAAATGTTAACACTGAACAGAAAATATTCCTTTTAATCAGAAGATGTAAAGGTACCTCTTCAACAATGACTCTCATTCTGCAAGAGCTTTTCATAAATAATTAAGCTATGGCTACCCGTTGAAAAGGAGAGCAGACTATATTCATGAAACATACTTCATGTGAGTTTGTGTCCTTTGCCCCTGAAGACACCTTTGGGGGATAGGAATTTGAGGTGCTGGTGTTTCTTGGGAAGAGAAGCAGTTCTGGAACTTGTCAGGACCTTGACATGGCTTGCCTGTTCAGATTCCCAGCAGGAAGACCAGTACTGTTTTATTGTGTCTGATGGAGCGTGGGTGAAAACATTCATTATACATTTATTTTATTTCTTTAGAAGTAGCTATTTCCATGTTAGCCATTTCCTATGTTATACTCTGGGAAGACGTGAATTTCCCACTCTTCAGGAAAGCATGCTAGATGTCACCTCACAGCATTACCTGTCAGGTATGATGATACTTTTCCATTCAGTGATCTGTGAACCAAGACATTTTGAAGTCTAGTAAAAATTTGATTCAATATGGGAAGGGTATGCTCAACATACATTAAATATGTACATGAAAATGTCCTCACATAATATAGTTCCATATGCAATGAATAGACACATTGAAAAAAAATTTTTAATTAGACTCAGGGTTGGAGAGATGGCTCAGTGGTTAAGAGTACTGGCTGCTCTTGCAGAGAACTCAGGTTAGATTCCCAGCACACACATGGAAGCTACGGACTGTCTGTAACTCCGGTACCAGGGAATCTGACCTCTGTGGGCATTGTACAACTCAGGCACACTTACACACATGCAGGCAATACACTCATAAACATAAAATAAAAATAATAAACACTTTTTTAAAAAAACCCAATAGCTGTTAAAATACCAAAAGTTTGCTGAGCATGTTGGTGCATGCCTTTATTCCCAGCACTTTGGATGCAGAGGCAGGTGAATCTCTGTGAGATCGAGGCTAGCCTGGTCTATACAGCAAATTCCAGGCCAGCTGGGGCTATAGGGAAACAAAAACAAAACCAAAAATCCAAAACACTTTTTTAGAAAAAAGATTAGACTTTCATGTGACAACCATCGCATGAAGGATATGCAGGAGCAGAGGATGTGCAAAGCCAGCCCCTGGGGATGGAGCCCTGATTTGCAGGGTTTGGGCAGTTTCATGGTGCAAGTGCTCTTACCACAATCCATGTCAAGCTACCAACAGTTTAATAACTTGGTTGGGGAAGTGGCACAGTGGTAAAGCATGTGCTTAGTTAGCATGTTGTGGTCCTGGTTTCAAACCCCAGCACCACACAAAGAAAAAGAAAACAAAAACTCTTTCCTGTTTATCAAATGGACCTTACAAAACTGGTACAACTGGCTGTAGCATATTACCGCCTTTATGCTGAGTTTTTAAATCCCCAGTCCTGACAGTTTGCATTTCCTTTGGATCCAGAGACATTTGAATGAAACAGACAGGTGTCAGTAACTGGAGGCTGCACATAGAAGCTTACGGGTGTCAGCCATTTGCTTGCCTTTACTTCATTGAAACCTATCTTTCATTTCCAGCAGCCAATATAGATGAAACTTGTGAAACTGCAGGTACAACAGCCCTCTATTGAAAACATTCATTTGTACAGATCAAAGATTGTCTCTCTTCTAAACTGTTAAAAGCCCAAGACCTTCTATTGCATGTATCCTCTGAACAATTAGCCAAAACTGCTACTGGAAGAAGCCCATGCAACTCAGTACCCCGCTTCCAGATCTCAGCTTGCTGGGTTTTGCTGACATCACTTGACTAGCCAGCACCCCTAACTGAGCTGCTTCTGCCTGTCAGTGGCTGGCAAAGTGATTTGACTCCTTTATGTGTGTAATACAGTACAGTACTTTGAAGCTTGCAAATGACACTGTTTAAATCAATACACAGTGATTTATTACATATTGTGCAGTGCTTATAAATATATTATGAAGTGTCAGAGCACAATAGCATTAGGCACAGGTAGAAACCCTCCACAACAGACACTCAGCAAATAAATTGTCGAAGATAGTTCATCTGCCCTTACTATACTTCATCTTGTAAGTTAGCAGAATACAGTCACTGTGAGAGGGTCGTGAACGATCTGAAGTGATGAGGTGGTACAGAAGCAATGTTACCTTGACTCAAGAATTACTGCATTTATTGTGCTTAGTATAAGATTCAACACAGTGCACCAATGGGGCATCTCAATGGAGAAATGAGAAGTTCAAAAATAAACCCCTGTGCACTTGAAGTCTACAGACAGACACATTAGAATAATCAGCAAGGTCAAGTTCACAGTAGATGACCTCCAGAGCTGGGCAAAGGGTTGATCAGGACCTGAGTAGATTTACAGGTGAAAATTAAATCTTGTTTCTAACATTTTATTTCTTAACTTGGGCAGTAGGCATTCAAATTTTTTATTGTATTACCCTTTAAATGTTTTGCCTGTCCAAAAATTAAAACAAAATAATTTAAATAAGGAGAAATTTACCCAGAATACATAAAATGATCAAGAAGGTTAAATTTTGTTAAGCTGTTTTTCTTCCTTTCTGTATGTATGTGTGTGCTGTGTCTATGCATGTTCACATGCATGTGGGCATGCATGTGTGTGCTGGTGTGCAAGTGTTCCTATGTAATGTGTGTGCAGTCCTGTGCATGTGCATATGAGCCCAAGGCTAACTTCAGGAGCTAGGGTCTCTCAGTTAAACCCAGATTTCATCAACATGGATAATCTAGCTAGCCTGGTTGCTGGAGTGGCCTTGCACTATAGCAGAACAGAGAGGATGTCACACCCACCAGGCACGTACATGGGCAAGTGCTTTACCTGCTGAGCCATCTCCCAGCCCTGTTATCCTTTTTTAATCATAAAAAATAGTCTATGCTAATTATGATGTACGTGATTTTAGTTTTCGTGACTATCATATTCACGAGTGAATGCATAGCAATTTTTGTTTGTATCTTTGTTCTGCACTCAGTGCAGTTTGGGGATGTTGGAACACCCTCAGGCACTGAACTGTATGCAAAGGGCATGAAAGGAAGGACTGGAGAGATGGCTTAGTGGTTAAGAATACTGGCTGCTCCTCCAGAGGATCCAGGTTCTGTTCCCAACACTCCCATGGCAGCTAACAACCATCCCTAACTCCAGGTCCAGTGGGTCCAATGCCCTCTTCTGACCTCCACAGACATTGCATGCACTGGTGCAATTACATGCATGCAGTCAAAGCACTCATATGAAACACATACAACAAGAGTAACTAAATCAACAAAAACAAATTTTAAAGACTATAAAAGGAATAGCAACCAGTGTTTAATCCCTAGTGAAGCCAAAAGTTTATTAACACATTCTAAAACAAATTTTAATGTAGGAAAGTGAGTCATTAAATAGTATTTTTATTAAATGAGAGAGAAGAATTGGAGATATGTTTAGGTACTTATCTAAAATTTAGCTTACCTTTGTCCTTGTGTGGGCTGGTCACATAATGATATAATATTTAATAGGGATAGCCAAAAAGGCACTATTAACAAAAGTCAGAATCTAATTGTACACAAATGAATATTTTTAAGTTAGTTCAGCTGAAGAAAGAAAAAAACCAAAATGTTGTGACTGTGAGTGCAAGAGAATGTCATTGAGCCTTAGAGAAATTAAATAGAGTCATGGCACAGAACTGGCCACCCTCCAAGTCAATAGAATAATATGGCGTTCAGCCTCTTTGGCAAGCAACATCTCTGTGTACAACTTCCTTATGAACACCCAAAAGGCAATCTCTCTCACTGACCAGCACCTCATCTCTCATGCAATGTTTCTGGTTTAAATTAGGTAATTTTCATGACAGCTTGAGTTGGATTTACAACCACAGTTCTCAGTACCAGAGTCCTCTCAGACCAGGTCCTCTCCCTGTAAGAAGGAGTCGAGGAGCTGGTGCTTGGACCTTTCCATGACTACACGTGTGCCTCACAGTGCTTCCACTTACTATGGGGTTCATGGTTTATTCCAGGGTGTGTTGTCTACCAAGCTTTTCTCTACGATAACGAGGCAATTGGCTGACCCTGTGCTCTATGTCTAAGAAGGTTTTAAAACTCACTCCTCTATTTTTCTTTCTGAAAAATATTTCATGAAGGCCAGCTCATAAACATACACATAAGACTATTGTGAAGGGAAGAAAAGCAAGGGAAAGGGGAATTTTCAAGAGAATTTTAAATGATGGAATGCTTTTCTGTGCAGATCTGACTGCAAGCACACATAATCCCTTCTGAAAACACATTTATCCATTTGTAGGGCACCAAGCCCATTACTCACACCTGACATACATATAAAGGGTCTAAACCCATGATGGATATGGTTGTGAAAAGTTTATCATGCTGTGGATTGGAGAAGTAGGTGATCAGTTCAAAGTTTCAAAGGGATATCTCTCAGGGACTAAGCAGAACCTGCTACTCCCACTAGCAGCTTTAAATCTGCCTTGATCCCTCAGTCCCCCTGTGTCCTCAACTCTCCTCCTCACCACTACTCCCCCACCACACCCCTTGGTTAATGCCTTAAAAAAAGGAACAGCCCCAAAGCTCTCTCTTCTAGTCACCTTTGTAAAGTAGTGAAGCCAATCAGCCACCCTAAGCTAGCTGCTTCAAAGCATGCCTGAATTGCTCATTAAAGCATAGTCACAAAGCCATTTATAGACACAGTCTGAAGGATGTTCCTTAATATGTTTTGCATGGACAGATTCCTTTGCATACGTAGAACCCACCTTGACAGAATAAATGATGGCTGTATATCCCATTTCTGAGATGCTTACTAAGGCAGGCCCCTTATAGTTCACCAGGGGATGCTCTCACTTAAACAATATGCTTGTGACCATGAACATAATTTACTCTGCACCTTTGTACTTCTTTTTAAAAGTTTTATTTTTGTATTTGTGTGTGTGTGTGCATCTGTGTGATGGTGCATGCGCCTGTACATATATGTATGGGAGCCAGAAGTCAAAGCTGAGTGTTTTCCTCCATCGTTCTCCGTCTTAATTTTTGAGGCAGCCTCTCACTGAAATTAGAGCTCACCATTTTAGGGAGACTGACTTCAGCAAGCCTCTGGAATCTGCCTGTGTCTGCACTAGCAGCTCAGGGTGTCAGACTTGCACTATTGTGCAGGGCTTTTGCATAGGTGCTAGGGATCTGAACTCAGGTCCCCATGCCTACATAGCAAGCACTACTCACTGAACCATCTCCCCAGCCCAAGCACAGCATGTTACATAAATAGATGCACTGATAATGAAGGATGGCTTCACTTCTGGAAATATAATTCCAGGCAAATGACAAGTAAGTGTCTAATTGATTTTTTGTAGCCATTTCTCCTATGTGTGTCCCAGACTTTTGTTTTATAATGAATAAGGGTAAAACTCTCAAAGTCAAATAGAAAAATTCATTTTATGATGAACTTCCTGGAAACAGAAAGAAACAGACTCCTGGTCCGCCCAGGAACTGGTTTGAATGTTTGTTTTATTTCAAAGGCTCTCTTGGTTGATGCATATTTGGAGTTTCAGGCACACTGGAGATGCTTACCAGTGGTGTAGGAATCAAGAGTTTGAACTCTGGCCATGCAGCAATTCTGTTTCTTGCAAGAGAAGCCCCTGCTTGCAGCTGCTCCAGGGGCCTAGGCATCAGAGAGCAATGCATGTCTGCCCTCAGGTTCCAGAAACACGAGAGACACTATCAAATAGACAGCTTGCCCAGGGCTGGCTGAGGGGCCATCCCTGGAGGATGCAGTCTGGTATTCTCAGACTCTGGGCTGATTAGAGCCAGGGGTGACAGGAAGGCCATATTGAGTCTCCATTTTGGAGAGGGGGGCTCAAGAAAGAGCTGACAGCTGCAACCCAACTGGCAAAACATGTGAGTAGTGCAGCAACCTTCCGTTGAGGGGAAAACAACAGCACCGTGCTGTGCTACACAGTCTCATTCGTGAATGCTTTTCCATCTACTCTTAATTGGCCAGGCCTTCCATCCTTAAATCAGTGCCTTAAAGATAATACAATGTCATGATTTATCACAAATCTTCATGTTGAGAGATCTGTAGAAAGGAGAAAGAATGGTCTGTTTGGTTCTGTGCCTCAGAGCACTGACCTCCTGACTCACTCCTTTCACAAACATGGATGAGAATCAGTGTTTTAAACAACCTACTCAATAGCATATTGGGCGGATGGGATTTTTCCTGTTTATTAGGCACGCCTGAGTAAAACCTTTGCAGGCGATTATTAGGATCTGGAAATCCCCCTCTGCAGCTGGAGTCCGTTCCTGTGGCAGTTCATAAGATGGAAATGTTGTTCAGAGCTAAATGCCTTGGTAGGATGTTGGATATTTTAAGCTAAAGAGAGAAAACCAGGCTTCAAAAGAGACAGCAGAGCACTGTGTCCACAAAAGAGGAAGTGTGAGATGTTGGGTGCAAAGCCCTCTTCCTCCACCCTGTTCAGAAATTTCTTCAGTATCCTGTCAGTCTGCTGGGATCATGAACTGCAGCCAGACAGAACTTGCGTGCAGCAAAGCCAAAGCCCTCCAGTAACATTTTATTGTTCATCCTCATGGTGCCTTTGGCAGAAGGAGCTAGAAACTAAATTTTATAAACACACGGTATTTTTAAAAATATTTTATTATTTTATGCATATTCATGTATTGCCTGTGTGTATGGAAGTGCACCCATGTCGTGCAATACCCACGCAGGTCAGAAGAGGGTGTCGGATCCCCTAGAACTGGAATTAAGGACAGTTGTTAGCTGCCATGCGGTATTTTATGTCAACATTTTGCAATTATTTTTGGTTTTTAAATTGCTGCCTAATTTAAACACACAAGAAATCTGTTCAATGTGTATTAGATTAAGCTTAATTAAATTTCAGCGAGGCTTCTATACTTCTAATGAATGATGAGTTTAAAATACAAAAACGAAGTACGAATACAGTGTTTCAGGGTGACAAATTGTCAAACCCGGTTCACAGACCAACATCCCCTCTTCACTTCCCTTTGAAGTAAAGGCAGGAGCAAGTGTGTGTGTGTGTGTGTGTGTGTGTATATGCTTGTACCTGTGTATGTGTGTATGTGTTTGTGTATGTGTGTATGTGCATGTGTGTATGTGTGTGTATGTGTGTGTATGTATATGCCTGTTCATGCATGTGTGTATGTATGTGCATGTGTATGTGTGTATGTGTACCTGTGTATGTGTGTATGTGTTTGTGTATGTGTGTATGTGCATGTGTGTATGTATGTGTATGTGTGTATGTGTATGTATGTGTGTAGTAGTAATAGTAGTAGCAGTGAGGAATAATAACAGGTATCACTAGTACTGAAAACTTGAGAATATTCAAGAAGATATTATTAGATCAGAGGTGAAATCCTGGAGGAAACTGTTGTCCAAGACACAAACAGGCACCTCCTGCCCCCACCCCACTGTCATACTACAAACTTCAGCAGTTCCAGAAAGTAGGAGAGGCCTTAGAACCGAAATCCACTAAAAACTGACATTCAGATGAGTTGAGATATTGGTACACTCCCTTCTCCCACTGTAAGTGAAATTTTTGTACCAATAGTAATGCCAAGAAGGCAATATATATAGAATTTCTTAGCTATTATGGCTTATAGCTTATCTATAGAAATAAAGGGAATATTCTGTAAGTGTCTAGAAAAAAAACAAAACAAAATTACAGGTTATCATCGAAGGAACAGAATTCAGAACAACCTTGAACTTCTCAGAAATCAGCAACACTATGTTCTAGAAAACAAAGAACAGCTAACTGTCCTCCAAACACTGAGGGAAATTATTTTACACCTTGAATCTGTTTCCAGCCAAGCTATCATTTATTCATTCAGCAATTTCTGAGTACCCACTATATGCTAGGTATTCTGTTGTTCAGAGGAGATGGGTTCACAAAAATAATCAGCACTTGCCCTCTTAGTGCCCACAATATGCTTAGGAAAGTAGATATGACTAACGACCCAGCAAATGGAAACTTAACAACAGGGATAACTTCTGTCATCTAGTGCTGCACACACGGACTCTGGAGATTAACCAATCCCAGCCCAGTGAAGCCTAGATCACTGTGTTGAAGCTAATGCCACCTTACCGTATTTTAATATGGACTTATGTCCTCCTCTTCCTCCCGCCTCCTCTTCTTGCCATTCTGTTTCTTACATTAATGATCTATGAAATATTCTTTCACTAATATTCCCTGAAATCTACTCTGAGAAGTACTGGATTCTGGAAGGAGAAGCCAGCCCTCCTGGCACAACCTTCAAGGCTTTTCACAGTCCAGTCTCAGCTTACTGCTCCCATTTTCTCTCCATAAACCTTTCCCTCAACCATCTTCCATTGCTTGTCAGACCTGGAGTATTCCAACCTCTGTGGCAAACTGTCTTGCTCAGTGCCTTTTTCTGTCCCTCCCCTCCCCTCTCCTTCCCTTCCCTTCATTTCCTTTCCCTTTCCTCCCTCCCTCCCTCCCTCCCTCCCCTTTCCCTTTTTCCTTTCTCCTTTTCCTCCTTCTTTCTCACCTGCTCGTGTCTTTTTTGAGACAGGTTTCATTATGAAGCCCAAGTTGACCTTGAAATCATTATCATTCTTCTGGGATTACAGATGTGTAACACCACTCCTGACCTGAATACTTTGCAACACACACATACACTGAGAAACTTCTGAGCTCCTCTCCCAGGGGTGGGGAGGTAGATGAAAACATAACACCTATTTCAAGGCTCCCACCATCTCCTGAATATGGTCTTCTCTCCAGTCTCCAAACCACAATTCAGCTGTTATCTGTTCAGCACAACCTTCTTTAATTGGGTCCTTCTTCCTCATCCCACTCCTGTAGCCCTTCCCAGTTCAGCCCAGTGTCTTCCCACACCACTGAGTACACCAGGACTTTATGGCTTATGTACATCATTCTTGCTAAGATGCTCAGCTTTCTTGAACTTAAATGAATGGGGAGTAAAGATTTCCCCATAAATTTCCCTCCTTCTTCCTTCCACCCAGCCTCCCCACCCTCAAACTTCCATCAATCCCAGACTCCATGCCGATATGTGAAAAGAGAAACCACTTCTCTAGCTCTTTTTGCAGAGAAGCAAGATATTTTCAACACATTTGTCTATTTCCTCTGGACTGTTTGCAGGTCTACTGACATAAATTACTTGCTGGGTTTAGAAACTAAACTTCATAAGTAAAATTCCCTGTCTCTATTGAAACAGAGTCACGCAATTCAAGCAAGTTCTGGTATTTTTTGAATTTTAGGTTTTTTTTGTTGTTGGTGGTGGTGGTGGTGTTTTTTTGTTTTTTTTTTTTTGTTTTTTTTTCCTTTGGTCTTTTTGAGACAGGGTCTCCCTGTGCCCCAGTTGATCTGGAACTCACTATATAGACCAGGCTGGCCTTGAACTCACAGAGATCTGCCTGCCTCTGCCTCCCGAGTGCTGTGATTAAAGGTGTGAGCCACCATGCCTGGCTTCTGAATTTTGCTTTTAACTCAGCAACAGTTGATTGGTTTGTCAGGGTCTGAATGGATTTCTAGAGAGTTTTCCATTCATTACCTCATGTATTAGTATGGATGCTTCCCTTGTGCTTATGAAGAGCTCAAAATGTGATCTATTATTTTTAAGGGGAAGGTAACAAGGGTTTACTATGAAAGTTGCAAACAAATTATAAGCCTTATACGCGACAAGTGTTTTTCCTGTCACAAAAAACAAGCAGGCCGGCTGTGAAGGAAACTGGCCTGCTGT
The DNA here is from genome assembly GCF_000622305.1 of Nannospalax galili. Classification (NCBI taxonomy): domain Eukaryota; kingdom Metazoa; phylum Chordata; class Mammalia; order Rodentia; family Spalacidae; genus Nannospalax; species Nannospalax galili. The sequence continues at coordinate 8,485,872 of NW_008345290.1, forward strand.
ACTTGGGCAGAAACATCATGTAATAGGGAAACACAGTTATTTGTCTGGATTCATTTCCTATGAGTGCATTTCATATTAGGTCTGTATGTGCCAGCCCTCAGGGACAAGGTGGTTGCACCCAAATGAACAGCAGGAAAATATACTTCTCTTACACCTGTCTAGATTCAGTCACCCAGAGACCTCTACAAAAGGAATTGACATGGTGCCTTACTGCTCATGGTCAGCCACTAACCTTGATTCAAAGAGGGAGGGGGAGGAAAAGAAACCCTAAAGTGGTCTGGACAAGATATTGAAGGAGTCTGGTCTTTAGAGAAAGAGATTTCGGAGTACCTAAAAGCTCTGGCGGTAAGTACCCTCACCAGGTGGCTTCACCACAGCTCAGTATTTTATGCCACCTCCAGGAGTTCCAAAAATGATGTGGGTTAGGAGCATTCTCGTGCTCACCCAGGCAGGAAATAACAGTGGTTAAACTTGGCCAGCTCAAACCCGTTCAGTGCAAAGCTGTTGATTTTCTTGCTCCCCACAGTAAGTCTTTGGGGACTGGACCATAAAGCAGGCTTGCCATCTCTCTTTGCAAAGGTTGATTTAAGTACTTACCTGCAGATGAGGATCCCACCTCCTCTCTACCAGCCTAACACCCACCCCTCGTCTTCCTGAAGAGATGGCCTAGGAAGATGCCAGGTGGTCTGAGGGAGCTTCTCCAGAGCCCTGGACAAGGTCTGGCTCTGAGCCTCTCGGGAAGGAGAGTGAAGGAACAAGATAGCCTTTGCTTTATGAGATGCATATCCTCCACACATTCTGCCTAACGATCATGCTTATTTTCTAATCCTTACAGACTGCTGGTGAGAAAGATGTGTGGAAGGGTGTCGTAGGGTGGAAAGATTAAAACTCCCCCTGACACTAATATCTACTTCTTGTGTGTGCCAATGGAATAGATAAAGTGTTACCCTGGAGGACTATCTCTGCCTATGTGCGTACAGGCTTGAGGATTCTCTAAGGCAAGGTGGGACCATAAATCTTTGGGATAAAATTCTATTTTTATATTTGCCAGGGAAACCTTCCGAGGTATCAGAGTTGGAAAGCCTGCTTTTGTGTGCTCTGATTTCTTTGCCCAAATATGTTTGTATTTGTTTTCCTTCAATGTTTCTTCACTTATCTTGACAGATGATAGGTGGATGGATAGAAGGATTCTGATCTCCTTGTGCTTCTGTTTTCATTTGTGCCAAACCGTTGTCCTGTTTGCTTATAACAAACCTGGTCTTCTGTTGTGCTCTGCTCTCATTAGTTCTTTAGCACTGGTGCTATTTTCTTGATTTACTGCTTTTTATTCTATTTCTTGATTTTATTTTATTAGCATTGTTTCCCAAGTACAGGTTAGATTTTTCTGGGGGAGAACATTTACAGGCCTTCTCAAGTATAGCATGAATTGCCAGAAAGTAATGATGCAGATCCCTGGACCCCATTTTTGACAGAAGTCTGCCATACAGGTCAAGAGTAGGGCACAAGAATCCACATTCCTAACAGGACCAGGTGCTGCTGCTGCTGGAGGATTTTGATAAGACCTGAACCATCATAGAAACCTACCCCATGGCTTTTCTGCTTATGGAAAGTCAAATAGCTTTCTTTTTGAGCTTAGCTTAGTCAAGCAAAACAAGCTGAACTAGGGGAAATTCATATTCTTGATTCCCACGTGTGCACCACACCCTGGAACACAGATCTTTTCAACTAAAATTTAGTATTTCAGATTCCCAATCTTTTCAGTTTCTGTTTCTTGTAGGACCTCAGAAGTATTGTTTATGGAAAGATGAAAGCACAACCAGGAGGTTTATTTCCCTCCCTTTTTTCCTCCCCATTTCCCTATAATGGTGAGGACCTCAGTAAGATGAATTTTCCTGTTTAATCCTTCCAATCTTGTGTCCACCACTTTTCCATCATAGATCCTGTGTTCCTAGGGAAAGGGCAGCAGTGGAATTGGAACAAACGATGCATGTGTATTTAACATTTTCTTGAACATGGTACTTTTCCTGAGGTAAGCTGGAGATGGATCTCTTGGCACACAGATGGTTTTATATTCCAAAGATACAGCAAGGGGCAACAAGAGTTTCCAAGAACTGGGCTACTACCATTAAAGCTTTTCCATAGCAAAGTGGATGCCGCTTGCCAGGTATGGGATGGGGCACAACAAAACCGGGGCAAAAAAAGAGGTCTTAGAGAGAGTATACCCTCCACACGAAGTCACAGAAAGGTAGAAATAACCAGGGTTCTGTAAGGAAGAAAGATCTGGCAAGAACTGCGTCAGGGAAGTTTGTGATCTCAGGCTCTTAGATATTCCCTGGCTCCTTCTGGACATCATAATTCAAAACCCCAGCAACAATGCGGCAGTTGTGAGCCAAGTGACAATTCTGTCTTTGCCCAAAAGGCGAAGAAAAGGGCAAAAGCTGGGGAAGATCAGAGAACATTCAGGACTGAGATAAGGAGGTTATCTCATTTTCCTATGGAGGCTACAAGAAACACTTATCTTGACCTCAGCTAATAGATAATGAATTTCAGTGAAAGGAAGTAGGTGGAGGAGGAGCTGTATGGAGGAACAGTGGCCAGTGCTCAGCACTGCCTGGACCCTCTCAGCCCAGCTACAAGGGCTGGGCAGAGCTGAACAAAACTTGATTGGAAAACTCTGCTTAAAACATTAAAGAAACAACTTGCAGAAACATCTCCCTCCCTTCCTTCCTCCCCCAAGCAGTAATGAGTCCAAATTGCTAATAAAACATAAAAACTCAAAGATGTTGTGCATGGGCCATTTTTCTGAGCTGGTTATTTTTTATGTCAGTTTTCCCACAGATGTGAGCATGTTATAACTATCAACTTACCAAATGCCCCAGTTTCAATGAAACTTAAAGAATGTATTTAGGGTCTTTATAAGGAAGAGGGGGGCAGACAAGAAAGTTTTTTTTCTTTTGTTAAGAAAGAAATTTGGCAAAGATTTAGGGGGAAATGAACTTTAATTGATAAGTTTTGGCAAATAGTGGTTGAGAAAATAGATAACTATTTTTTTTTCTTCTTGTAAACCCTGAATGAAAAGGAATGTAGTGGTATCTGGTCAAAATTCCTGGACTGTGGACGTGATTTAACTTTCGAAGTTAGCTTACACATGTGGAACCAAGGGGCAAAGGAAAGCACAAGGAAAATGAGAGTGTTTCTCATACTTTAAGAACACAAAAATCCCACATGAATGTCATTCCACCTATGGTAGATCAAATGATTTAAACTTTCTAAATGAAAAAAGCAAATACATTTTTTTTTGCTGTCCTTTCTCATTTCCAGCTTTTAAAAATGCAGTAAACATTCTTTTATGGAAATTTGTGACTGTTGCACTCGAGAGGCGATGGTGGAAAGTTTAGATAATAAGTGAGAAACAGGTGTCATGAAGATGAAACTTGAATGTCAAACCTGGAATCAGAAATGGAGCTTTGCTGCTCCATGGCTCAGTGGCATCATCCAAGCCACCAAACACCCTAGGGACATTCTGTGTTCTGTGCCCACCCTTATAAATGTATATGACTCAATATCCCCAGTGAGTAATATGGCTGGTGGCCATAACACCTCGGACTCAGCTCTCATAAGCTGTACTGAGTTAGGCTAGGTCTCTATTCGTAGGGAGACCTCCAAAGAAACCCTGCAAGTGTTAGTGATGATTCACTGAGTAGTCCCCTGCCTGGAGTCAGTTCCAAATCACTTTCCTTTCTCGTGTTAACTGGTCTTTTGCATATAGCTTTTTGAGAATCAGTTCAAAGTATTTTTGCTTTAATTTTTTTTTAATGTAAAATAGAAACCAGGGTGGGCTAGCTTAAAGAAGGGTAAAGGAAAGGGACAAAAGCTGTAGAAACAGGAGAAATATATCCCTGTGCGGGCCACACATCCTACCTACTTCATCAAGTCCCAGTATTGACTCCACCTGGGCTGACTTGTCACAAATTTTACTTGGATATAGAGAGTTTTTAGTGACGAGACTTGGGGGCCTTCTTTCTTTGTAGAGAGCAAAGCTGGGCCTAATGTAGAGAAAATTCTCATTGTCCGGAATAACCTACTCTAACCAAATTTTGAAGATATGTGCCCACAGAAGGTTCTAGATGTCTGCTCTCCCCAGGTGGGGCCATTCAAATGTCAATCAGAGTGATCCAAGATACCTGCCTGGGAGAAAGTGTGTCCAGTTAAGTGTTCCCCTTTCTGACTAGTTGCTGAGGCTGCTGGTGAGCATTGAGGTTGACTGCTGTTTAAGGAGTGCTCGAATTCTTAGATACAGAATATTTGAGGTTTCACAATTAAAAGCAAGTAATATGGAGGAGGAACTGTGCTTATAGATCTTTCCATCAATGAAATATGCTTAACTTACTTATGTTCTTATTCATGAATATCAGTAAGTCCTTCAGAATATTTTATTTGGGGTATGAATCATCCTCTAAATAGCTCCCATTAAATGACTTTTTTTTAAAAATTCTTTTCATTGTTTATTTCATATATGCAATGCAATGTGTTTTGATAAAATCTACCCCTCAATCCCTCCTCTGCAATTCCTCTCTTATTCCCCCATCCCCTTTTCCCTTCCAAATTCATGTTTTAAAACTCTGAGTCCACCTAGCGATGCCTGTCCGTGAAGGGCCATCTACTGGAACAGTGTAGCCTCTCCAGGACCACATCCCCGAAGAAAACAGACTCTAGCTCTGCCAGCAGCCAGCAGCTGCCAATATCGCCTCAGCTCAGGGTGGGGTTTCATGGCTCTTCTCCCTCTGTGCTGGGCTTTTGCCTGATTTGATCTTTCATAGATCTTGAGCAGGTAGTCAGAGCACCTGTGGTTCATGTGTGCAACAATTCTGTCATGTCTGGCAAATACTGTTGTGCTGCAGATGTCTACTACTTCTGGCTCTTACAATCTTTGAGTCCCCTCTTCCTTAAGCCTTGGGGGAAAGGGATAGATATAGATATTCTGAACTGAGTACTCCACAAACTCTTATTTTCTTCATGTTGACCAGTTGTGAGTTTCTGTGTTAATCACTACCCACTGCAAGAAGAAGCTTCTCCAATGAGAATTAAAAGATGCCTTAATCTTTGTGTATAAGGGTAAGAACTTAGAGGCAATTTATTATGTCCATTTACTATGTCCATTCTGTGGGATACTAGTATTAGGTTCTCCCCTATGACTTAGGCAGCTGTGGGTATGGGGCCCAGTTAATGGGTTAAATAATGTTTTTTTGAAAAGTGGACTAATGGGGAGATGACTCAGTGGTTAAGAGCACTTGTTGCTCCTTCAGAGGACCTCAGTTCATTTCCCGGCATGCACGCTGGGAAGCTGACAGGACACCTGTAACTCCAGCCCCGGGGATCTGATACCCTTTCCTGGCCCATTATAAGTACCCCACATACACACACACACACACACACACACACACACACACAAATAAACAAATAAATCTTTTTTATAAATGGACAAAACAAAAGCAAAAAATACAACAGTTAGAAAAATAACGTGAGTTGATCTTCTTTAAGGGAGTGACACTGAACAGGCTGAATAACTTACATGGAGGGACATCTAGGCACACAAACTTGACTTAGATAGGCCTTAGTATATTTGACAAAATGCATAAAGCCTTATGGGGGTTCAGATGGGGAGGGGAGGGCTAAATATGATTAAGATGTATGAAATTCACAAAAATAAAAATATATTAAAAATAAAAAACATTTAAAAATAACCTTGATGTTTTATGGAAGAATCTGGAGATATTTCTAAGTTTGCAGATGAAAATTTTCCACATAATCATTTTTATGCCACAAGTAGCCTGTCTTCCAAGAGACAGCAAACATATCTGTTCAATGGACTTGTAATTAGTTCACATTTACATTTTTATTTGTGGGAGGTATTGACTTGGAAAAAAAGCAAGTGGCAAATGTTTGGTTCTTACTATTATATTTTGGACAAACTTTTGCTTAGTCTTTGTGAGAAAGAATGATTATGTGGTATAAGATAACTAAAGATTTGAAATGTCTGTCTTTTAGTGATCTTAGCTTAATCATGCACCTTCTTCCGTCATTTCCCCAACCTTGAATATTTCACAGTCATATACAAAGCCAATCAAAGGGTGTTTTCTAGTCAACCGTGTCACACTGACATCTCTAGTGAACTCACCTTGTTTCATTGTGAACTTTAAATTTTCCTTCCCAGGCCTGATGTATGATCTCCCTTGATACTGTTCACTTTTTGTCCAATATATTTACTAAGTTAATATTTAAAGATATATAAAACAGAACTGATAAAACATATATCACATCCTTTCAATAGAAGAATTAAAAAACACTAGTGTCCTTCCAATGATGAGCTAAGGTTTTGTTTTATTTTCACTGTCTGGATTTTGTAAACATTGGTGGATATGTCGAAGTTTATTTTTCAGTCTTTGGAAATTATTTTTATTCTATGCATGCAAATATTTGTAATTCTACTGTATTTGTGCAAATACAAATGTAGATATGTGAAATTGCAAAAGAACTGTTACAGCCAATAATATGTATTTTTCTTCTAAAGTTTATACTAAAAATTCTTTTGAATCTTTGACACAGTAAAGAAGTGAGAAAAATGCAAAAAGATATTTATAAAGATTTAGATTTTCCTATAAACAGGGTTTGGGTAGAATCATGGGTTGTTTTTTTTTGTTAAAGTAATTGAGTATTATATTTAGGATATGGAGTAGCTTTTTTTTGGTCTTTTTGAGACAGAGTCTCTCTGTAGCTCCAGCTGTCCTGGAACTCACTATGTAGACCAGGCTGGCCTTGAACTCACAGAGATCTGCCTGCCTCTGCCTCCCGAGTGCTGGGATTAAAGGCATGTACCACCATGACCGGCTGGAGTATCTTTTTTATGCATTTTAAGTGTCCTTAATCTGAACATCCAAAATCTGAATTTTTTGAGGCAGGATCGTATTAGGTAGCCCAGACTGGCCTCCAACTCATGATTCTCCTGCCTCAGCCCTCTGGGTACTGAGATTACAGGAAAGAATGACCATTCCCTGCTTAAATCTGAAGCTTAAAAAAAAAATCACTTCATTTATTTTTGTGTACATACATGGGCTGGGGCATGTATGCCATGGTTTATGTGTAGAAGCCAGACTTCTACCTGTGGGGACTGGTTTTCTCCTACCATGTGAGTCCCAATATTAAACTCAATTTGTCAGGCTTGGTGGCAAATGCCTCTGCCCACTGAGCTATCTTACCAGCTCCAAATATGAAACTTCAAAAATATATGTGTGTGTGTGTGTGTGTGTGTGTGTATGAGTGTTTTGCCTGCATGGATAGGAATGTACCCATGTGTGCAGTGTCCTCAGAGGTCCAGAAGAGGGTGTCAGATCTTCTGGAACTGGAGTTACAGACAGTTGTCAACTACCATGAGGCTACTGGAACCCAAACCCAGGTCCTTTTTAAGAGCAACTGGTGCTTTTAACTGCTGAACCATCACTCCAGTCCCCCAAATCTGAAACTTTTTGAATGTCAGCATGATGCAAGGGGAAAATTCCATATCATTGAACTTTATTCCATACCCAAGATTAAAAAATATTGTGTAAAATTACTTTCAACCATGTGTATAAGGTAGTTATGAAACATAAATGGATTTCACCTTTATAGTTGGGCCCCAGCCCATATATGCATATATGCGTGTGTGTGTGTGTGTGTGTGTGTGTGTGTGTGTAAATATTCCAACATTTGAAAAAAAATCCTAAAAATCTGAACAGCACTCTGGATAAGGGATACTCAACCTCTATTGGTTTCTGATAGAATTTCAATCATAATCAATAATATCATTATGTCTCCAGTATTCTATGATTTTGAGTTCTACCAGTGAATGAAAGTGTGAAGGTTTCTTTCAAATTCCTCCAACACCCACCACAGGGATGTGTGTTCCTTTCCTCTAAAAAGCTAGGATCTTCTTGTGGCCACTGACGACTCAGGCCCGGCCTGTTTTGCTTTGCTCTGACAGCTGGTGAAGTTGTCTTCTCTGTGGGCACAGCAGAGATTCTTTAGCAAGAGCACATCTGTTCTTGAGGAAGCAAGAATGCTTCCTTGAAGCAGAAGCATTGGATATGAGTCCTAAACATGGGGTGGAACTGTGCAGAGCGATGGAAGATGTTTCAAGTCAAGGAACCACATGAGCTAAAGAATGGATGTGGGAAAGGTCAGGCTGAGTTGAGAGAAGGAGATGTAGCCAGTTTGACTTAGCCAAACTTTATAGGGTATGTGTTGTTGAACAGTGGCAGACAGCACTAAAGTTAAGACCAAATAACTGGACATCATTTGCTGTGGTTAAAATATGACCAAATAACTGGATGGCATTTGCTTTGGTTAGCAATGAGAGCCTGTTTCTCAGCAAGGAAGTAAAAGGATTAAAGCTCTGTTATGTTAGAAACCTGGATTGGTTCCTAGAGCAGAAAAAAATTAGTGAAAAAAATGATGACGTACAAATAAAGTCTCTAGTTTAAACTTTTTATTTATTTATTTTTTATTTTATGTGTATGCATGTATTGCCTGCATGTAGGTAAGTAACTGCACCCATGTCATGAAATGCCCATGGTGGTCAGAAGAGGCTGTCAGATCCCCTGAGACTGAAGTTACCGACAGTTGTTAGCTGCCATGTGGATGCTGGGATTCTAACCCAGGTCTTCTGCAAGAACAGACAGTGTTCTTAGCTGCTGGGCCATCATTCCAGCCCCAAAGTCTCTAGTTTAATTAATGCCATTATAGTGTATCTCCACATTAATTTCTTTGCCTTGGTAAATGTGCCAGGATTATACAGTGTTAGCGTTAGGGAAGCCCAGAGGGTGGGTTACACAGGAATGTTCTGCGCTATCTTTACAACTCTTCTGAAAAGCAGAAGTTATTTCAAAACATAAAGAAAAGACAATACACAACTGTGGCTGTTTGTCTCTCACCCAGACTCTCACATCAGGGACACCAAGGGACAGTGTGGCTGGGTTTTACAGTGGTGGCTGTGAGCCAAGCTCATAGAAGAAAAGCATTTGTTGCTTTTCTGTGGTCTCTGGAAGTCTGTTTCCTGTGTCAAGAGTCCTTATTTCTGGAATTCCACCTGCTCCTGTGGCCGCCCCTGCTTGTGTGCTGAATGAAGATGCAACTCCCAGTTTAAGCCACGGGGGTGTCCGTGGATACAGGTGCACCAAGCACAACAAGGGAGCCTTGCAGGTCCGGGATTCCTATCCTTTCTAAATCTGCTCTTTTGGCATCAGTGTCCTTAGCAACATTCTGAGAGTGTTCCTTGATAGGTAAGAGGAAGAATTATTTTTAATTTTGTTTTTATTGAATTTTTGTGTATTTCATATAGAACATTTCAATCAATCTTAATCATCTTTATACCCCCTTCCCCACTGGCACCGTCCCATACCCTTCCCCCCACAGGAATTCATACATTGTGTCATTTGTGTTAAGGCCTATTGTGTCAAGTTAGTGTCCCCAGACGTTCCTCAGTGCAAGTTCATCTACTGAGGTCTAGTCAGCTTATCTAGTTTTCCTTGCTTTGGAAAGATCAGATTTTCCTTAACTAGCAGTAATCAATCGCCAATATTTCTTCAATTAAGATTGGAGTCTGCTATCTATTTCCCCAGTTCTATACTGGGTTTTTGTCTGCTTGAGTTTGCATGGGACTTGTGCATGATAACATCATTCTGTAGCTTCATATGAGCAGGGTGCCAGGAGCCTGTAGGACTCTATTTCCATATGGTCGTGCACCTCCTCCCTGGCTCTTACAAACTTTCCACCTCCTCTTCCACAGTGCTCCCTGAGCACTGGGTGGGTGAAGTTTAATACAGGAGTCCTGTCCAAGAACCAGCATTCTGCAGACTCTTACTCTCTATGCTTTGGCCATCTGTGACCTTTTGTGTTCCTGGCCCTCTATTGCATGAGGGAGCTTCATAAATGAAAACTGAGGGATTCACTAGTGTTCTCTTTACCCGTTCTATTTTCTGTGGCTGCAGAGGTTGCACTGTAGATGTGTCACTTAGGCCTGGGCAACTCATAGACAATGTCCATGTGTGACCAATTGTACTTGGTAATAGTCTCTGACTGGTGCAAAATGAGCTTCTTTGATGAGGGGTGATGGGGATATTTGTCTGTAAATATAAAGATACATATTTTTTACATAGTAAGAAATTGCATTAGTCTAGGGATTTGACAGTCTTGGGGTTTTCTCTAAGATCTATGACCTCTCCAGCCATGTGTATTTGGTTATGTTTACATTACCGCACTTGAGTTTCCTCCCGTTGAGTGGGCTTTTAGTTCAATTTGATAGCTGTTGATTGGCCCCAAGATAAAAAGTATCACTACTGCATCAATGTCATATGCTATGCTGGCCATTGATGTAGTTATTTGGTCTTAAAGCAGGTGTTGGACCATCAATTGATGTTTTCCCGTGGCACCTTCATATACCTTCATATTGCTCTCCAAAGCTATGAGGGCTAGCCTTCAGGGGAAGTGGCTTCCAGGTCATTTCCATCTCCATTGCTCCAAATCCTGTGTCCGAAGTATGTTCTGTCCTCATCAGTAGGGTCTTATCTTCAAGATCAAGGGCTGTGGTAATAGCCAGTGTTATTTTGAGACTTAGATCAACCTGGCCAACAACTCAAAGGAAGGTCTTCTGTCTGGCACTATTTCTTGTTATATAGCCTTTAGCTAAACACATGGACTCACATTGTATGTGTAATTTGTCATTAGGTTGTTGGAATAATATGATTCCCTCTGGTTTTTAAAAACCAGCTAGGCATTATTTATCACATTATTTATCTCTCATCTCTCTCTCTCCCTGACTAACCCTTCCACCAAGGTTTCCCCATTTAAGTGTCCCCTTTTTCCCCATTTCTCCTTTGGTAATACCAGTCTCCTATATCCCACCTCTCTTGAGCTCCTCCTTTCCCTTTATCCTCAAGGTTTCTTGTATAATCCACCCTCTTCCCTCCCATTTAAATACCCCAACTTTTGTACATTTCTCCCTTAGTAACACCTGTCTCCTACTGTTCTTCTCTCTCAGGTTCTTTCTTTCTCTTTACCTCCCTGGCTCCTTTTCATTGTCTTGGTTCCTGAAGCTGCATCTGGATACATACTCACATATAAGGATTTGGTGCTAGGATCCACATATGAGGGAGAACATTCATCTTTCGTTTTTCTGAGTCTACCAGTGAACAAGTCAGGTATGGGTGGCTCATACCTGTAATCTCAGCAGTTAGGAGACTGAAGCAGGAAGATTGCTAGGAATTCAGTGCCAGCCTGAGCTTCATGGCAAGGTCCAGGCCATTCTGGGGTAGAATGAGGCCCTGTCTCAAACAAAACAAAACAACAACAGCAACAATAAAAACGCAGAGTATATAATCTGAAAAATGCTTGAGCTCACTGCCTTTTGGGAACTGAATTTAAGTGTGTCTTTTTAATAAATCACTCACTGAATTGGAGTTGCTGTATTTCTGTTGATAGACATATTTTCTGTTTTTCTTAATGAGGAGAAGCTGATTGTTTGTTAACATTAACACAAATGTATGTTGTATGTGAATGCTTGCACACAAACAACAGGCCTGAGGTACAGCATGGATGAAATAACTGGACTTCTTTGTCCCTAACTCCACATACCTCCCATGTGCTATCGAAAAAGCCTAAGACTATAAATGAATACAAGTGAATGCAACAAAAGCTTGCTAATATTAAAAAAAAATACAGGTGTGTGCCTGTTTATGTGGGATGTGTGGGTTCCCCTCGCTCCTCACAGCCTGCTTTGTTAATGCTACAACAATCTGCTTTTGAAAAGCTGTCATAGATTGGTTGAACCATTTAGGAACATTTGGTGTGAAATGAATTCAAATGCCTCCCACTTAGAAGTGTGTTTCCTGCTTCCTCTGTTCTTTTTTTCAGAAAATAGTTTCTTCTGACTGCTTTAGTGCATGATTTGGGGTACACCCTGGGCCAGTCTTGAATCTTACTCGTTTCAGTCAGAAAAGTGAGATTTTAATTTCTCAAATTGTCTGAGGAAAAGCAAGAGATTTTTGACTTATTTTTTGTTTACTGTTTTTAACTGCTTTTGGAAAATTCTAGCAGGAGTCAAGTTGTTCACTGCTCATCAACATTTAAAGGTTTAAACCAGACACAGGGCTAGTGAGGTGGCTTGGTAGGTAAGGGCACTTGCCCCAGAAACCTGACAGAGCTGGATCCCCAGAATCTGGCTAAAAGTGGAAGGAGAGAATTGACTCCGCAAAGTTGTCTTCTGACCTCCACATGTGCAGGCACACAAGTAGACACACAAACACACACTAAAAATAAATTCACACTAGAAACAGAGAAAAGGGGGGAAAATGATATGAAGCAAAAAATATACACACATATATATAATTTTAAAACAAAAATAAAACATAAAAACAAAGACTGAACTTTTCAATTCATTTGTGTTTTTCTGTTTGTTTTTGTTTTGTTTTGTTTTTTAATTATTTATTTAAGAACCATATAATTAGAAGAAGCATTTCATTAAAACATATTCAATAAAAATTTCCAGAGCTAAGATGCATCTCTTTCAAAATTGGCTGTAAATTTTTAGGTTTAGAATTGAATTGATACAGTTATGCAATGTTGTACTCCGTATAAACCCTATAAGACATAAAATTAAATGAGGTTTTAAAAAAAATCGACATAAGTTCTCCCTCATATTTGTTTTGTTTTTTAAGTGTCCTCAAAGAAACAGCAGATCATTGTGGTGGGTCAGTGTGAACATACTAAGTAACTTTGGGCAAGTGGCTACATCTTTTAGAAACTTTGTAAAAGAGGGATAAGAATCACGGCCAAATTTATTTTTAGAATTTAGTGAGAGATTATAGAATAACTCAGTATATTACGAACATCCAATAAGGGCTGATTAGTTTTTATTTTTATTACACTTTTTTATTCCTATCTCAAAAATTTCAACCTTGTCTTATTATCACTGAAGTGTTCACTTAGGGTCACAATGTTAAATTATGAAACATACCTTCTGCAGGGCTGGGGTGGTGAGGCTCACTGGTAGAGTGCTTTCTTAGTACATGCTAAACCCTGGGTTTGATCTCTAGCGCTGCAAAAGAAAAAAAAAATTTCCAGTAATGATTGGAAACAAAGTCTAATCAACTCAGCTACCAAATATAAAACCCAAGTGCTGGAGAGATGGCTCAAAGGTTAAGAGCACTGCCTGCTCTTGCAGTGGACCCAGGGTCAGTTCCCAGCACTTGCATGGCAGCTAACTCCAGTTCCAGGGGAATCCAGCACCCTCTTCTGACCTCCATGGCATTGCAGGGAAGGGATGCACTCAAATACATGCAGACAATACACTCATGCACATAAAATAATAAAAAATAATAAACAAAAATACATATATAAAAATGGTTTCTCCAAACAAAACACACATCTAGGACAGCAGACCGGGTAAAGGGTCACAGGAAAAAGTCCCCTGGGCTAGATGTGCAGAGCCCAGCGTCGGCCTGGGAACAGCATCCTGAACCAGCTGCCCTGCCTTTCTCACCCCAGCTTGGCCTTGGGGCTCACTTGAGCAGGGTGGAGGGAGGTAACAGATTGCTTTGCAGCATGTATAAATTGGTGTTGTTGGGGCCAGAGTCTATTGCTTTTTATCTGCTTCTAAGAACAGATTCAGGATGTTGTAGAGAATTGCAGGAAAAGGGTCCTGTTCCTAATGCATTTATTTGGTTACAGAAACACCAGGCCATTTAATAACGTGCTATGAAGTAAGCTCTGACAAATTCTGATTGACATAGACTGGCTGTGTTGGCCCAGTTAATGGGAAATGCCCTGGGCCTCAGTTCCATGGCCACCTATTGCGCAGGGCTCTACCTCCCAAGAGCACAGAATCATAGGAGTCACTCAATGAAGACTGATCCCCTCCCTAATCCCAAGATACCAGGCCTCCCAGGAATGCTACAGAAAGAGCCCTGGGGTGATTTTGTGCAAGTGATTCAACTTTCTTGGTACCTCAGTTCTCACAAAATGGCAAAAGTCAAACTGTAAAATCTTGATGCTGTAATACTCTGTGAGATCATACAAAGTCCTTTGAATATTTGAGGATGCTTTTGTTCCTTCCCTCTGACTTTGAAATAACCATGGTGGCATCTGACCTCAATGGTGTCTGTGACTCCCTGAACCCCAGCAACTACCCCTGCCATCTCTTTTTCTCTCCTTAGCGAAGTCAGTACAGACCATCTCTCTGGAAAGACAGACTGACTTTGACCCGATGCTACTCCTATTAAGCAAAATTTGAATTTAGCTAGACTAATAAAGGGATTTTTCATACACATCCATAATTTTGCTTTAAAATTCTTTTCTTTAGTATTCGGATTTGGGAATTTCTTATCTGCCCCTTTCTGGTCTCTTGCCTTTCTCTTCTCTTTCCCTCTTACTCGGGATTATGGGACTAATAAATATGATGACTATGCTATACATTCTGAACATTTTTAACATCTGTCCTGGGTTAGAGAGATGGTTCAGTGACTAAGAGCTCTTGCTGCACAAGCATGAGGATCTGAGATCAAATCCCCAGCACCCACATAAAAAGCCAGATATAGCTGTACATACCTGTAACCCCAGTGTTGTGGGGACAGAAGTATCACTGGGGCTTGCTGGCCATCAGCTTGGCTCCAGGTTCAGCGAGAGCCCCTGTCTCAAAGGGATATGATGGAGGCTGATAGAGCAGGGCACCTAATGTCTTCCTCTGGCTTCTATACGAATGTGCACACACACTATACACATACCACACACATACACACACACGCACACACGCACAATTTTTTAAATTTAAAAATAAATAAAATCTGTCTCAGAGGACTCATATTCATAGATGAGAACAATCCAGGTAGACTCTGTTCCTATTCTCTACTCTTTTGAACAGATCTTGGAACCGATGGGCAGCCTGGGAAGTCTCAAAATGAGAAATGTAGAAATACTAAAATCACATACATTAGTAACGTTTGTTTAAAAACATGCTTGTGGTTTTCTTTTTAATTTTGTTCCTTAACCATAGAAACTAAAGGCAGTCTCCATCTAGTGCCCATGGGTAGTTTTAATTTTATCATTTCTGCCAGGTCTTAGGGTGGTAATGAATCAAGCAGAGCCCTGTTGACATGAAGTTTATCTCTTACTAATAAAAACCACATATCTCTATGAGGTGCTGGAGCAGTGTTTTAACTCCCCCTGAGGACCAGGAGAAAAGGGGCCAAGGCCTCCAGAGTTTTGGCTGCAGGTAGCCTTTTGTTTAAAGTACCATATCTTTTATTGCTTGCAAAAAAAAAAAAAAAAATCTGTAGGTTTTCCACATTACATGAGTTTCTTTCTTGGTGTTTTCTGGCACAGGGAGAAGGGCGCAGTGGTAGATGGAAAGGGAAGGGAGCCCCTTCTAAATTATCTCAAAGGGAAGGGAGCCCCTTCTAAACTTCTCTTCAGCAGGCCATGATCACAAGAGCATGGGATTGTTGGTTTCTAACGAATCTGTATTACAAATCTGGAGTAACTCTCTCTCCCTTTCTTTACCCAGGACATCCTGGCCTAATTACTGTGCTAACTATCATCATACTTTCTTAAAGGACCTCTCCATTTTAAAATCTGTCTCAGCCAGTCCTCTCAGGACTCTGCCGACTCCTTCCTGGTTTCCCTCCCACCTCCTTGGCTCCTACTCCTCTGCCCACCTCTTACTGGAAGAGTCTCCTGCCTGACTCAGTCCTGAGCCCCGCCCCGTCTATGTGTTAAAGATGGTCCATCAGAGCTGATTCCCAGTGGATGGCTTCAGCCTTGGCTCTTGCGCTGAGCTCAGATGTTCCTGCTGTCTGCTTTCCTGACTTCTCCATCTGTATGTCTAATAGGCGTCTCAAATTTAATATGCTCACTGCAAAACTCTTGACCCACCCGAGTCATCTGCAATGTCGGTCTTCTTCATCATAGCCATTAGCGACAGTATTTACGCATTCGATGAGGTCAATCACAGAGTCATCCTTGCTCCCTCCTTTTCCTCACTCTATAATACCGGCTGGCTCCACTGTCCCTGTTCAACCTGGCTGTCCTCAAGCACATTTTCTACCAGCCTAGTGTACATCACCGTTGCTACTTGTTCAGACTATTGCAAAAACCCCTCAACAATTTCCCAACCTTCAACTCTTTCTCTGTGACAGTCATTCTCTACACAGTAGCAAATGTGATTTCCTTAAAATAATTAAAGTGATACGGGTTCCTTCCTTAGACTTTCCAATGGCTTATCTCTGTGAGACGCCATCGTCTCTCCCATTTGCCTTTTCCTTCCTTCTGCCCATGGCCGCCTTCCTTCCAATGCATGCAGCACACATGTCTCTTCATGCCTATGTATCTTTCCTGGCTCCACCTGGCTTCTTCTCACCATGCAATTCCAGGGACCCTGTCATGTCTTTAGAGAAGATTTCCCTGAATACCGTATCTAAAACAGCTTACCTCTCCCAGCACGCATCTCCCCATTTTGTTATCTTTGCAGCAATGATCACTGTCTAAAAATGGTTCATTCTTTATTTCCTTGGCTTTCTTTTTCTGCTTTCATCCCTTGGAAGTCAGAGATCTTTTTTTTTCTCTGTGTTTTTGAATGAAACCTAGAGCCAGGAACTCAGCAGCATCCTTGTACCAAAGTATCCTATACCTTCTCACCCCCCTACACACATACACATACAGAAACACACACATACACACACACAGCACCAGTAGCAGTAACAGCATCATTACCTGTCCTGGTGTTTTGCTGTTGTTGTTTGTTTGTTTTGTTTTAAGTTCTCAGTATGTACAGTGAAGCAAATCTTTTGGGAAATGACTTAAAGTCAGTAAGAACAAAAAGGTGTCAGGTAAGTAAGTATAGTGAAAGGGGAAATAAGAGATAAACAAAAGGATCTGGAATGAGGTTTGGCCTAGCCAAGAGAGATCAGGTAACACCACGTAGCCTCTGTTAAAGTGACAGAAACTTTGAAAATTGAATTAAGATGAAGTAGCCCAGACTAAGTTGAGGTCTGCTAGGCTCAAAGCCACCTGACCCTGTAGATCCTGTCACCCTGATGCAGCAGCAGCTCAGGGATATTGTGCAGCTTGGGTAAGATGCCTGCCTGTATGCTCACACGATGGCAATGCATATTTGAAAAGGGGGAGGTGCTGGTTTGTCACAGGAAGCCACATCCAAGGATACTTCTCCACCAAATGGAAAAGGCAGTCAGATGGCAACAAATAGCACTTTTCTCTGAGAGTACCCAGAACTTGGAAGAGGATTGTTACCCTGAAACTCTTCTATTCAGAGATGTGTCGTTAATAATCATCCAAATCTTTGTGGACTCTCCCATCTTTCAACACATTTCCCTGAGTAAAGGGATGTTAATGGTTCAACAAGTGTCAAAATTGAAAGGAACTTGGTGGTCCCATGCTAAAAAGGTCATAAGTCTCTCTCTCTCTCTCTCTCTCTCTCTCTCTCTCTCTCTCTCTCTCTCTCTCTCTCTCTCTTCTTTCACACACATGCACACACACACACACACACACACACACACACACAACCTTAAGAGAGTGCTGGGTGTGGTGACACATGCCAGTAATTCCAACACTCTGGATGCTGGGGCAGAAGGATCTTGAGTCAGAGGCCATCTTGGGAGACAAAGTAAGAGCATATCTCAACAAACAAAACGAGAAATGCTTCAGAGGTCTCATGGCTTTTGTTAGAATCTTTTGTAATCACTGTCCTTGACACCATAGAACACTGTAAACACTCTCAGGCTGCTCCCCTTGTATGTACCATGCCAACACATAAAACATTGCGTTATTATTAATATTATTATTGTCGTTACTTAGTCATTAATTTATTTTCCCAGGTGTTTAGCATCTACCAAGATTTTCCATCTTGTGTGCCCCCTGGTCTTATATAAGTGGTATGTATTTCAATAGCTGTTTTCATGATTCTACAACAATATCAATAAGACTGAGTTGGTTAAATGGAAAATTCACAAGGTGGATCATTGTAATTCAGACACTTAATTACAGATGCAGCCCTTGATGACTCACAGGCTGTGGTCCTCAGTCCCCTTCATCGGTCACTCTTGCTTTCTGGATAGGGATGGTCTGGCACTTTCTTCTCTTCAGTGCTGTGACACTTAGCAAGGCTAATAATTAAAGACTTCTAAAACACATTCTTTTTAAATTTGATTGTTTGAGACTTTCATGTAAGAGAATTGTATTGGCATCATTCCCACCCTCCCCTCCAACTCCTTCCATTTTTCACAATTTCTCGTCCTCTTCCCTGATTATTGTTGCATAGACACTCATACACTTATACATAGACACAGTATAATGTACTGCAGTCATTTAGCGGTGCTCATGTGTACATGTATTTATGGCTACCCACTTGGGATTAGGCAGTCTCTCAGGGAGCTCATCCCTGGAAATAACTCCTTTGGCACCCTTACCTGTAGCTCGTCATCTCTAGTTGGGACCCTGTGAATTTTTCACTATCCACACTGACATGTCTACTGTCTTTGTCATTATGATAGGCCAGCTGTACCCATGAACTCTCCATAGTACTATAGCCCAAAACACATCCTTAATCACCTTTGGGGCAAGTGATGGTTTTTAAAACTCTGAAGAAGGAAACCAACCCTGTGTGAGACTGTGAAGCATTCATTAGAATGTCAAACCTCAACCATCCTTGATGTTTAACCTAAGTTCAAGAAAATAACCACATTATGCATAAGAAATGGTGAACTAGCACTATGACAGACAACTCACACCAAGATTCCTCCAGCCCCTTCCCATTCCAATGTTACCATGTGTTACATTAGGAGACTAGAAACATTGCAAAATAAACATCTGGAGGCATTGATAGTAAACAGGAGAGGGATGGCTTGCAAAAGCAGCCACAGGTCAGGAAGCTCTAATCTTATCAGGGGTCCTGGAGACCACAATTCCATAAACCACATAGATGGGTGTCATGTTACTGGAACATGCATGTTTTCTTTCCATCCACAATAGACATCCTGTTTTGGTAAAGGCACGATAGCCAGTTCTTAGAGGTTTGGTCATTTGAAACAGATCACTATGTTCATTTTACCTTTAGAAAGAGGAAGTAGAAGACAATCCTGGTTCCTTTAAAGCCCGAACAGTAGGGAAAATGCACATGTGATATTTAATTTCTTTTGCTCATTCCATTTACTTATAAGCCACCTCCTCTTTTTGTAGCTTTGGGAATTGGGTCAATGGTCTTAAGCCTGCAAGCAAATGCACTACTACTAACCTATACATTTAGCCCTATTGATTTTACTGAAATTTTTTTTTTTTTAAAGACAGGGTCTTGCTATGTTGGTTGCTCAGGTTAGTCTTGAACTCTTTAACTTAAGCAATTCCCCTGCCTCAGTCTCCTAAGTAGCTGAGACTACAGGCACAGCATGTGTCACCACACAGGTTTCTGTGACATTGGATGACCATTGTAAGATGATCATCATAGGATGACCATCTAGAATTCAGTCTTTCTCAGTATGTAGATTACTGGCATTCAAATCTCTGGAGAATTATGTTTAAAAATACACATTCTTCAGCCCCCACCCTTTCCTACACAATATCTGAGAAAATACATGGAAATCTGTATTTAATCAGCAGCCAAAGCATGTTTAGGCACATAGAATCTGAGAACCACTGAACGAAAATATAAAATAAAATAAAGCCTGCATCTGCCGGTCAGAGCACCAGACCAGGGGTCAGTCTTGAACTCATGGAGGCTCATCTCCATTCTGCAGCTCTTCCTTTCCTGGAAAATAGCTTAGCTCAGACTTCCATTCAATAAGAATGTGCTTTTCTTGTTTGTTTTGATGTTAGGGATCAAATGCAGGACCTTGTTCACTCCAGATATGCACTCTAGCACTGAGCTACACCACCTGGAGTCCATAGTCAGGCTTCATTTGGATTCTCAGGGATGCCTGTTGCTCAAGAAGCTTTGTTGTAACACCAGCTTAAAAACATACTTTCTGGTTTGTGCAGTAGCTAAAAGAAAGAAACTGGAGTAAGACCTGTAGTCTCCATTATAGAGGCAGAGGCAGAAGGATCTCTTGAGACCAAGAATTTGAATACAACAAGAGGGGCTGGACAGAATATAAGAGCTGGCAGATGCAGAGGAGAGCTGTGTGATGCTGTCTTAGACACGATATGGATCAACTCAGAGCAGCTGAGGTTGCCACACAAGCCCTGCCGAAGATCAAACTGGTCACAGTTTTAGCGTGGATGAAGGAGGGGTCCCCAAGGCCTCTCCTTTATTGGAGAAGGTATTGGCAGTTGGTGGCTGCTAGGGGAGGGATAGTTGCTCTCCTTTGGGAACTTGGCCCCTGGTAGGTTGCTCATGCCCAGTGGATGGCCACACACCCATGTGAATCTGACAGTACTAATTGGTCTCAGGGGTTATAAACAACAATAAAAAAGAGGACATGAAGTTGGGAGGGAGAAGGGATTGGGAGCACTTGGGGGAGTTGGAGGGAGGTAGTGTGAATGGATAGGATCAAAATGTGTTGTATAAATGTATAACAATTTCATAAGATTAAAAAACATTATTTAAAAAACAAGAAAAGGCAGAAAATTGGTTACTGGGGTTGGCAGATGGTAATCCGATTTCAATATCCTTCCTATTTCTATTAATGTCAGAAGAATTCTCAAGTTTGTGAAAAATGAGAAAATTGGGATCTTTTACCAACTCTATTGGATGTCTAACATCCCTATTCCCTCTCTTAGTGAAAAACTAAGCCATCTATTAATCACGCAGTACTGTGCTTCTAGAAAGAAACATACCAATGCAAACAAAAAAGTCACTACCATCATTTTCTTAAAGCTTAGAGGCAAATTTCAATGTAAGGCAGGATTAACTGCACCTTTTCTTCCAGGATTCTGGTGTAAATGCAGAAACCACAGTCATGTACAGGCCTGAGAGAGACAGTAGAATGTGGAAGTGGGTTTAGAAATCAAAATATTATGTCAGCAGTTTTCTCTTTCATTTATTCTCCCTTATCAAAACCAACATTTTAACTCAGGGACCCAGTTAATCAAAACATAGATAATTTCATTTGGAAGGCCCAAGGTTTGGGGTTTAAGAAATTTTTCTTTCCATTTCCTCCAGGCAGAAATATTGGAGAGTGAATTCTTCTCACAGAACCCTCTTAATAGATCTGCGTTGGTGCCCTGCTCTGTTCAGACGAAAGGAAAGCCAGCTCTTAGCCACGCAGAACCCTACAGCTGGAATCCTAGTGAAATGAAATGGAACAAATACAATTCCATAGTTTAAGCCTTCCTTATTATTTCTAATGCTCTCAAAAGCTCTTCAAACTCACTTACTTTTATAGTCTTTTTTTTTTTTTTTTTTTTGTGTGCAAAAAGTGTTAATGATGAAAACAGTCAGCAGAGTATGTTTTTGGAATTTTCATTCAAAAGTCAGTCCAACACATGAATGAATGTGCACTGATTAGCCAGTACAGCACATGGGTGATGTGCATAGATTACATGAGACCTCTGTGCCAATTTATATAGAGGACTTGAGCACCCTTGGGTTTTAGGAACCACAAGAGCTCGAGACCCAATCCCTCACTGATATCAAGTGGTGACTATAATTTTTGGGGAGGTATTTATGTGCACTTACAGGAAATTTGGATGAATTGGGATGAGACTATTCAGAAAGAAGATTGTAACTTACAATGCACAAAAGGATAATATTTTTCACTGCTTTTGAAAGCCCCCACTGGCTGCTTTGCCAGAGAAAAATTCTCGTAAAATAATGGTCAAGTTCTGGCAGCCACACATTAGCCTCCAAGAAAGAAGTAACTTTGGAAACAGTGTGGGATCCGGAGAGCTGAAGGTATTAAGCTTGCTGTGTTTCATCAGAGTGTGGCCCTGATAAGTCTCAGGGTGTGAAGAGGCGGTGGTCAAGCCCAGATGAGCACTGCAGGCCTCTCATGACCAGAGAGAGGCAAACTTCCTTGTTTCTTCCTCGCTCCATGTCTGTCAGTTAAAAATCTCTCTAATCAGAATCATGACATACCCTCTTTTACACAAGATCTACCTCCTTGCCATGTCAAGAGCTTATCTACTTCTGGACTCAGAAATCAACCCCAGTCACAAACTACATCCAGGTTATTAAAGCAACTGACATACTGATACAAACAGCAAAAGGAAGGGTTGTGGTTATATCCCTGTTTGGTATCAGACAACTTTTCATTCAATTTTCTCTTTGGCCCATGATTAATGATCATATCATAGACGTGTCTGTTGATAATAAAACAAGGAAATAACGCTTTCTGCAAGTTCTTACAAACAGAATAGAGAAGACTACAGTTTTAATGTTCCACACAATAAATACTGTAGGAAAACCAGAATGAGACTCTAAAGGAAATAGAATTGCCCAAAAGGAGATATTGATAAAAAACAACATCCCCAAGGAAAAGCCCAGTCTGGGACAGATGTTCCCCCTCCCCTAAGATGGCCAGAGCATCCTTACTTGCTGTTACTTTTCCAAGCCTACCAGTGTTCCTGAGTACTTTGCCAGCTGTCATTACCAGCCAGGACCTGTAGGACCTTGAAAGGAGCTGCGGGGAGCCTGCAGCTTGGTATTTAGGCCCTTTCACTCTCAGTGGGGCTTCATTGTTCTGTCCCTGGAGTGAGCACCTTCCTGAATTTTGTAGCAAGCTCACTTACTTCAGGCCGATTGACTCAGTCAGTACACTTGATCAGAGCAGAAAATGGAAGTGTGGCTGATCACCTCCCGTCACCAAGATGCCTCACCAAGCTACAGAGGCCTCTTTTTCTCACCTTATCATCTGTCTCAGGAATACTTGCTCTGAGCCAGTCCTGTTCCAATACTATTGGGCCACTACTTGGCTCCACTCAGCACTAAGACATGAGTGCACTGCTGGCTAACCGCTTCACTGGCCACTGATCCACTAAAAACACTTACCAGCAAAAGGGTGGTCTCTTATCCTCAACAATGTCATGGGTGGGTCCTGGTGGCAGACCCCCTTTCCTTAGGCTTCCTCATCAGCCATCTGAGGAATGCCAGTAAGAGGGCTTCTAGTTTTAGTTTCAGTTTCCTGGATGTATCATAATAGGAAACTGGCAGCAAATGGTCTGGTACCAGCTGCTCCATGTAAACCCCTGGCTGCTCATCCTACTATCTCTACCTGTGAATTCAGGAAAAAGGAGCAAGGATGTGACCTCTGAAGAGAAGAGAAAGGTGCAGTGTAGGGAGGGAGGGGGCCAGCAGCCTCCCTGGAGTTTTCCTACTATTCCAGGTCTTCCAGGTCTTAAGGAATTTATAGAAAAAGGTGAAAGCAAGAGGGCAAAGGGGAGCAAGAGTTTCAGGGGAAAATGATCCAGGGACAGCTAGGCAGCTTGTGCAGGAACTAGTCCAGGCTCAGTCACATTTTTTTGAGGACCTACTCTTTTTGAGCCAGGTACCTGCTAAGGTCTGGGATGTAAGGAGAAAGAAGTGTTAGAAAGTAGAAGAAAGAAGTCTCTACCCCAAAGAAGCTAATGTCTATTGAGAAAGACAAGTGTGTGGAAGGTGCATTCCACAGATGACTTGTTTCTGGGACAGAAGTGCAATCAGGTTGCCAAAAATGGGCCTAGTGTCTAGTCAGGAGATCATATAAAAGTTAATCTCTGAGCTAACAGGTGTATTGGTTTGATTAGTCAACAAATATTCAATGGGGGTCAGCTACCTTTCAGATAGTGTGATGGGTTCAAGTGATATGGTGACATATATATTTTAAGACTGAAACACAAATTTAGAAAAAAAACAACATGTGCAGTCAAAATCAATGGTGATACTTTGAACTAATTAAAGGGCTTTCATTATCTCCCAGTATCAAGCCTAAGGCTTCCTCAGTCATTAGACATTCATGACTCCTTCATTCAGCATGGCCTCTTGAGCACATTACCGACGACACTTGACAATGGAAAGCCTAGCGAGTTGCCTGTGAGTACTTGGGTACTTGATGCCAGGTTGGGCTATAGGAGTTACAGTAGGTACTAGATAGGAGTAACCAAAGACAAGGTACTCCCTGTTTTCTCCCTGGGTGTGCCTGGAGCTGGCATTAGCAGGCCCAGTGGTCTAAGCCAGCTTGTCCTGCTTGCGCATGCTTTAGGAGCCATGCTGCAGACAACCCCTCAGCCTCTGTCCACTGTGAAAACATGGGACACCCAAGTTGAAAGGAATGCTGAGTGACACCATGTGGGTGTGCAGTGGTCTGTGACCGGAAGGTTCGCTGGAAGCAATTTGCAAAGGAGGCCTTAGAAAACCACCTGGATGGTTATTGTAAATTAAAAAAGGAAGAGATGCCACATTTTTGGGAATAATTTTTAATACTAGGTTTATGGCTGAGTACATGTGATAGTCATTACAGCTTATTTAACTCTGAAATTATCTGGCCCCTCAAGCTCCCTTGGGACTAGAGGAATCATGGGTTAAATTTTAAAAACAATGTCTGGGAGAAGATGATATGCTTTTCCTTGGGGGGAAGAGGTAGAGGCTTAAAAGAAAAAACTCCAGCTCTCTCTAGGAAGAACCCACATTATTTCCTCTATTGACTCTGTCTTCCATAATTCGATGGAGCTCAGAAATTCACTCGGCACACAGAAAGTTTCCCTCCCTGACTGTTGGGCCCTTCAGTTCCTGCAATTCCAGTTGGGCTTTTTTTTGAGTGGGGTGTTTTGGAAAGAATCCAAAGGCATTCTGAACTCGGAGCTTAAATCTCAGAGATTTCCACTTCTTCAGAGCTGTACGTGTCACCAGGAGCTGGGAGTCGGAGTGAGTTACACAGAACAGCTGCGAGGTACCGGCCACCCTCTCCCCAAGGATGACAGCTCTGCTAAGGAGGGTGTTGGCAGCATTCCTGAGTGAGCCAGCTAATTTGGAGGTTTTGCCCACTGGCCAGAGCTACTTCAGCAAAGGCTCCCACAAGGATGACAGCACTGTATCGGTTCCTGTCTCAAAGTACCTTCTTCATAGGAGCAGTTTGGATATGGACAAACTAGGTTTGGAAGAGGGAGCGAGGTGACCCCAGGGCCAAGTGGGTGAAAAATGAGCTCTGGAGTGCAGGGGGATTTCATTCAGGGATCAGGATAGTCTTTGTTGTTAGCTGGGCACAGTGAGGAAAATGGGAAGTTGGCGTTTCTTTTCCAGTGGGAGAGAGTCAATTCCTGGTTTGAAAGCAGTATGAGGGGAGACAATGCTTCCTTCCAGTGCAAAAAGGAATGGGTAAGCAGACCGCTTTGAACTCTGAAGTTGATCTCAACTCAGGCCATGCTCAGGCCATGATGGGGCATTCTTTTGTGTATTTGTTTTGCTTTTCCTGAAGAAGTTTTACTGGGTCATGTGTGCCCTGCCACAGAGACGTAAAGCATTCTCCTTATCAAGTGCAATTGCCATTTCCAGTCTGAGTTCTGGAAGTACCGAAGCCCCTGAGTGTATGGCTCTGTGAGCAGAGTTCCTTAGTCTGCTCTGGGCTCCTGGCCCTGTTCCTCCTGGCAAGAGCACTGATGCTGGTGGGCTTGGTCTGGCCAAAGCGATACCTCCTTTGCCACTTTCCAGGGAAACTCCAGGGAGGCTGTCTGGGTGTATCTTTACCCATAGGTCAGGATCCCTTTGCCTACTTCAACTCAAACATGGTGGAGAAATGGTACCCAGTAGCTTAACCCAATTCCTGAGACATGGGACAAAACAGTCCTAATCAGAGTATATGCCCCTGATTGATAAGAGAATGTAACTTGGAAAATTCTACCATTTTGATATGCTTAAATAATAAAATAAGATAAAAAAAAAATTCAGGGCTGGAGACATGGCTCAGCAGTTAAGAGCATTGTCTGCTGTTGCAGAAGACCTGGGTTTGATTCCCAGCACCCACGTGGTGGCTAACAACTGTCCTATCCGTAATAACAGTTCCAGGGGATCCAATACTCTCTTTTCACCTCCTCAGGCATTGCACACATAGCACAGTGCACTTACATACATGCAGCCAAAACACTCATATACACAAACTAAAGATAAATTTAAAAAAATAAAATATAATTTAAGTATAAAAACTAAGAAAAGGAAGAATATTAGGGGTTTGGGAGTAAGACAGAGAAAATAAAGTCTCTGATTCTTTACAAAAGAGTAAAAGTCATGTATACAAAATCTTGCCAACCTGCCTTAAAGTGTACAGGCTTGTAGGAACTAGTAAAATTTTTATTTTATTTATTCTCTACAGCCGAAGAAAAATCAATGGGTGCTCAGCAAGTGAGATGTAAGGCCTGTGAGTTATACAGGCCACTGACATGGAGGACCGAACTGTAACAACCACATTTGCTGCTGTCAGGCCATGGGCTTCAGTGGCGCCAGCTGTAATTATGGCTGATCACCTCTAATTCAGAGCTGCCTGCTTTGATAAAGGTGTCCCCGGGACTCACTGTGGCCTCAGTATCAATTGAGGATGTCATGCCACAGGGCAGCCTGCTAGAGAGAGCTCCTGCCCCAGGGGTCATACTGAGAATTGGGCAAATCTTACTTTTTCCCCTCTCCATCCTGAGTGTAGTGATAGTCTCTGATGCTGGCATCTAAATTCCAAGGGATTCAGATGAACAGGTCTAGAACACCCCCCCCCCCCCAGCGGACAACTTTAACAAGCTGTGAGATGTTCCCCAGAACTAAAGTTGAAAGTCAAATTCCTCTCTGCTTGTGCTGTGTGAATAGACAAATGTTTTTATCACTTACCTGATTCACTGGCCCCAAGATAATTAATTAGGGTAATAGACTCTAGCAAAAGCTGTGATCATGTTTGGGGGAAAACTGTAGCCTCATGTCTTTCTTCTGCTTTTCTGGTGTTTTTTAAAAAAAATTCTAGTGAACTTCCTATTTTCAAAAAAATTTTTTTTTTCTTTTTGAAAGAGGCACAAAGGGTGAGGGAGATAGAAGGGTGGGAAGATGGATTAAGAACGCTAAGCTACCAGCTGCCAAGTGCTGAGACTGTTCTAGGTAGAGGCCTGTGTGGGAAGGGGAGCAGAGGGACAGAATTCAGTAATTAAAAGGGCCTCCTTGTCATTTGTGAATGTAATGATTGACTCCCCCAACACCCCCAGGCTGTTTTTGTCCCTCTATAATTACAAAAAGAGACACACATACGATTTGCCCTTTCTGTACTTTAAAACGCACAGGGAGCAGCACCTGAACCTGCACGTCTCATGGGGCAGCAAGCTGAGGAAAGGGCACATTTTTAAATTCCCTTTGGGTGGTTCACAGAGAGCCCATTGCTAATCTCAGAACGACAAGGTATTGTCTGTTGTCGGGGGTCCTTTTGCTTTAACGTATTAAAAAGCTACCAGCTCTGGCGGGTGAAGAGACTGATTTCACAGTCCTTGATGGCTTCGGGTGTTTGTACCAGAATGGTTGTGCCCTTGTTAACAGTGAGGTCAGATGTGAGAACTCTCCGGAGAGACGTAGTTGGCATCCTGCAACAGAAAATCCCGTGCAGCTCCAGGAAAAAAAAGGGCCCCAGGCAGTGGAAGCCCTGTCACCTGGCTTTGGAGCCGAAGCCCTCCGCTTGGTAACAGAAGTTGGCTTTTCATTCTGGGTCCCGCCAACCTGTTCCCTTTCACTCCCGTTTCCCCATCTCTTCATTGTTGTTGCCCTGTGTCCAAGTGCAGGGCACTTTCCAAACCTAGCCTTGTTTATTTATTTATTCCTATCAGAACCACTCTATCCCTGGTCGCGGGACCCCAGGGTCCCTCTCAGAGCTCTGGTGGCAGCTGCTGGGCCATCCCAAGGCCGCACTGTTTCCTCCTCTGTTTACCCAGTTTCTAAGGGCGATTGCACCGCGAAGGCTCCCTGAGCCTGGAACTGGGCCTGGGGCTGTTTTGGTTACATTGAAGTTTTTGCTTCAGTTCTGCCAGATTTAAATGGTGACTTCACCGGCGCTGAGCTAAAAAGGAGAAGGGGGAGGAGGGCGAGCCCAGGAGAAAGAGAGCAAGAGCAGCCTAGCCAGAGGGAGAGAGCCAGAGCAAGGCGCTAAAGAAGGGCCAGCGCATTACATCATCGCTTGGCCTGGAATCAAATGGGAAGGATATGACTCACTCAAGCTAGTTAAGCTTTGGCTCAAATTCTACACACACTCATTCCACAGCTCTCATGTTCTGCACCTCAGGAGGGAATTCAGCCTCAGTGATGTCCATGAGGTTTGTTTTTAATTTTATTTCTTTTTCTAGATTTTAAAGATTTGGAGCCCTTACTGCTTTCTGTCCCTGAGTCTTCCTCCTCTTCCTCGTCTTCCTTTCCCGGTTCTCGCCTTCCTGCCCGCCTTTGTTGCTCTCCTTCTCTCTCCCCAGCCCCTCCGCTCCTCTTCTTGCCCCGAAGAGGCGTTTCTTTTCACTTTGATCAGAGTTTTTTTTTTTGTCCTAGTACAGAGACTTGAATGAGTTGAGTAGAGGCCATGCTAGGGGGAAAAAATATCAACCAAGCTAACCAAAGCCGCAGAAGCGAAAGAGGCCACAAATAAAAAAGCGAAGCGAGAAGGAGCGAACTCCGGAGAAGTTTCTTTGCTGCGGTGTCGCTCCTAATCGGAGGAGACAGGGAGAGAGTTAAAATGCAGGGACCAATCGCTGGACCGGTGATGTAATGCAAGAACCACAGTGTAGTTAAGTAATATGAGAGCGGGGGTCAGGGTTGCAAAGCGTTTACCTGCTCTCAAGGGGTTTTCAGTTTATTATCAATTGCAGTGACTGTAACTGGCTTCAGACTGCAATCTCTAATTATTCACAGACACCCCTTTTTATCTTTTATTATTAAAAGTAAAACTATATTATGGTTTTTAAAAAACACGGTATTATCACAGCTGTATATTATTTTCCTCCACCAGAATATTCTCTCTCTCTCTCTCTCTCTCTCTCTCTCTCTCTCTCTCTCAGCTTAAAAGGCTTGTCTTTTCACAAAAGGTCGAAGTGATGGTGGGAGGGGTTGGGAGGGCTTTCTGAGAGTAGTTGGTGAATTGTAAATGACCGGAGAACTCTCTGGTGTTTGGTGCTGTGGATGACGAGCTCACGGTTGTGGTCTTCTGTTTGTTAAGAATTTATGGGATAAGTTTTTAAAATAATGTATGATAATGCTGGGAAACAGCTCTTGTCTTTCCCCTGTCATGTCAGCTAGTTAGCAGCCAGCGTGCATTTGCTTCAGAACTTTGTAACTTTATGTTGTACCATGTGGCAGTGGACTTGACCCAGTGGAATCTCCAAGACATTTATGTTCTCAAGTTAATTTTAAGATAATATACTGGGGGTAGTGGGAGAGGTGATTAAGAAAAACTTGTTTGTTTTAGAAACAGCTAATTAATACTAGAGAGTAAGGAACTGACAGTAAAGACATGATGAGGGGTAAATGATTTGGTTCTTAATGAGAGAGAGAGAGAGAGAGAGAGAGAGAGAATGAAAGAGATATGGTGGCTTTTGTGTTTTTAAAATTATCACCACATTATAAATGAATTTAGTATTGTGATACACTGCCTGGAAAAATTCAGCAGTATTAGTTATGAACCAAAAAGTCCTCTAAAAGGAAAGAATGAGCCCAACAGGGACTCCTGCCCTTCTGGTAGCTTACTTAACCTTGATCATGAGACAAACTGGATGTGAAGGGAGGTGGGGTGCCCATCTCTGTGAGGGGTTTACGTGTTTTGGATACATGTCTTACATGGAGTTAATCATGGCATTTATAGATCTTCTCCCTTCCCTCCTTTTTGACCAGAGGTGGAAGGAGAGTGGAGGGGGAGAAGAGCTTTCTGGAGTCGGGAGGGTGGTGGTGGTGGTGGTGGTGAGAGGTCAGAGTCTAACCCTCAGCTTCCCTCACTGAGCAGAGCAAGGTGTGTTTTAAAATGAGAGAGCACTAAGCCCATCCTCCATTTATGGAGACCAACTTTCAAGATCTCTGAAGTCCTTTTTTTCTATTCAGGAATAGAGAATACATGATTGCTTTATGTATCTCATATATATGATTTATATCTATATGCTATATTGATAAAAGGTATTGGGCATAGCTTCCCAGAGAAAGACACATTTGAAACTCAACTTGATTAGTGTTCCTGAAGAAATGAATGGGAAGGCGAAGAGGGTCTTACTTCTTCCTACTTGGAAAGTCGTTTTATTTTTACTTTTGCATTTTGGAATGAAGGTTCCTTATGTGGTGAAGTCTATAGTTTTCCAACACTACCTGTGAATATCCTTCAGTGTGGCAGTTACCTATATTAGTCTGTCAAAAGAAGGACATAAGAGGCAAAGGAGAAGTCACCTGTCTCACAAACTTTTCAGAAAGGTCCTGCACATCCTTCATATACATAAACTGGGGCTAAGAGCACGATGTCCCATTGCTTGCACAGTGCAGAACAGTATTTATAAGGAGCAAAGTCTCCAAAGGCCACCCCACAGATGGCGGCGAGGCATCATTTTCACATTAGTACAAGTTTTGTCTTCCATTGTTGGGTTTTTGCTGTTGCTTGTTATTTCAGCCCTGGGCATGTGTGCATGCTTGACAAGTGTGCTATGATTGAGCTAACTTCCAAGCCCCAGAGAAGTGAGTATCCAGTTTTTAAATAAGATGTAAAGCTAAAACTTTTAAAGGTTACAAAAGACAAAAAAGCACAGACTTGTTCAGACGGTATTTCTATACTTCAGTCAAATTTCAAGGCAGCAGGCTTTTCACATAGCGTATATGTTCTTATCTAAGGTTGTATCTCATGGCAAAGCCTGTGTTGGTGTCTTTTTGGACTCAGTTTTACCATGCATTGAAAGAATTTTAACTGCCCATGGTAGGAGAACTTCCCTGAGCTGAAGTGAAGCTGAGGGCGATGGTTCTTAGTCACTGTGCTTAGCTTGGTGATTGCCTCTGTGGTGTGCATGTGTGCATGTGTGTGTGTGTGCGTGTGTGTGTGTGTGTGTGTGCTTGTGTGTGTGTGTGTGTGCGCGTGTGTGTGCGTGTGTGTGTGCGTGTGTGCATGCATGTGTGCATGTGTTTGTGTGTGCGTGTGTTTGCATGTGTGCGTGCGTGTTTGTGTTCTTCAGGAATACATAAGGCATGATTGCTTTTTTTAGAGCATTACAATTCATGTTGACCTGGCTTCAAGTTACTTACCCGTATTCAGAAATGCCCTGCTTATGACCCTCAGAGAGACAGATAAAAAGGTACCAGCCTGCTGTGTCTGCTGTGCCAGCTGGGACACGAGGTGGCACTTCCTTTCATTACCTTGATTCCTCACAGGTACTCACAGTAACCCAGAGGATACAAACAGCACTGCCACTGCTTGATGCTGCTTTGGTTTAGTTTGGGATTTTTGTTTTCTTTGCAGCTTTTTCATTGAAAACATCACTTGAATTATTGTGGACTCACATGCACTGAAGAATTTGAGAGATATTATTGTATCTTTGCCCAGATTCTCACAGTAGCAACATCCTGGAAAACTATGGATAGAGTCCCAGGCAGGACACAGGCCCCGGTACACTCTGTGACTATGTGCAACTCTTCCCAGATTGGCTTGTAAGGGTCTTTGTATTGTTTTCATCCATGAACAAACAGAGGGCTAGACTTGCTCATCCACTGTAGGGCTCACCCACCAACCCTGACAAACATCCTCTGCCTGATGATCATGACCTGTGGGCTAGTGGAAGAAAAAGCCATAGAGCTCTGCCTGACCATGAGGGCCACCAGGTGTCTAGTTGGGGAATGCTGCCTGTCCTTTTTAACATTCCCTTGACACTTGGCCTCAGTGGAAGCTCTGCCTTGCACAGGGGACTCTGGACCATGCTTTTATGTCAGACAGAATGGTGGAGTCAGTCAAGGCCTTAGGGATAGAGGTGTCTTCTTCTGTCTGCCAGGCACAGAGTAGAGTCATGTCAAGTCTACAGCAGAGGGAGGGGGCGATACCAGGGAAGGCAGCATCTCCTGGTACTGTAGAGTCTCTTGCAAAGAATATTATGTTTGAGAATCAAAAGGACATAGGTTCGAATCACTCTTCTACTTACCAGCTGTGTGGCTTTGGCACGCCTCTGACCCTCTCTATGCCATCATCTCCTTCATCTCTAAAACTGAAGCAGGTCTACCTTGTGCACCTATGGCTTGGACACCCAGCAGTTGGTGAAACTGCAGCAAAATATCACCTTGTGCTGTTGAGGAGACCTCTTCTGACATCATCGCTGCTGTGGGTATCACTCCCCTGACTCTGAGCCCAGTCTTGTTCCCAGCAACACTCAGGCTCTTCTTCCTCCAGGCTCTCTTCTGTGACACCTTCCTCCTTTTACTTCTGGAAGCTAAGCAGGTGTGAGGATACCAGAAACAGAGAAATAAAGGGACGATTCTGGCTGAAATGAGGCAAGCGCTAAAGCACATAAAACCCGCCAAATTTCCATGGTCTGAGTGGAGAGAGTGAGGCATGATGATGCAATTTAGAAAAAAGGACCCAAGCATCCCATTCAGGCAAACTGAGGTTTTATGAATGAGAAATTGAAGTGAATTTAGCTGCAAGCACTGCATTGGATTACCAACTCCACTAAAGTTCATGTTTGCACCAGCACCTGTGTGGACGTGTGCACACACTGGGTGAGGCTGCCTGTTAGACCTACCACCTCCACTCACATACCTTTTCGGGTGGTAATAATGACACTTTGGGAGACTGAAGAGAAAGGACTTCCAAAATGGCAACTGGAAAGCAATGATGATGGCAAACTTGGTAGAATTACATGATACCAATGAGGCCCAAGAGGCTCATCCAGGGTCTCATGCTGGGATGCAAAGCCATGCTGGAAAAGGGTCCTGGGTTGTCTCAAGCTGTATGATGAAAATATTGTCAGATTTTGATGAGGGTGTGCAGATGTAGCTCAGTGATACACTGCTTGATTGGCATGAATAAGGCACTGGGTTTGATCCCCTAACACTGCAATAGATAGATGATAGACAGATGATTGATAGATAGATAGATAGATGATAGATAGATAGATAGATAGATAGATAGATAGATAGATGATAGACAAATCAATTCTACGTAGAGGTCATATCAGTATTAAGAGGCAGAAACTAGTGCTGAGAATGAGCCTTGTCATGTGCCTGGAAGAAAATAGGATGGGTAAATCTGGACCTGTACTTGAGGATGCAGCTGTAGCTGCTGCAGCAGCTGGGGATGGAGATATGAGATTTCCGTCTACTTACTCCTTGTTTAGTTCCCAGGGGTCCCTGAGCCTTGAAGGGGGATGTACTTTGCATTAGATTGCAGAAAGATGCTTAGGCAGCTCCCTCGATGGGGAGTCACAGAGCAGGGGACTCCTCAGCAGGAAGGAGGCTGGAGGCATGGGCAGATATGAACTCCATGGCCCACATTTCAGTTTGTGATTTTTTTTAATGTGGAATGCTATTCTGTTAATGCATGCTGCATGACTGCTGCTTTTAGATGTCTGTGTTTTGTAGATTTGACTGCATCAGGAGCAGTTCCTTGAAGAATTACACTCTAGAAAACTGAAATTGACTTGACTTAGTACTCCAAGTCTACCACATCGTACACAAACACTTTATAACAAGGCTGTGCATCTTTTTTCCTGTACCTACACTGACAGAAGAGCTTATTTAATGATTGATGAGGCAATGCTGCACCCAAGAAAAATTAATCAATAGTTACCATCACCACAGAAAACAGAACAGTAGTTATACAACAACCAAGGCCCATCCAGACACTTCCTTTCTCCCCAAGATTCCTTAGTATTCTTAACTTTTCAATCTGAATGACTTAAATGGAACTGAACATGTCCAAAATGGAAAAAAAAACCCACAACCTTCAAAAAACAGTCAAGCTATCCTTTAAAACATGCAATCAGTCACTCATCTGAATGGGAAAGAACGTGGGGCTGTGCTGTGTTACCTGGCATCATGAATTACTAAATAGGAGCCTGCAAACTTTTGGCTTTGTAAATTAAAGATCTTTAAAGAATTGAAGTCATGTTGGGCTGGATCCAGGTGCTAACATGGCCAGCTGGCTCTCTGGCTGTCTGTTGGGCCTGTCTGCCCACTTGGCTGTGCCCCTGTGCCCTCCACAGGGCCTGTATCAATGCTGAGGGAAGGTCTGTGAAACAAGTTCTTTGGCAAGGGTAGAGTCTCATTGTTCATTAATTTGGTCCCATGCAATTCTACCCTGTGAGTAGAGTTACAATCAGGCAGGTCTGGATTCCAAGTCTGGTTCTGCCATTTCTAGTGCTATGATTTTTGGCAAACCATCGATACTTTGCTAGATTCAGTTATTTCACCTGTGAAATGGAACCTATGACATGAATATAATATAGTAATTAGCACAAAAATCAATCAATAAATGTTAAACTATTTACTAAATACATCATTTAGCTTTTTTTGAAATTTGGATGATTATATATTTTGGACATCAATAATGTAGTGGCTATGGAGATGGCTCAGTGGGTAAACCACTTCCTACACAAGCATGAACACCTGAGTTTGAATCCTCAGAACCCACATAAAGCCAGTCATCTCAGTGTTCCCATGACAAGATGAGAGGCAGAACCAGGAGAATCCCTGGACTTCTCGGGCACAGGGCAAACAACAGAGACTTTCTCTCAAAACTGGGTGGAAGGTAAGGACCAGTGCTGGAGGTTATCCTTTGACTACCACATGCGCATCAGAGCACACACAGGCCTGTACTCACATACATGCACACATATACATGCCTATACACATACACATAAACACACACATACCACACATACAAACAATACTAATAATGAATAATAGTAGAGCGATATGTTGTCATCTAGTGTTCCTTTCCAAACTGAGTCACAGAATTCAAGAAGGCCATGAGCAGGAATGGAAATGAAAAGAAAAAAAAATCCTACCACTAGCTGTAGGCTAGGTGAGCATCTCTTTATTGGCCAAAAGATACAGTTTAAGACCTCACTTTAAAGTGGTTTATTTCAGTACTGAGATAAGCCAGGTTTTTTTCATTCCCTACTCTGTTTATTTAAAAAGTATATTTTTTTCTTTTTTTTTTTTTTCCATATGGCACAAAGTACTTCGCCTTTTGCATCTATCTCTTCTTGACTTCTTACTTATAATACTCCAGTCAGCTTGACAACACTTCATAAGAAAGGGCTGATCCCATTTAATTCTTCTGGAATTTATCATAATAGCAGCAATTATAATAAACCCATTTAGTATAAATGCAGATGTAAATTGCTCTGGCCCTGCCTTTCCCTCTAGGGTTGCTCTCACCAGCATCCACCCTCCTTGCCCTCTCCAGCCAGATGACTTTTCTGAATTCTGATCTTGCTCAGTACAAGGCTGCTTTTTGCTGTTTCCTTCCTCCAAGGTCAAAGAGGAAGCTCCAGGGACAGCTCCAAGGAGCAGTATTTGACTGAGGTTTCACCCTCACCATCTGGAACTCCCTTAGCAGTAGAAAAATAATTTTATAAAATATGTTGATAAAGCAGGAACCTTTGGAGTTGTTCAGTTCAAACCCATCCACTTTACAGATTCAGAAACTGAGGCCACTCAAAAATGTGAAGAGAGAGCCTGGGGAGATGGCTCATAGGTTGAGGGCTTACCACTCTTCCAGAGGACCTGAGTTTGGTTCCAAGCACCCAGGTCAGGTAGCTTACAACCACCTCTAACTCTAGCTCCAAGGGATCTGACACTCTCTGGCCTCTTAGGGCACCCATACACCGGTGGCAGATGTGTACACAGACACATACACTTAAATATGAATAAAGATAAGAATACATCTTAAAAAATGTGAAGAGAATGGTCCAAGGTCATAAAGCCATTTTGCATCAGTCTGGGACCCTGATCTAAGGCAGAGAGAAGCATTCCTCTATTCTGGGCTGTCTGCTTTGGGCACCAGAGGAGCTCCATTCTTTTGCAAACACTTCTCAGTCCTCTTTTGAACCTTGGGTCGGGGGCTAGACAGAGAGGGAGAAAACAAAGTACGATTTAGATGTGCAGGATTTTAGAAGTAAGCTGGCCTTTTAGTAACTGGAAGTCATTCAGACACTTGGCTAGTACAAATTCTACCATGCTGTGTGGAAAGAGCCTTGTGGAGGTAGGAAAGATAACTTGCTTCTTGCCCCCAACCACAAAGTTCCTAGGGTCTAGATAGTGGGTAGAGAAGTGTCTTTCTGTCCAGAAGTCCCAGATGGGAAAAGCTGGCAGATTCCCACTATACTCCTTTCCTCCCTTCCCCTGTGTGGGCCTGGGCCACATGAGTGTGAGTCCGGTGAGTTTGGAGCAGGAAGCCACTCCAGCCCCAGCACCCACCCACCTGCAGGATGTGACCTCTGGGCTGCCAGTCACATTGCTTCCTCCCTCTGCTTCCCCACCTAAGGAACAGCTTTGACCACAATTCCCAAAGAGCCCCGCTTTGCCCAGCTATCCTAAAGAGACCCCTGTACTTGGTGACCACAGGGAACTTGTCCCTACACTTCTGATTTTGGGGAAAAAAAACAGAGCAAAAGGTAATTCGTAGTTGTTTTAATGACTTCTCATCTTTTTCCATAGAGCGGCTTTCAGTTTGTTGAGCGCAGGGGCCATTGGCTGCCTGTGATGTCTGACAGTGCCTTTGTCCTGATGCTTTACAGTAAGATGTTACACAGCCGGTTAATCCAATTTATCTTCCCAGACATTACCCAGCTGCCTAGGATTTGGCTTCCAGAGAGACTCCAGGGCTCCCTGGTATGAGATGAACCATGGTATCTCCTGCTCATAGAAGGGTGTCTGTAACTAATGAATGATGTTTAAGTACATGGAAAATGCACACGGCAAGTCATGCTTGCTGTTGGTGAATCCTGGTGAGATGTGCATGACACTCTTTTCTCAACCAGCAATGTGCAATGTGTCCCTTTCCCCCATTCATCCAATTTATTCTTTGCCTGTTTCCCCTAAACTCTGAATGGAGCCTCCAGTGGTGGACTAGGTCAGGGTGCTATAGGATCTCATGCTCAAGTGAGAAGGCTCTTGAGACCAGTTGACTGTGCTGTTGGTTGAACTGTCATCAAGAAAAATATGCTTTCTGCATTGCTAAGTGATTTTGAAACTTTTTACATCATATGCAGCAGCAATGAAAAATTTATTTTCTATCCCAGCCCAGTATACCCTATACATATGTATGTTGGTGTCTGCATACACAGTTGGCATGCTGCATCCATGGTATACCACATCCATGGCTTCAGTCAGCCTCTGCTTGAATATTATTTGGAAAAAAAATGAATGTTGCACTGAAAATCTATAGACTTCTTTGCCACCATTCCTATACAATATCATATAGTAGCTATTTACATAGCACTGACATTGAATTAGGCAGCATGAGTTAGCCAGAGATGATTTAAAGTACAATGGATCAGGTACATGGATCAGGTTATATGAAACTACCATAATATTTTTTAAGGGGCTGGAGTTATTGTAGATTTTGGTACGTCTTGGAACCAATTCTGTGAATACATCAATAGGTTAACTATGGAATAATACTTTACACTGAACATAATGTTTTATCGGTATCTTCTATTCATATTTCTAAAATGCTAATGTCAGATTGATCTGGTTTCAATACCTCATCACTATTTGAGCACTGCTGAATTGCACTCAGAGTCTGAAAAGCACTGGTAGAGCAGAACACTCATGGTGAGGCACAGCAAGGGTCAGAAGACCTGGGTTGGATCCCCAGTTCTGTCCCAACTGCAATATTCCTTGCCTAGGCATTCAGATCCTCTTATAAAACTAATGTATTTGTGTTCAAACAGTGTTCTTAGAGAACTTTAAAATCCTCCGGTGCCAAAGTCCAGCATGGGAAACACAGCCCCACTGGTCTATGCCTCCTGTAATTCACCCCTCCCCATGCCACCCAGAGGTCTGTGTAACACAATCCAAACATTACTGGACCAGAAATTTTATTCAGTCCTTTTGGCACTTGATGCTTATTTTATTTCCTAGGCAACACTATCTAATGAGATGCAGCAGGTTTTATTTCCACTGATTTGGAGATGGGAATCTCAATTGCCACTTTATTTCTAGAATCAAAAGGAATTTTGCTCTAACATTATAACTCTTTCCTGCTTTAGCTTTATCCTTTGTTCTTCGATTGTTCTTCAGGGAAGGAGTGAGTCTGAGAGGTCTTCCTAGATGGAGGAATGGGTCGGACTTGAGGCCAGTTATGGATGTCATTGTGCCTGCTGTTTTCCGGCCTCCTAAATTCAGTGTTGATCCTTAGCACAACTCCAGTCATTTGGCTTACAGCTGGGAAAATACCATCTTCTGGTTCTCCGAAAGAAAGGCTTTTCAGAGAGAAACCCCTAAGACTCCTTGCACATCAAATAGCTCTTACAAAGCACCATTTTGATGAGTTAAGTGTAAATGAATTAGAAACATATGGATTAAATTTCCCTTGAAAGACACATGGGTTTAAAAATTAAGGGGGGAAAGTGCTTGGAAAGATGGATTTCAGGTCTTTGCCAAACCTCAAAATGTTTGAAAAATGGTTTGAGACATTTTTACTGAACGCAAAATGCCATGGGGTACCCTCCTTCCCAGACATCTTAGTGAATCTTTTGACAACAATTGTATGACAAGAAAAAAGGCCTTTGGGGCATTGCCATTTACTCTGTTTCCTTTAATACCCTTGAAAAAAAATACATTTATAGGTCTATTTAAGAGAACTAACTGTCTGATTGACGAACTAAAATTTCAGGTCATGCAATTACCAGAAAATAGCACCCAAACTCAAAAATGCCCATTGCCCCATGTCAATCACAGTCTTGTCTAAGTGCAATAATACACTCTAGGGAGATGAGTTGAATGTACCTTATTCTTTGGTGTCTACAGCTATGTGAGGT
Source organism: Nannospalax galili (assembly GCF_000622305.1). Classification (NCBI taxonomy): domain Eukaryota; kingdom Metazoa; phylum Chordata; class Mammalia; order Rodentia; family Spalacidae; genus Nannospalax; species Nannospalax galili. The sequence continues at coordinate 8,524,815 of NW_008345290.1, forward strand.
TCTAGTCATTTGTCTGATATTATGATGCTAGCTCCTTGGAGAAGGGAGGGCAAAGCTCATGAAAACAGATTGGAGGGAAAACCCACTGGTTTATTAGAGCAGCTGCTTAGGAGACCATAATTCTGGAGGCAGTGTGGGATGAGGGCTGCATGGTGCTGGGAAGAGGCTTGGAAACTTGAATTCTGTTAGCATTCCTCTATTTAATAAGTCATATCATAACTTCTCCACATGTCAGAATTCTTCCTGGCTTGTAGAGACTCGGGAGCAGCGTATTAAAGATCCATGGACTAATTATCTTATGACTGTTGTGCATCGACTGCATAAAGTGGCCTCCAATTATTTTTTACTAGCTATTCCTTACAAAAGCGGGCTGACATTTTTACAGCCTCATTTTTCATATGCAAAGGCACAGGAGCAGGTTTTGAGAGAGCAGCATTGAGTTAGCAAGGAGAGTGCTTGGGTGACAAGGGCCAGGGCAGGGGCATCTGCTCTGTGAAGCCATCTTGTTTCATTTTCATATGTAAGCCAGGATGACCAATGTTTGATTGCCTGCTTCCTTCCTGCCTTCCTTTCTTCCTTTCTTTCTTTTCCTTTGAAAGAAAGGGTACATTCAGTGACTGCCAATATCGGCTTAGAAACCAGGAGACAGCAATGTGCTTTATCAAAAGTTTTCACATCAATGTGGACCAAAAATAAAACTCCTTATGTCTTAACTTTGTTATAAGTCATGGGAAAACTTGGTTATTGTTTGACAAGACAGCATCTCACACGGCACTTTGCACTTCAGGAACCAAAATTAATTTTTTTCCAAAAGAAGTACACTATAGACAGGAGAAAAAGTCATACGAAACACAGAAAACTACTTTCAGTATTTCCACTGAATATATGAAATAACAGCGATTGTTAAAATTTGCTCTCTGCCTGTCTTATGCCTATCTGTATTTACTGAGATCAAAATGTTTAAAAAATTGATGAAAACTAAAAATATTGGAGAGAACAAACAGTTATGCCAATTTTCTGTCCTGGAAAAAGTTTCACATTCAGAGAAAGTCGGGCTAAATTCTGGCTCCAGTGTCACCTTCCTAGAAGCAACTCAATGTAGATCAATAGGGCTAAGTAGGACGCTTTTGATTCTGGAAGCTGTGAGGCTGCTGTCCAAGAGCCTCCTTCCCTCTTACTCCCAAAGTCCTGCTCCCTTTCATGCTGTGGCTTCCTCATTCCAAACAGAGCCATCATGCACTGCAGTCCATCAAATGCTTTTCTTCATTTATAATTCAGCTACTTATCTGAAAAACTGGAAATTAATTCGAAAAAGTTCTAAACGTTCATTGTTCCCAATCTGCCACCTGAGTAGGGTACAAGCTGGTCAGATGGTTTATATTTCCAGGTGAGATTATTGTCATCCAAAGAGATCATTTTCATATTGCCATTAAGCTATGGATAATGGGAGCTATTTAAGATCTTCTTGGTCTTTTACTGACATACTGTAGCAACCTGCCTTGCATGGACCTAAGCTTAGGGCTTCCACCCCCTTCCACCTTCTCAGAGTTTGCCCACAGGCACCTGCACTGCAGGATTAACCTCCCCTCTCCTGAGCATTTCCTGTGTCTGCTGTTTGGGCTCTGGGCTCTGGAACCCTGGGGGTGTTAGATATCACTCTGGGGGCATGTCTCTCATTTCACATTGGCTTCCATGCCTCCACTCTTTCCCTTAATAGATGATGAATTTCTTCAGGACAGGACTCAGCATAGTTCTTAAAACACAGCTGAAGCTAAGTAAATATTTAAAAAATACTTTAAAATTTTTTGTTATGTGTTTATTGGATCTCATTTATATTGAAGCATTTCACCCCTAATCTGCCCCCCAACAAAAAAACCCAGGAAAAAAAAGAGAGGGGAATCCAGTTGCTGCTGTGCAAGCTCCCTGTGTTTTTAATCCTTCCAGAAAATATGAGAAAAAAAGTGGTGCAGGATGAGCTCCCCCTGAGTCTCAGCCTTTTCTCCTAACCTGTGTTTATCTGAATGGTCTTATTTATATGTATTTCCTTTCGATAAAAATAGCTTTAAAAAGTAAATTTACCACACAGAGAGATGGTACTTTGGACTCTATGTGGCCCAATATGTGTGGATTCAGTTAAATGTTCATTTTCTGAGTCATCTGAGTTCTGAGTTTTCACTTTTTGAAGAGTATAATTAAGATAGGTTCCCAGGGATTCAAAAAAGGAAGCCTGTGAGTAAAGCAGTCTATAGGTTGAGACCCATATAAGGAGGTGTGTGGGCACCTGCCCGAGGGAGAACAGCTTTAAGAGCTATTCAAAACCTATGGAGATGTCAACACACTTTTGAAAAGAGTCCATTAGGGATGCAAATGTGTGGTTCCCTGGTTATGATAAGCACTGGAAAGAAAACAGTGAAACCCATTAAGAAGTTTTGAGAACCAGGGAAGACTAGTCTAATTTCTGCTAGGGCTGGGCATCCTTTCTGGTCCTTCTCTGCCTCTGACCCAACAATTCTAATGATTTAAATGGACCTCAGAATTCCTCCTATTTTAGAGAAAGCCAATTAGCTAATCTGTAGAAGGGCCAACTTTCAAATTCCATCTGTGTCAAATAAGATTCAGTTTAATAAGATCCATTTTCTGGATTACAAACTGACTGGCTACCATTAAGGGTTGTACTAGAACTAGTTTTGGTTTGTTCCGACAATCATTTTTGTTATAAAAGGTTGATTCTGATACCAAATCCACTGTTCTTACTCCATGGTTTCTTATACGTCGAGTCACATGAGAAGTCTATTTAACAATCATGTAGGGGATTTTCTGTGGAAAGGCAGCTTCAGAAGGACACCTCTTATTGTGGCCATCTGAGTTGTTCAATATGATGTCAAGCGGTATTCATTGTAATAAATAAATTGGAGCATATTCTTTTTATAATCACTCTAAGTTTGAAAAAAAAAGATTATTGATTTTTTTCCCATCTTCCTTGATCTTCTGGGAATTATGTCAGGACATCATAAAACAAAATATTTAAAGTATGTTTCAAATAATAAAAGAGATTACTTAATAAAGATGTGGAATTCATGTATGAAGACAAACACTGGCTCTGGACCAATAGGCCAAGGAGTTTGTAGTAAGCAGCTGGTCTCACACGTCCACTGCGTCCTACTGCTCCTAAGTCATACTGGTCTCTTAAATCATTGCTTTTTTAAAATTTTTGACCTAAAAAAGGTTACCACACTCCAGCAGAAATTTTCAGTTCTTTTTCTTACAAAGCCATGCATGGTATTTATAACTAGTTCTGGATGCCTTATTTTAATTAAAGAGGTTTACTTAGCTTATGTGTTTGATGCTTGGAAACTGGATATAAAAGTTTGATTTTTGACCTTTCTGAAGAGTTTTAGCAATTGAAACCATTGGCAAAAACGGAAAGCACTTAACTCTCCTAAGAAAAGTTGAGTGGTTTGGCATTAACCTAAAGCATGAATCAAAAGCACTGGAACAAACTATTCAGTATTTTCCCTTTTGTGCGTGTAAGAGAAAGAGTCCGACTTCAGAAATGTCTATTACCAACAGCATGTGGGCATTCTGGTAGTACTCACTAGCAGTGGATGAACTCTTCACTTCTAGAAACTTCCCAGCTCTATTATGTTCTCTCTTCTCCTCCATCCAAATGGAGCATTATACTCCAGAAAGCAAACAATACTTTCCCAATGGGCAAAAGAAATCAGAGTAACTATAATCATTGGCAGTTAAAACTCAGTTTCTGTCTCTCTTTCTCTTTCTGTCTCTGGCTCTCTCTCTCTCTCTCTCTCTCTCTCTCTCTCTCTCTCTCACTGAACAAATAAACATATTTATAAACATATGAAATAGAGCAGGAAGAAAAAGCACAGGGGAGGAATGACCTTATAGATTAGAGACACTTCTAATTTAGGAATCATAGAAAAATTTAAGAAGTAATACTTAGGGAGAGATCTAAAGGATGAAGAAGAGTTGACCCACAGAATAGCAGGCAACTGGGAAATCTAGGTAATGCCATGGCATGAACTGAAGCCCTGGAGTAGGAAAGAACTGGGTACATTTTAGGAAATGGTTGAAAATCAGGGGCTGGAACATATCGAACCAGGTGAAAAGTAGTACTACGTAGTACTACAGACATCCAAAAGATTAAACATTTAAAGATGCTTTAAAAAAAAAAAGTCCTAAATGTGAAGGGATGCCATTGAATGTTGAACAAGGAGAGGGAAAGATCACAACTAATCTTTAGTTCATGCAGATCATTCTGGCAGCAAGCAATGAGGAGTTAGACTGCAGAGGAGCAAAACCAGAGGCAGAACCTTTCATAAGAGGCCAAGAATGAGAAGGCAGTGTTTGGACCAGGATCTTGGCTGTGGAATAGAGCCATCACAGATAGATTCCAGATCAAGTATGGGGGTGGAGGTGATAGAACTTGGTGACTGATTGGAAGTATATGATGAGAATATCAAATTTATTGTCTGTATTCTACTAATTCACTCCTACCAAATATGTTTAAGGAAATATTGGATACTTTCTATGGATAAGATTCAGAACAGGGGTGTGGACATTTGAATGGAAATGTCCCCTATAAGCTCCAAGTATTTGGACATTTTGTCCCCAGTTGGTTTGGGGAGGTCTTAGAAGGTGTGGCTACCCTGGAGGAAGCAGGTCACTGGGGGCCAGCTTAGAGAGTTCTTAAGTCTTGCTGGATCTCCAGTTGCTCTCTTGCTTCCTGTGCCTGCTTGAAGATATAGAGCTTAGCTTCTGCTCCTCCTCCAGCCACCTCTGCCACCATGCCTCCCCACCAAGATAGACTGTGTCCCCTGGAACCACAAGCTCAAATAAATTCTTCCTTTTATAAGTTGCTTTGGTCAGTGTTTCTATCACAGCAACAGAAAAGTAACTGATACAAGGGAGTACTATGTTAGTCAAAGTTCTTCAAAAAAATAAACTACTAAGAAAGAGATGGATGGATGGGTTGATGGGTAGATGGGTGGGTTGATGCTGGATGGCTGGGTTGATGGATGAATGGGTAGAAACAGTTGATTCCTGACTTACAGTGGTTTGGCTTGCAACTTCTTGACTTAGTGATGCTGAGAAAGTATACCTTTACAACCATCCTGGTTTTCTCTTTCAGTTCAGGATCCAGAATTTCAAGGAGATATTCAACACTTACCATAACATGAGTTTTGAGTTAAATGATTTTTGTTCAGCTATAAGCTAATGTAGATGTTTTAAGTGTGTTTAAAGCAAGTTAGACTGGGCTATGATGTTCAGTAGGTGATGTTGCTAATTGAATTTGCACTTCTTTTTTTTTACAATACATTAGCTTAACAGTAATTTATCAGGACATAACACTATTGTGAGTAAGGGACTGACTATCATCTGTCTATCATCTATCTATCTATCTATCTATCTATCTATCTATCATCTATCATCAATCATCTATTTATCTATCATCTATCTATTATTTATCTATATTATCTATCAATCTATTATCTATCTAGGTATTGATTCTCCTACTTTAAGGGATAGGACTGTACATTATAGAGGTTAAGAGGTTCCACAGTCTGCTGTCTGACAGTTGGAGACCTAGAAAAGCAGGTGGTATAAATTCTAGCAGGAATCTGAAGGTCTAAGAATGAGAAGCCCCCATGGACTTTGCTGCTCACCAAGATGAAGAGAAGACAATGCTCCATCTTGAGAAATCAGGCAGAGAGGCAATGCCCTTTCCTTTTGATTGAGACCTTTGGTGCTCTTCACATGCTCAGTGGGTTGCATGATAACCAGTCAATGGGAGAAGGCATACTGCTTTACTCAGTCTACCTATTCAAGGGAGACATTCTTCCAGAAACACTCTCACGCACACACCTAGAAATAATGTTTAGCCAGATCTCTGGGAAACCTATAATTCAGTCATGTTGACAAATAAAACTATCACAGTCACCATGGTTCAGAGAGATGTCTATAGGGCCTTGGGGAATGTTATCCTGTTTTTTTCCATTTGAGATCCCGACCTACCTCTCCTCAAATATGTCATTCTATTTAATAATAAATGACTTAGATATAAATAAAAACATATAAGAGAGTTTAACCTATATTTCACATTTGATAACAAGATTATTGTTCACACATGAGAAAAAGCTATCCGTTTACTTGTCAGGACTTGAGTTTCCTGCCTCTCGCGGCTCACTGTCACCAACACTCAGGAATATGGCAGCCATTTTTTGTTGTTGTTGTCCTTGTTTATGGAAGGCAATGTTCTAAAGCAACTGGTAAGAAATCACTCACCCATTTTTCCTGACTTTGAAACAATCCTATTCCTAACTGGTGGGTTGTTTCTCTGAAACACAACAGTTGTGGATCTTTCTCTAAGTTAGCTTACCTGATACAGGGGACCATATTCACTCACGTAAGTTTAGTGTTGAAAGGTGTTTTTGAGTATTGGTTCAGCCATTTCATTTTATATGAGGAGCAATGCAAGCTTGGAGGCACTGAGGACTTAATGCAGGGACCCCAGGCAAATGAACAAGTAGGGTAGATATATCCTTGTGGGATGTTCATATTCAAAACCAAGCCATCAACAACTCAGTCATTTGGCTTTACCAATGTACTTCAGATTGACAGATCCTGAGAAAATAGCAATCAGTCCTTCTGTTCTTGTGAGCAAGTTGGGGGGTCTCATCATAGACAGTGAAGGGGGTCTAAGGGCGCACTTACTTCCTGTGGGTAAGCATCAGGTGGTATGCATTCCAGTGTGCCATCAGTCACTTTCTGTTTCTATTCCATTACAGATTTATTCTCTGTAGCTGAAATTGACATTTACTTTGCCTGTAACCCTACCACAAATTAAAATCAGACCCTAAGTCTGTCTGGGGAAGATGTTTATTAAACTACAGGAAGACATCTGAAATGATACTAAATTACATTTTAAATGTGAAACCCCAAATGCCACATTTGTTTAAGGGTAGGAATAAGGCTGTCTGGAGAGTAATTTGGGAACTGAGCAAGTCACCTCTCTTTGGCAAAATGCAGGGCCACCAGGGGAGAGAAAGGCGTCTTGCATGGCTTTTCCTCAATCATTTCAACCTAAGGACATATTTTTTTCAGAATGAACTTAAAAGAAAAATAAGCCTTTTAAAACATTGTGCCTTTAACAATGTAGACATTTAACTTTTTAAAAAATGTATTTATCTTTTTTATTTATTTTGTTTTCCTATTTGTTAGATTTTGTGTTTTGGGGACAGGGTCTCACTGTGTAGCCCAGGCTGACCTCAAACTCATGACCCTCCAGCTGCAGCCTCCCAGATTATAGATGGGATTATAGATGTGCATGACCACACTCACCCACCTTTAACTGTACTTGCACATAAATTGAGAAGAGGGTTGGGAGAACTATCAAAGTAAAACAAGTCTCAAAAGTATAAACCTGGGCCTGGTGAGATGGCTCAATGTGTAAAAGTGCTTGCTACACAAACTTGACAACCAGAGTTTGATCCTTGACTCCACAGTGGAAGGAAAGAACTCACCCTTGAAAGTTGTCCTCTGATCTCTACAGGTGTGTCATAATGCATGTATGTATGTGTATGCATGTGTATGCGTATGTATGTACATGCACACTCAATATATAAAAATAAAATAATAAAAAAATAAGAGATAGGTTCTGATGTTTGACCCTCCTAATGCAGTCCAAATCTGTCTGAGACGAAAAGTCTTTGTCGGGCTCTTGCCTTTGCTGTGTAGACGTCTGCTGTGCTTATGGATGGTAGGTGTGTTCATGCACAGAAAGTGGCCATAGTCTCCATCTCACCACTTAATGGCAAAACCAGCCATGTCCCCAGGGAAGCCACAGCATGGCTTGTTGTCGGTTTGTCCAGTCTATCTGTGGGTATTTTAGAAATAACAAAGCCTGTCTGGAAAGCCCTCTGAGGTCCTTGGATATAAAGTGCAAAAGAAATGCCAAGTACCATTATTATTAACTCTTGCTGCTATTTGACTAAGTGTTTCAAATTAATATCAGTTTAGTTTCATGATAAGTGCTCTTGAAAAGTTGGACTCACAGGTAGCTCAAGGAGGTTACATAAAGGGGTGGTCATAGTTTCCTAGAAACTCCACCCTGTCCCAACACCCCTTGCTCAAGACAGGGCTAAGGTGACCTGAGCATCCTGTCACTAAAAATCAGGATGGTATTTCAAGTTACCATGGTCTTTAAAAAGCTCTGTCATGGGGCTAGGGGTATGGCTCAGTGCTAGCCTAGCATGGGTAAGGAGGACCTAGAAGAAGAATTTTAAAATAAAAAAGACCCCTGTCATGGCTAAGTCACAGGGGTATAGCTGTAGGAAATGAGAGACAGTGTAGGATAAAGTAATCTCATTAAGTCATTCAACAGGCCTCTTTGTAGCTCCTATCAAATGCCAACGTTAATCTCAGTGCTCCCTGACACTCTCTGCAGTCTAAAGGAGTAAGTGTGAGCACAGAGCAGGAACAACCTGGCCTGGCAAGATCCCCTCTGGAAAGGATGGCAGACAGTCCAGTTTTGGTAGTCATGCATCATTGGAGAGCCTGGATCTTTCCTTCAAATCCTTCGCCCCAAAATTTATAAGAATAGGGTATTAACTTATTATCTAAAATGATACTAGTGATTATCTTATTTTCTAAAGTGGATGAGTCATTTCTGGCATAGGGTGCATTTTGGTCATCCTCCAAGGACCAAAGACAGAGTACTCTCTGGCCACACCTGTGACAGGTATCTCAGCAACACAGTTCTATTGAAGGGAAAGCTGAGAGACTGAGTGGCTTACGGAGAGCCCACCCTCTTTGTCTGTGGTGGAGTCAGAAGGCAGCCCAGAGCCTGTACCTCACCAGCCAAAGGATGGTCTGTATTCATTTCAGTAAATCCCAGTAAGAAGCAATTGTAAAATCTCAGCCATATGGTTCTTTTACACTCTTGGCTCTTGGGGGATGTTCTTTTTTAACCTATGCCCTGTGTGTTGCTCATTTATGGTTGTGGCTGTTGCTGTTCTGCTTTGTCTGGTGTTGAAAGTCACGGGAGTGCACTTGCAGAATCTAGTGTGTGGACATGGAGGGTATTCCTGCCACCTCCCAGCCTTCCCTTTTTTTCTTCCAGTTTCTAAAATGGTCTCAATCCTGTGCTTTTCCTTTAGGTCTTCCCTTGTGGCCTTTTAGTATTTTCCTGTGTTTCTGGAACCTTCTCTGACTCCTCCATCCCTCTGTCTCCCTCCCCACATTACATTCAGCCTTGACAGCATCTGGGACTGATCCTGTGGGACTCAGGTATTTGAGGTTGAGACAGAGCTTTCCATCCTCTGTGTAACCCAGCGAGGCATTTGCAGGAGGTGGCAGGTGGGGAAGACAAGGTCTCTTTCCTTACCTGTCTTTAGAGAGCAAGGGCATCTCTCAAAATTGTTACCTCATCATTAATTCATCATAGAACTTGGGGATGGGGACATACAGCTCAGTGCTAGAGTACTTGGTTGACACATGTTAGAGCCTGGGTATGAGCCCAGTACCAACAAAATTGAGTAGATGAGAACAGAACAGAAAACTAGCACTGGACAGCTCGAGCTTTCAGCAGCTAGTTGCACAGCCACAGGTGGATCTCAGCTGCCAAAAGCCTCTCCCCTTGACGCACAGTCCCTCCCCTGCCTTTGTGTCAGCAGAACAAAACTCCCCACACCACCTCCAAAAGAGCTGAACCAACCTGGTGAATGGGAGGGTGGAGGTGTGCGACACTGGGCCTCCCAGGAGAGGTACTGGAAGGAGCTTGCCTCACGATTCCAGAGGATAGGTAAAGGCAGTAGAGAAGGCCACAGTCAGGAGCCTCTGGGGATGCCAGGCCTGCGGAGATGGAGTATCATAGGCCTTTTCTACAGTTCTCTTTCTGCTGGAGTCTCCTGGAGCTGAAGTTGTTGTCATTCAAGGTCAAATTTAGTTGCAAATTTGGAATCTAGGTGTGGGGGGATTGTGCCAAGCGCAGATTCCACCAGAAATGACTCAATTAAAAGATGATAACTGACAAGCTGCAAGGCCAGGAGAGATCTAAGCATAGTTGCTGACAGAGGATTGTGTGGGGGCTGTCTGCAGGCCCAGGGAGCTCTGGCCTGCCTCGGAATCTGCAGGCAGAGTGGCAGTGAATGCGGTCATGAATTATTCATTTCTGGTGAATGAATGCAAGCAGCACTCTCATGTAAATGACAAGGCTCATAATCACAAGACTTTATTTCTCCTTATGAAGCAGGAGGAAGCTTATTAACAACTCCCAACAGGAAGAAATTGTACTTAGAGATAGAAAGATAAATGCCTCTAGGAAGATAAAGGTTTCTTCTTCCAGCCAGTGAGATGGGCAGCTTTATTTGAGCCACATTCAGGATCTTTTATTTTTTGTCTTTTGATCTGCATTTACTTGCCTTTTCTAAGTGTAACTTGATGAATAATTGATGCAACTGAGAAGTTATTGGCTGATTGAAAAGCCGTTTCTTCATGTCTGTGTGGCCAACCCATGGCTAAAGACAAACTGTCCAGGCATTGAAGGCTCTTTTATAAAAATATCTTTACAAAGCACTTTAAGCTCTTTACAAGGAAAGAAATAGCAGATTTTGAAAATGGAATTTTTTTTTTCTGACGCCAGTATATCAGAAATGAATCCAGCCGTGTTTTGGGTTAACTTAAATGAATCCGCCTGACAACAGGACTAATTCAGATTAATGGTGAAGAAATCAGTCATTAAAGAAGCCAAGAGGGGAAAAGAAAATGATTTAATAGTCTTAACAGAATGACCATAAATTTGGGTTCCCCTCCTGTTACTCCTCTTTCTGCTTAAAGCACTTGAAAGCTCTAGTAAACATCTCCTTTGCAGAGGAGATGTAGGGCATGCACTATAAAACCCTCGAAGGCCCCAGCAGGATGCAGATCTGTTAGCTGTATTATATTTTACTACTACCATTGGCTTTCTCCCAGCCAGGCCTTCATTTAAAGAGAAAGAAGTTATGGGTTTCAAAACGACATCTGTAAAACAAAGGTATAGGCAGTATAGAATTGATAAATAAGAGGCCCACATTTAGCTTGTGCGGTAAATTTCACTTCAGATGCTCCTGATATGCCAAGAGGGTTCCTGTCAATAACTGTCAGACTATGCACTACAGAAGGGAGAGGGCAGGTTGACCACAGCATGAGGTAACTGGTACCTCTGAGAACAGAGCTTGGAGCTTATGAAGTATAACCTTATTGTAAGACATGCATCCAATTTTGAGAACATTATATAGATTGGAGACAGATGAGTGTTCCAAATCATGCTTGGCCTTTTCTTATGAAATGCCTCAAATATAATTTCGAATGAAAATTGATTTAGTTGATACAAAAACAAATGGATCTAGTACTCATCTGAAAACTTGAGTTTAGCTTAAGAAGCACTAGTAACCTTATGTTTTTCAAAAAAAGAAATGGCCTACCCCCCTCCCCCCACCAAAAAAGGACAGAAATGAGTTACATGAGTCTTTTAATGTATACCAGAGTCTCATTTATAGTTAAGTTCAATCGAGCTCTCATAGTTTAACAAAGATACTGTGTGGAATACTGTTCTTGTAGCATCCATTGCTAGTGGATGAGACCCTAGGTATCTGTCTTTCATTAATTCTAGGAGCCTTTGTTAAGAACCATGTAGGTGTTTTGTGCTTTCATTAGTTTCAGAAGCACTTGTTGTGGTAGATAGAATACATAAATCTCTGACTAATGAAGCTTATTGTTATTTACATTTATTTATAATTGCAAGGAAAGATTTCCCTTCCTTGAACCCACGCCGACTTTAAGTGAACCCAGCAAGGGCCTTAAACATACAAGAAAGTGTTATAACATTAAGTTACATCTCCAACCCTAGAAAGACATTTTTTATTATTAATAAATTTTATTATAAAATTCAGTCCAGTTTTGACAAGTGTTGTCATGCATAATAAACATATCTAGTACAGTTTTCCTATTATTCATTGTGAATTTTTGGATCCAAGACTACTTCTTTGGTACAGAGAGCCAACTACTTTGCAGAGAATAATGTTATAAATTAATGTATACATACATTAAGTGGGGGCTGGAGAGATGGCTCAGAGGTTAAGAGCGCTGATTGTTCTTGCAGAGGACCTGGGTTTGATTCTCAGCACCCACATAGCAGCTAACAACCATCTGAAACTTCAATTCCAGGGGATCCAATGTCCTCTTCTGTCCTCAAGCACTGCACAACATGGATGTACCTGCAAACATGCAGGCACAGCATTCATATACATAAAATAAACATAAATAAATAAAAATGTAAAAATAAATACATGAAGTATAAAATGTTATATGATTAATAATCATATGCTTGACACTGAATAGTATCACATTGAGGTATTAGAACAAATAGCATATAGCTTTAGTATGGATAACAACCTTTTTTAAAAAATATTTATTTAATAACCACATGATTAAAAGAAGCATTTCATTACAGCATTAACATATTCAATAACAATTTCCAGAGCCAAGATGCATCTCTTTCAATACTGGCTGTAAATTTTGAGGTTCACAGTTGAATTAATACAGTTATACAATACTGAACTCAGTATAAACCCTATAAGACATAAAATTGAATGAAGTTTTAATCTTTAAAAAGGATCTCCATTTCATTTTAAAATATACTGTTTCATACAGAAAAACTCATTTTTAATGCTACTAACACTTAGATGTTTGTACATGCTTCTCTAATCTCTATGTATCTGATTATTACTAGTCACATTCTAGTAATAATGTTACTTTCTGAGATCCATCTGAGCATGAATATAGAATCATCGGGTAGATTTCAATGGTAGTGTTTCACCTCTACTAATTAACATGGAGTAAATTTTTATGCTTCTTCCTCAAATATAACTCATTTTTTTATTTGTTGATTTTTTTTTGTGTTTCTTGTGTGAATCTTATTCATCTATATACCCACATCCCAAATGGCACCCTCCCAGAGTCTCCCCCCGTCAACTGAAGCCCATAAACTCTGTAATCCCTGTTACTGTCCACTGTGTTGTCTGTACCCCCAGTTCTCCAGTGCTTGTCCATCTGCTGAATCTAGTCAGCCTATCTAGAGATCCTTGTTTTAGGAAGGTCAGCTCTTCCTCATCTAGTAGCAACCAGTTGCCAAAATTCCTTTAGATAAGATTGGGGTCTGCTGATCATTTTCCCAGTTCTATGCTGGGTTGCTGTCTGAGAGTCTGTTGGGCCACCCTGGCCAACAAGTCAAAGGAAGGTATCTCCTGTCTGGCATTGTTTCTTGTTATGTAGCTTTTAGCTATACACATGAACTCTTAAAGAATTATATTGATCCCTTTAATCTTTGGTTATACTTTCCTTTTAGGTGTTTAAGACCATACAGTTGGCCCAGATAAACCAATTTATTTTCACTCAAGATAGTTTGAGGATGTGTTCCTCAGGGGTCACATGGGCTTGGGAGGAGCCCCTGGCTCCTTTCTAGAAAGACATTTTTAAAAATCAGTCATTGATGAATTATAATGGAGGGGCTAAGATGGTAAGCCCAAGAGACAACAGAATATGCTAAATTTCTTTGTTATTATGTTTTCCCCTAATGGAAACTGGTAAAGGCTTGTTGTGCAAATGGCTTGAGACCTACTCAGTTTTCTCATCTGAATAAAAGTGTTCAGCATATGACACTTATTAGTTGCTTAACTATTCTTTCATGAGTGATTGATGAATCAATTGATTGATTGATTGATTGATTGATTGATTAAATATTGATAAATGCTATGGGGATGAGTACAGTGTAACTGAGAACAATTTTTTTTTGTTTTTTTTGAGACATGGTCTCTCTGTAGCCCCAGCTGTCCTGAAACTCACTATGTAGACCAGGCTGGCCTCGAATTCACAAAGATCCACCTGCCTCTGCCTCCCAAGTGCTAGGATAAAGGTGTGCGCCACCATGCCTGGCTGAGAGCAATTTTTAAAAGGCCCCAACCTGGGGGCTGGAGAGATGGCTCAGCAGTTAAGAGCACTGGTTGTTCTTGCAGAAGACCCGGGTTCGAATCCCAGCATCCATATGGCAGCTAACAACTGTCCATAACTCCAGTCTCAGGGGACCCAACAGCCTCTTCTGACCTCTGCGGGCATTGCACAACATGGGTGCACTTACCTACATGCAGGCAATACATGCATACACATAAAATTAACCACACAAAAAAAGCCCCAACTTGATGTGATTGCTCAGCAAAGGTGGTAAGTGTGACTGAAGTCAAGGGTCTGTGACTGGAAGGAAGCAGAGGATCAGGACTATGGGAGACAGAGCCTAAGGCCATGACTTAGGAGGCACCAGAGGCCTTGGAACTTTGCTACATTCTGTTGTGAGGAAATGGGTTTACAGGAACTTCTGGCTAGCTAGACGGTAGTGCCATTGAGCTTGCTGTTTTACAGATTTTAAAGGATAAGATGGGGGGTAAGGATGAGGGAGAAAATAGGTTATAGATACAAAGGCAGAATTCCCTGGATGAACACCTAAATATCTGTGTCGCCAAAAGAAAAGTAGGTGAGGGACATTTGGAGATAGGCGGGGTGAGGTCAGCTCTTTAGCAAAGGACCTCTTGAGACGAAGCGAGCTTGGAAAAGGAGACTGCATGCTTTCATTGACACTGCCTTTCTTAGGGCTAAATATTTCTATTTCTTTGACTTATGTGTTAAAGGGGAAAATATTGTATTTGGCATCTATCTTTAGGAGCTTGGTGGTGAGACAGTGCAGAGTGTGAGCTCATTCAAAAAGATACAGGCAACAGGGCAGTGCTCTCTCTCAAGCTCTATCTCCCACATACTCTTTAATTGGCACAGTGATTATATGATGTCTTTTTAAATATGGGTCAGACAGATTTCTTGTTTTCTCAATTATTGCTTCAGTTGGCCTTTGTTACTGTTTTAAAGAAAAACAAGATACTGAGGACTGATCTCTGAGGAACTAGTTTGGTTCCATTTTGAGGAAATATTTGCAAGGACCTTTTCTGAGAAATGTGATGTCATTTTGCAGTTCTCTAAAGTTACGAAGGAGATGAGTCCATTTTCCTCTGTAAAAGGATTTGGGAACCTAAAATTGGTGGATTTTAAAAGAAATATAGATGTAAGGAATGTTGAACATTCTATGTTAATTAAACTGTCATTCCTTAGTTAAAGCTAAAGATTGACATTCTTTAAGATCTCAGGTTTAAACCATAGTTTGTTGTTGGAAATATGATGTTTATTGTTTAATCAGTGTTTTGGAATAAAAATAGAAGTAATAACAGCTATTTTTGTTTAGCATGCTTAACATATTTATCATGTAGGTACTTGTTTAATACCACAAGGTAAATATCACTATCAACCCATTTGTGATGATTGGTTTTAATGTCAAGTTGCCACAAATTAGAATCACCTGAGCAGGGAGTCCCACCTGAGGGATTGTCCTGGTAACCTTAATTGAAGTAGGAGGCCCAGTGGGCCTTCTGGTAACAGCCTAGATAAAAAGGTGTGAGAAGGAAGATTATTTGCTTTTTGCCTCTTTGGCCTACCCTCCAGCTGCCTAGTTAATTTACCCTGTTGCTGACTCTGTGGGAATATTTCTGAGAAGATTTGACTTCAGTGATATGGGTATCTTATTAACCACAGCTGATTTTTCAGCCCCAGCTAGCCGGTATCCCAGGAAAGCAAAGGTTTCACTTTAGTGGTGCTGGTCTTTTGTTAATGATGGCTGATTTTTCAGCCCCAGCTGACCAGAAACCACAGATTCTTAATTCAAAATATTACACAAACAGCCCTACAGAGTTTTTACTTCCCTCTGCAACTCCACAAGCCAGGCCTTCACTGTTCACATCTCTCTCAGCCCTCTTACTTTCTAAGTGCCCATGGAGCAGTCCATTAAGCTCTGAGCACTCAATGCCTTTTTCTGCACAACGTTCCAAACTTTTCAACAATCTTCCCTCAAAACAACATGGGTTCATCATAGCAGCTCTCCACTCCTGGCACCAATTTCTGTTTTAGATAGCTTCAGCCATTAACTTGACATAACTTAGAGTTATCTGAGGGAGTCTCATTTGAGGGATTGCCTTGATCAGACTGGCCCAGGGCATGAGTGTGGGGGCATTGTCTTGACTGCTATTTGATGTAGGAGGACCCAGTTTACCCTGGGCAATACCATGCCTAGGCAGGGGACCCTGGGCTGTATAAGAAAGCTAGTTGAGCAGAAGTAGTGAGCGAGTTAGTAAGCAGCTTTCCTCCATGGTTTCTGACTCTGCTCCTGCTTGAGTTCCAACCTCGACTTCCCTCAGTGATGGATTGTGACCTGGTGAGTTACAAGCTGAAATAAATCCTTTCCTCCCCACAAGTTACTTTTGACCATGGTTTTTAATAACAGCAACAAAACCAAACTAGAACACCATTTTACTGGTGAGGAAATTGAGGGACAGACAAAATAATTTGTACAGAATCCCATAAGTAGTACCAAGGAGAGACTGGTGTCCAACTTGACCAGCCTAGCTACTGATTCTGTATCCTTCGCTACCATTTGACGGTGAAATCATTGCCCATGGAAGAAATTACTATCTTGTCTTTCAGTGTCACCTTCTGCTTGATGATCTTGACAATTTGTCTTTTTTGCAAATACGGGATTTAAAAAGTTCTACATCACAGATGAATAAATATTTCACATTAGAAAATGCCTTCTCTGATTTAATAGCTTATGCTGTCTTCTTTAGCATTTTCTTCTCACCACAGATAAAAATTAGATTGCTAGTTTAGTCCACAATACTTCATGTAGGGTCAAAGGAATCCTATGTTGATTTTCAGAGGCAAACACAAGCACATTGTGCAGTCGTGGCTCTCTCTAGTGTGTTTGTGAAATAGCGTTAAATAGAAATGAGAAAGAAACATAAGCCCTATGAAAAGACTTTGACAAGAAGTCTTTCTGGGCAGAGGGTGGTTAGTCGCATTTCTTTTGCATTCTTGACATTAAGAACTAAATTCTGGACTGGCTTAATACCTTTAAACAGAGACACTGACCACCTACTTTGTGCCAGATACAAGATTACTGTCTGTACGAAGCAGTGAGCAGGCAACACCCTTATCATAACGAAACTTCCAGCCTTGCTGGATTCAAGGCGTCCAGCTTTCCTGTCACATCCCTGAGTCTGAGGTTTAGAGCTTCAAGGGATTTTTTGAGGTGGCCTAAAGGTTGTATGTTCATTAAGGAGATGGCATGGAGAGTTCGGGAGTTCGGAAAGTTTCTGTCAGCTTGGTGCCCAATTTGCTTCCTGTCTAGCATTTTTTCCATTTTCTTGTTCTAAAGATTTTCAAAAGACTCCTGCCCCTACCAAGTCCTGCTTTGATCATGTCTTCATCTTCCTGAGGGTCTTTCCATGCCAGTAGCTGCTTTCTATGACAGCATTGTCCATTCCTTTTCGCAGCAAATGTTTTTCATGATTTGCCTTCCTTCCTTTGGCCATACAGTGGATCTATCTGCGCCAATAGTCTAATAAACAACCCCAGGGTACCAGCGATCTCTGGAAGGCCTGGGAAAGGAGAGCAGTCTACAGAGAACCACTTTGGATCTTCCAGTCCTAGGCACTGGTCCACAGCTACTTAGAGAGAGCAAGATTAGCTTGGAGCAGGGAAGGCTGGAAGCCATAGCCTGAACTTTTCAGACATCCCCAGACTGAAAAATATCCTTTGGGGGGAAAAATGAGGACATGAAATCGCTTGCTATGGTACCTATCATCCTGCTAAGGACAGTGAAAACACAGTCTGTCATCCTTGACATTTTAATTGAAAGAAAAGCTTACATAGATTTCAGCCGTAAGCGGTATGTTTATACAAGTGTATAAAGAGGAATAATCTGTCAAGCTGGAAAACTCTTAATACTGCACGACGCAGTTTAGTAATTGAACAATCCAACATGAGCTCACACATCTTACCTTGTTCCATGCCTCAATAATTTTTAGTAGAAATACTTTACCTAGAGGCACACGGTTATTAAAAAGGAGGCCCAGCTTGCTCAAAGTCTGGAATTATTGGCTCATGGCAACAAGCCTGCACTAGAGGAAAGACTGTTGGGGCTTTGTTTTTATAACTTTACTTATATTTTACCATCTGATTTTCATAATCTAATTGATGTGTTGTTTGAGAAGCTTTCTTTGCTTATTTGCTTTTTTTTGAAAAGGAGAAAATAGAATTTCACATGGACGAGTGATTTCTCGTATTAACAGTATTCTGGAATTTTACTGCTTCACAGTAAGTCCAGGGAGCAGTGTGATTATCAAAGGAAATGGACCGTGAATTTATTTTAGCATAAAAAAATCAATAATAACCTAGTTATGGGAGCCGTGGAGGTGTGATGAGGAGAGTTCTCTATTGCAAGTGGAGGATAAGCTCCAGTCCCTTCCATGATGTGCATGTCCTGCAAATAGGATACATACCTGAATTCAGTTCACTCCTGAAGAAAATCAGGAGTGATTGACTGGACTGGCCTACCACAGTGCAATGTTTCAAGTCACATAAAATTAGGGTATGAAAACACTTTGAAAAGTACTTGAAAACATCAAGCAGCATATAGAATGTTTTATGCAGGAATACGTAGTAAATAATAAAATGTATTTCAATATATGCAAAGGGAGTGAGATAGCTCATGTAATTATTCCATGACCATCCTTGCTTCTGTGATAGGAACACCTTGGACAAGTGATTGTTTCTTCAGACTTACTGACATAGATAAATAAAAGGATACTAGGGATTCTTACCTAGTTTTTGCTTGTTTATCTATTATACTGAGGATGGAGCCCAGGACCTCACCCATGATACACAAGCTGTCTGCCCCTGCCCCTGAGACATACCCCCAGCCCTGATCTTTTATATGGTAGTGATGACTAAGCACAGATCTTATCTTTTTAACTCTGTAGCTTTAAAATTCCAAACAAGAAACCTAGAAAACGCCTTTGGTTTGGCAAGTGGGGGCTTGAACTAATTCACAGAATCCCTATAAAATATTAACCTGAAAATTATTCAGAATCAAGACATACACAGATCTCCAGTAATCATTCTCCTTCCAAGTAATTGTCCCGATTGATATCACATTGAAACCATTCTAATCTCAAAGGAGCCAGCTACCCTGAAAGGCTTTCTAAAGTCATGAGGACACACTTACTGTTTTAAACTCTAGTAGGTCTCTGCAGGGTGTGGAAGTAGCTAATCTAATCACTGGATTAAATGAAATTCACCACTCCCCAGTGTTTCTATACAATTGGGAGTTTCCATCCTTTGGGGAGGAATGAAAACTAATTTTAAATTTGATTAATTTTGCATGTTCATTCATATCCATTGGGTTGTTTAATTGATTTACTTTTTTCTTAAGAGAAAGAGCACATAAATAAAAACTGATGACCAAGGTTATTTTTAACATGTCAGGTTAGAAACAGAATGTAAGAGGATGATCAATGTAATGTGAAGAAAGGTTTTCAGTTGTTTTCCTGATTGTTTGTTTGTTTGTCCTGATGTCTACCTGGAGCTTCTCCCCCAGTGACCAACACATGGTAAAGGTGAGATACACTTAAGCCGGCATGGTGGCGCATGTCTTGAATCTCAGCATTTGAGAGGCATAGGCAGGCAAATCTCTGTGAGTTTGAGGCCAGCCTGGTCTACATTGAATTAGCTGGGGTTACAGGGAGACCCTGTCTCAAAAAGACCAAAAAAAAAAAAAAAAAAAAAAAAAAGAAAAGAAAAGATATACATTCATGTGTGTGTAGATAAGTGTGCCTAGGATGTACTGGGATGGATATACTGGTGACTAATCTTACAGAGAGATGCTCTCAATGAATTTTGCCCATTATAAAACTACAGGGTTCAGATTATTAACCTTGGGTTTGGAAAAACTATCAATAAATGTTTTGACATACAACTATTTTCAATAAAGTTTCCAAGAAAACATTAAACTAGGGACTGTAAAGCAAATGTTTGTTGACTGAGTCCTATTCTGTACCTATCTGATTGTACTAGTTACCACTAAGGAGTGGTATAGACATGGGAAAGTCACAACCTCTTACAGTATTTTAGGGCACTTGGATCTAACAGTCTGATGGAAGCTTAAGGACCTTTTAAAGCCCGGCTGGTCCTTATTATTAGTCTTCTTCCAGAGTTCCTTGGGATACATGGCAAGAAATAATCCTAGGACTTCATTTGCCTTTCTGAAAATACTCAATGTATTATTACAAGCTGCTGATACCAGCCTGTTTCTGCACCTACTCACAATCACATGGACATAACCCTCAGCTGAGGAATGGCTTTGTATTCGTTTATGTTTTCACATAGTTCACCTTCCTGAGCATATAAACCTTGACTGATTGATGTCTAATCCTTCTAGGATGTGTGTGACTGTGATAGTTAGCTATATTTTCATAAAAAGCTCTCAGACAAAAAGAGTGGAAAACTTAATCTTCTTTGGAATTTTAATAGAAATGTGAAGAACATGTTGGAGTTCTTTCCACATCTCAGTCCCCACTTTTCTGTGAGTCACCAAGGAAGGTCAAATGAACTCTGCAGAAGCAGCTCTTCCCACTGCTCTGCTGGGCTCTGGTCTGGGCCATGGGGCTCTGGCATCTCTACACAGTGCTTTGGTGCTGTGATGGCACTCTGGATTGAGCCATGATTCTCTGTTGGGCCTCTACCTGTGCCACGGTGCCCTATTGGGGCTCTAGGCAGGGTCATGGTGCTCTGCTGGGGCTCTGATGAGGCTCTGGACAGGAGCATGGGCCTCTGAACTGGACCTGCTGTTCTGCTGAGGTTCTGATGAGGATATAATGTTCTGATTAAGCTCTTCACAGAGCCTTGTGCTGTGGTGGGGCTGCAAGCAAGTCCTGGCTCTTTGTACCACAGGAACGCTGTGATCTTCACAGAACTTCTTTAGCTTCAAGTGTTATCCATTTCTTAGCATGCGGGGTGGGGGTAGGGGGTCACCTATTTTATTATCTTTAAAATAAAGTTCTGGAGGTAGGAGTGTCTGGTGTGATATACAGGATAAAATGGTTTAACATAGAAGCTTAAGGGTCCTGACAGGATTTGTTTGCTTTGCTTTGTTTGTTTGCTGTTATCTTTAATTTTGTGGCTTGTCATTTATACAGATCTTAGAGCAAAAGTGCCAGGAGACTGAGAATTTGGCTATAAAGTTACTTGTTTGCTATTTTTAAATAAACACAAATTACATTCTCTGGTTCATTAAATCAACTTAAGGCCTTTAATTATTATTATTATTATTATCATTATTATTATTTGTAAGTTAGAAGTAAGATTTCAAACTCTATACTCCCCTGAGAAATTCTTATGCAAATCCTACAGGTAAGGTTCAAATCAGTTTCTGTCAAACAGCCTAACATCTCATGTTATTGTGTAATGAGAGTTTGGAAATAGGGGCGGGGGCAGCCCTGGGCTCACTCCGAGAAAGGCTGATTTCAGTGCTGTGTCCTGTGATCCAACTACGTTGATTTGTGTCCTGCCTTTATTTTTTTCCACCCACAGTGGGAAATTACAAAGAAGCCAAAATGTATTTCTGCCAGGAATTCATGAATGGAGTTTCTCTGCAAATGTGGAATGAATGTAGAACCAGAGCAAAGCTAGGCGGGCTGCAGGGTAGAGGTGTGGGAAAGTGTGGACTAAAATACTACTGCACCCAGAGTCCCACCTCTAAGACACTTCAGAAGCTGAGACCAGAATAAATGCAGGGCTCCACCACAGACTCTCTTCCTTAGAAGCAGAGGCTATTGGAGACACACCAGCATGTTTCAACTGAACATCAGTCAGATAACGGGTCAGGAAATGATGTGGAATTTGATGTATTAACTAGGAAGCAGCAAAGGAAACCAGACATGTATTTTATTTGTTATTATTTCCCTAATATCCTCAATTATGTGGCTCTCCCATCCCAGAGTCTGATCTCTTGCACTGTGATGTTGGTGTTCCCGCTGCTTCTGGATGCTGAGTAGCAGACCCGGACCATCAGAAATAATGTGTTTTTTTTCTCTTTGTCTCCAGGCCTGTCCCAGGCTCTCTATCGTCTCTGCTTCATCTCCACAACAGACAGAGGCAGCCCATGCCAGCCTCCATGCCTGGGACCCTGCCTAACCCCACCATGCCAGGATCTTCTGCAGTCTTGATGCCAGTAAGCATTTTGGGGGGAGGTCTTATAGGGGTTTCCTGCTCATACAGGGGCTCTAGCAAAGAAAGCCAATGCTGAGATCTGAGCTGCCCAGGAAGGACATGTGAGCAGTGGGCCAGGTTGGCTGGAGTGCCCAGGTGCCCATCCACAGGTGTCTTGTTGGTTTTCCTATCTTTTGGGGCTTTGCTGTGAGGCAAGATGTGGTCTGCCAGTTAGTCACAGTTAGCCTACAGCATCCAAGGATTGGACTTTGTTCAGAAAGATGCTGCTTTATAGCCATAGTTGGTCCTCTGTATCTGTGGTTCCACATCTACAATTCAGCCAAACATGGACTGAAAATACTGTTTAAAAAAAACTGCATGTTTTCTGAATGCCTAGGCCTTTTCTTCTTGTCATTAACTCACTAAACAATAGCGCATATCAACTATTTACAGAACACTGACATTGTATTAGGTAGAATAAGAATAAATGGGAGGATATGTGTAGAGTATATGTAAATACTGTCCTAATTTATACAAGGGACCCGCGCCTACACAGATTTTGGTGTCAAAGCAGGGACTGGTATTCTGGAGCTAATCCCCCGTGGATGCCAGGAGATGACTGCTGTCCTAAGTCCTTGTCTTGAGTCATATACGGTGTCTTAGATTGTTAGCTGAGTCAGAACTCAGAGCAAAATAATGATCCTATATGATCGCTGATAATATGTGTGTATGCATATCATGTCCTATAAATCATGCTGGCAGCATTTATTGGCTGTTTACTCTATACTGGTCACTTTCCAAGCACTTTTTCAGCACATGAAACAGTCCTGTAAGGTAGGCCTGTAGCTGTCTCCTTTTTAATGGGGAAAGTTAGGTCAGTAACTTGCTCATTTAGAAGCAGAGCAGCTAAGATTTGTACTCAGGAATCCTGGCTCTAAAATCCATTCTTTCAATCACTAAATAATGGATACATTGCTTCCTTTACTCTCACAGCAAACCACTGACATATATACAATTTCACACTTGCATACAATTTTACAGATGAGAAAGTGAAAGCTTAGATGGTTTTGTCAGTTGGCGAAGGGCATATGACAAGTAGGTGATACAGTCAAAATTAAATCTAAGTAGTCTGACTTCCGACTCTCCAGTCCTTTGGTTTGTTTGTATGTTTTTTTTTTTTTTTTTTTGAGCTAGAGTCTTACCATACAGCTCAGGCTGGCCTTGAACTCCTGATCCTCTTGACTCTGACTCTGAAATATCAGGTGTGCATCATCACACCTGATCTCAGTATCTTCTCCACTCTTAATCCGTGTGCTATTCTGCTTCCTTCTGGCAACAATAGATAAATGTAGAGGAGCAGAGGGAGCCTTGTTCTCCTTCCCTGGGGTTTCCTCCCATTCCTTCTTCCTCATCCTCCTTAGCTTTGTGTTTTGATGAGCAGGGGCACAGGAGTTCTCAAGAACCTTAGAGACCAACATAGCAGTTCAGCTAGAACCCACTCACAGCATGTTAACAAGCTTAAGGAGTTGTCAACCTGGTTGTGTCATTTTCTTTTCAAAGCAATCCTGTGGGGATATGGCAGCAGTGATTCTGGTAAGCTTGTACAGAATGAGAAACTGAAGAGAAAGCAGTTGGAGGGTCTCATGTCTAATGTGATACTACGTGTGAGTGAAGAGCTGTGAGAGAAATCCACTCTCACCTCACACTGAGTAGCTCAGATTATCTCCTATTGAGCAACTGACTTATTTATTGCGGGGTAGGCTGAGGGATTGAGAAGAGCCCATGGACTCAGTTCAGACAAATGGACCTGCCCACTGCAAAATGATCAGTGGTCTAGTCTTTGCAACCTTGAGCAAGAGGAGAGATGGAAGAGCTGGTTGACTTTACTTGTGTTGCTCTCCATAACCTGCTTAGATGGAAGAGAACTACATCATCAATGAAATGATCCCTGGTTTCATTCAGCTCAATGAGTTGTATGGAGATTTCTGTCACAGGCAGTCCTCACTTAGCTTCTATAGTCTTCTTGTCCAAAATCATTTTCTCAGAACTACACAATGACCAGAAAATGCCACTACAGAGATCTTTTATTCTGTTCAGTTTAGTTGTAGGCCACTTCCTGGGATAGAGATGGGAGGCAGGAGCCCTGAGAACCTCAAACCACTTTCCACTTCATCCCTTCCATCACACAACTTGGCCTGCTGTTGCTGTTTTAGGATAAAGAGAAGCAAAGATTCAGGTGAATGGCCAAAAGCCAGTATAGACGAAAAGTCAGGAATATGACCTCACCAGGCATTCCCAAACCATTGTCCAAGATGTGGACAATGACGGCAGGTGTCAGCCCAGAGCTGACAGCGGGGGTGGGAGGGTGACTTTGCCCCTTGGGGGACGTTAGGCGATAGCTAGAGACACTGTTGGTTGTCACAGCTGGAGAGAGGTGAAGAGTGCTGACATTTAATAGGTAGAAGTCAGGGGTTCTGTTAAATGTCCCACAGCACAGAAGTATTTGAGTCGAAATGTCAGTAGTGCCAAACTTTAGGGGTACTAATGTTACAAGTGAAAACCGAAATAAAATCTTAAAAGAAGCACTCCTAGGAGTCCCAGGCCCTAGGAATCCAGGTCTTTTCTTGCTTAGTCTCACGTCACCAGCTCTTGTGCTGTGATTCTGCTTTCCCAGCGCAGTCAAGGGCCAGTCCCTTCCCTTGGAGTTCCCGTCCCTGGAAACTTCCAGTCTCTGAGCATCAAAGTTGAGACTGCTTTGAGGTGAAGTTGGGATTCTTAACTGCTTTGTAACACTTACTCCCAGGCCACACCCTTCACAAAGCCTAGGTCTGAAGTGCAATGATATATTTGTCCATCAATCCATCCATCCCACACATCTCATTGGACACTCCCTATGTGCCAAGTACTGTGTTAGATAAGGATACAGGGAGTATACGTAGTACTGCTTTTAAGGACTTTACTGGGTTGCGCTATTTTATCTTGAAAGTCAAACATCATCATATTTTAGTAAGTAGACACCCATTTATCATTATAAAAGATGAGTAACCTGTAGACAGTCTAGCTCTTGTTTTCTAGTATGTGAAGGAGGTTTCCTTTATTAGTTTTTTTTTTCCTTTGGTGCTGGAGATGGAACCCAAGGCCTCTGCATGCTAAATAAGTGCTCTACCACTAAACTACCAACCCATCTTGGCCTTTTACCAGTTATGGTAAATGGACCTGGGCTTTCAGCAAAGCATTCAGTTTCCTGGCCTCTTTATCCTGGTCAGCTCCTTAAAGTCGAGCTTATGGTAGAGACAGGGCCTGGCACTGCAAAGCCCCGAATTCTAGTTTTGAAATGATGCTTGATGGTACTCTGCATGACAATGATCAACAAGATGGAAAATGCAGGTTTTCTTTTTCATAGATTGTGCTGGAAAGCTTTAGTTGTCAACTTGACACACCTGGGTAGAGGGAACCTCAACTGGGGAATTACCTCTACTGGATTGGCCTGTGGCCATGTCTGTTGGGTATTTTCTTGATTTTTGAGTGATGTGGGAGGGCCCAGCCCACTGTGGGTAGCACCACCCCTGGACAGGTTGTTCTTTATGTATAAGAAAGCAGGCTGAGCAGGGGCCAGAGGAACAAGCCAGTAAGCAGCATTCCTCCATGGCCTGTGCTCCAGCTCCTGCCTCCAGGTTCCTGCCCTGAGTTCCTACCTTGGGGTCCCTTATGATGAACTGTGGCATGGGAGATGTAAGCCAAATAAACCCTTTCTTCCCCCAGCTGATATTGGTCAGAGTATTTTGTCACAGCAATGGAGAAACAAACCAGAAGATAAAGAAATCAACCTGCTTAAAACCAGTATTTTGTGAGCTGTAGAGGAGAAACAATCAAAGACAACTCAAAAAAACAATTTAGCAAGATTGCTGACTCCCCACCAAGAAGCTGTACACAGGTTGCTCTCGATGCTCTATAGCTGCTAGTTAGAATCAGCAGACCTGGAAATCTGAAGGCAGAATTTGGGTTTTGATTTCCCTCTTCAACAGAGTCCCTGTTGGTGTAAAGGGTCAAATGCTATTCTAGTTCTCCTATGGCTTGGCCTCAAGGAGTGGAGTTCTAAGTAGTATGTCTTTCTTTGAGCAATACAGCTCTTGAATTCCTCAGGTCTTAATTACAGCCTATGAATGTGCTTAATGGGACCAAACTTAACAGCACTTAAAATGGGTTAAAATGGTAAATTTTATGTTGAGTATATTTTATCACAATTTAAATGATTTAAAAGTAGAGCACCTAGGCTGCCTGCAGAGGTAGAGCGAACATGAGAGTGAATTTTTTATTTTACAGAATTGTTAAGAACTCAGAAAGTTTGACTGAAGTGCTCTGGAATACATAGAACTTGAACCTTCATTAGTTTGTCTTGAAACAGTTTCCCACACCCTGTTGGATAACAGATCCACTAAACCAGGCTAAAAGAAGGCTGGATACAAGTCAGGAAAAAGCTTTTGGCTGGTACTGCTGGAATCCACAAATCAGCATGGTAACAGGACCCCTCTGCTTCGGGCCAACACCAAAGGAATCATAGTTATGGAATCTCAGCAACAGACGTGACCTTTTCCAGGACTATTTTGCTCAAGATCACTCTCAAGCTTACCCCCTTCTTGGAGAGATTTCTGCCCTCTACTTTGAACTTTCATAGATAAGAAACTCCCTACTTTCCACAGTCACCTAGTCTAACTTAGGGCATGAGGTATCCCCAAATTCCCAACCTCTTTGGTAAATGGAAACACATTGAAGCATCTATTTCTCTCCCACAGAAAGTCTAATTATCTTCTGCCTGATGTTAATATTAAGTGTACTTGCTTTCTTCGGAAAGTATTCATTTTCCACTTAACAGAAAATATTACTGACCACATACTTCCTTTCTATACTGAAATATAAAATTTGAATATACACGTTGATTTTTAGAATATACACGTTGATTATTTCTAATCTGAAAATTCAAAATCTGCATTTTTTTGAGTGCCCCACCGATGCTACAAGTAAAACCCTTCCTATCTATGCTCACATGATGTGCAGCAGTCAAAATTCAAAATGTGGGCATTCATACTGCTGCCTGAAAAACTTCATGTAACATTAGCTGCTGGCTGTGTGTATAGGCTGATCTGAAATATGGATGAGTTTCACGTTAAGGATTGAATTTCATTTTCTGGATAGCTTATTATGTACAGGTAAGTATTCCCTAATCCTAAAACATCTAAAATTGAGTTTTAAAAAAATCTAAGGCATGTCAGAGGGGGAATCCTTAACTTGTAATAACTTAATAAAACACCCGGAATATGCCAGGGTTCAGGGTGTTTGGGTATTTGCATGATATTAAATCTAGGCTGGCAGACCAGCAGGAGAACACATAGGATAAGCTGATCATGTGTGATGTGTGATTCCTCCTAGCTCCTTCCTTCTTTATGTAAAGCCTAAACCTACTGTGAGGCATGGCACTGTAGCTGCTGAGTGCCTGACAGGTTAAAATGAGGAAGAGGTACCCAAAGGGGCAGCAGCATAAATGCTCACATAGATTTTTATCTGCAGGCAGAGTTGATTGTTGTTGGGGTAGGGTTTGGATGCTGCTATATAACTCAGGCTGACCTAGAACTTCTTACGTAGCCTAGGATGACCTCAGACACGTGATCCCCCCAGCTCTGCCTACCAAGCGCTGAGATTATAGGCCTATGCCACCAATACTTGGCACATCTGGATCGTTTTGACTGTGTCAGTGAACTGGAATGACAGAAAGACCCACCATAGAGGACAGAGTTCCTTTTAACATTAATTTTTTTTTAATTGTCAAATGGTTCATGTTTACTATATAAAATAGAGCAGAAAGGAAAATACCAAGGCTATGCTAAGATAACATTACAAAACATTTTAACATTTTATGCATGTATTATTCCTTATAGCAATAAGTAAAAATACATATGATTAGTGACAGTTGAAGTGGAAATATGCAATAGTTTTCTTTGGCATCATCTACCATGACCAGGCACTGGGAATTTTCTAGAGTAGACACAGAAGTGGATGATTCTTTGGTGTGCTCAGATTCAAGACAAACTAGTGCATTGCTTACCTACACTAAGCCTGTGGTTTCTCAGCTCGTCAATGAAGTGCTGAACAATCCATTTGGAAGTAAAGTGCAGCTTTATTTGTGGCCTAGGCTGCCTTTCTCCTCTAATTCTGTTGCTTTCCTTTCTCTTAGATGGAGAGACAAATGTCAGTGAACTCCAGCATCATGGGCATGCAAGGTCCAAACCTCAGCAACCCCTGTGCTTCTCCCCAAGTCCAGCCAATGCATTCCGAAGCCAAAATGGTAAATAACAGTTCCAGTCATCCTTTCATTGCATCATGAGTGTTTCTTTTGAGTTCTACTCTGACTCTAAAACTTCCATGAAGCCAGGTAGAGAGCTCTGTCTTTGTCTTGGCGAATAGCTATTTCTCTGGAGAGGCAGTTCAGAGATTGGCATTTTATTCTAGGTGTTCATTACAGGCTCTTGGCATCAAATAATCAGGTCTCAAGTACCAGAATGACATGTGATGTTAAGGGACACTGAGAACTTTGGAGAAGTGTGCTGGAGTTGGGGTGAGATATATACCCAAGTATGTGTATAGCTGCTCATTATAGGAAATAACAAAAATATTTCAGAGCTCCCCTCAGTGTCACCCCCACTATCCCCATGGCATTAAAACAGACCGTTGATTCCTAAGCACACATCAATATGGAAACACTTTGCATTTTTTAACATAGTTCTCAGATGTGACATTGGTTTGGAAGGATAAGAATCTTGTTTCCTTGCAACCTGCGCTGGTTTCAGATGCCAGGCCTTCAGTGACTTTCAACCTGTGACTTTGGGGGTAGTGAGGCCAGTCTTTCAACATGTTGTGATGGATTTGTGCATCTATATTATACCAGATATTAATAAAGCCAGCTCTGTCTATATTTGCAATATAAAGCGAAATTTCTGTTTAAGAAGTTCATTCGGGTTTGAGATAGTTAAATTTTAATGCCATAGTTCATATAGATAGTTAAATACACCACAGTGGTTTGTTGTTGCTTGTGTGTTGTTTTTCTGTTTGGGTCCTTTGTTGTTGTTTTTGTGGGTTTTTTGTTTTTTTGTTTGTTTTTAAGTATCTGATATTGGATAAAAATAGTTTTTTTCTGAAAGTGTGTGATGTATCTGGAATGCTGGCTGGCAGCATCAAGGACTATGTGTGATGGTCAGTGTGAGGATGCTGTGGACCATTCTGACATTATCCTTCATGCCCACATGGGAGTCAGCCCCAGTCCCAAAACCCCCACCTCCCAGCGTACACTATCCACTTCCTTTGGAAACCTCACTTATTTGACCTGTAGCTTCTTGACCCCAAGAATCAGCTGAATGCCCAGTGTTGCCTACCCTAGGCAAATGAAATCTGTGGGCAAGAGAGCACTCTGCTCTGCCACAGCCCCATGATGTGCCAGATGGCACAGCATCTGCAACAAAGCTCATTAAATCTTTTTGGAATTGGCAAATATTTTTCAACTCAAGCCCTGCAGAGCCAAACCAAATACTTGCTGGCAGAATAAAGTTCAAATTGGCATCTGTTTTGGAGACCAAAGTAATGCCATTTACCTATTTTTTTAAAGGGGAAATAAAAACTGAACTGTGAAGGTACTTAAGAAGAAATGAAATTAAGTTCTTTATGAATACATGAGTAACTATGTTGGGTCTGTGTCTGACACCTTCTGTCCCCCTGCTGGATGATTCTTCAGTCTTCTTTCTAGCTTGAGGTCTGTCCCTCTTGAGAAACCTTTCAGACAAAGGAGAGATGG
Source organism: Nannospalax galili (assembly GCF_000622305.1). Classification (NCBI taxonomy): domain Eukaryota; kingdom Metazoa; phylum Chordata; class Mammalia; order Rodentia; family Spalacidae; genus Nannospalax; species Nannospalax galili. Next base: position 8,554,846 of record NW_008345290.1, read on the forward strand.
ATTGTGAAACATAATTTCAAACCATATGTTCTCACCAACTGATTTTCAGTGAATTTTGTGTTGCTATTCTACTAAGATAATGTCTTACCTCTCCTCTTGCTGCCAAAGGAAAAAAAAAATGCCTCCAAAGGTAGCACAGGTTTATAATTATTTACACATATGAAATAAATCATACGGAAAGGCAAATTAGTTGTGAGTAATGTCATCTGGAAACAAAAGGGAATGGGCTTTCTCTTATAAAAATAGTGTTAGCCCCCAAATGCATGCTGAGCTAAATGCATTGAGCAAGCTCACCACTCTGCTGATTCATGCTCTAAGTGCGTAAATATTTCCAGGCTGGTGATGTCCAGGCTTATGAACTCGATCTCAGAGCTGGGGCCTGGAGAGCACAGCTTTTATCTCCAGCTCTAGCTCTCATCTCTACTGCCTCTGCTATGATCAATTCCTTATTTCAAAGGGAGAAACAGTAGTACTGGCCACTTATGTTTGTCAGAATATGATTTATATAGCAGTTTAGAAAACTGTTAGGTAAACTTGAATTTGCCAGTCAGCATCTCTAATCTGATTCTGCTCACTGTAGTCCCTCCTTACAGTTATTGGCATGTATTGATCATATAGTACTTTCTAGCATCTTTGGTGCTACACAGATGAAAAGCTTTTATGAAATACCAAGTAGTGAAGAAAAAAATATATGCCATGGCTTTACCATCAGCCAGAGCCTCCCAGTTTTCGCTGAACTGTGGGCTTTGTTGTTCTATGCCTAATTTCTTCCTGTGTGAGAAGGGGATGGATTCCAGATTTCAACAGAGACTCTTTTTTCACTGACCTCAAGGATTTTTCCTAAGGTCACACGTGGGCCTTTGTGATGAATGTCCTAGGCAGGGTGTATTCTCAGAGTGTACTAGGAAGTAATCAGCTGCCTGGGAAGTGTTACCCCACCACAGCACCCTCTTGAGGACTGCGTCAGAGGGTTCATTTCAAACTCCCTGTTGGCCCCTCACAAAAAAATCACCATCCTGAACTTGCAGGATTTGAAGCAGGACAAAAGCTTAAGACAGGACTGCTTTCAAAGCACAACTTCAGGAAAAGCTCATTGATCAGGAATTGCTTGTTAGAATGTGTCTGTTTCCTTTGAGGGATATCACTCATTCTGCTCTTGGGGAGACTAAGGTGGGGGTGCTTACCGAATTCACAAGTGTGTCAATCTGAGACATCTTAACTAGGAAACGTGTGCTGATCTTTGATTTTCAGCACATTAGTATCAATGTACTGTCCAAGCTACTTTTCTCATAAGTCTGATTATAGTTTAGTTTTATGGGTTTTTCTCTTTCTGAAGAATTAAGCCAGTGGTGAGCTGGTTTCACATTAAGTGCACAGCATATATGGGGCTCAGCACAGACTCAAACACTTGAGACCCTTCCATCTTTCTCACCACCCCAAATAGCAGGCTGTTCTTCCAGATTCTTGGAGTTTGGATATCTTAGATGAAAGTGGGGTCTACTAGAAAGAAAATCACTAGGTACCTGCTGGATATTTTTAACATTCAGAAGAGAAGAGGAGGGGTGTGTGTGGGGTGGGAAACTGAAAAGAAAATCTCGAGGTACCTGCTGAATATTTTTAAAATTAAGAGGAGAAGAGGGGGGGTGGGGGTGGGGTGGGGTGGGGGGGTGGGGGATGAGCATGAGGGAAAAGGGAGGCAACGGAGAGAACAAAGATAAGAGAAGTACAAAGCATCATGGGACAGGAATAGTTCCGGTCTTCAGTGAGGAAGTGATGGCAGAATGATGCATTTGTTTCCTCGTTGCTATGAAGAATAGTTTCTTTCCTCCTTTTCTTATTCTTTTTCTCTGTATTCCCATACTCTGGGTCTTTTTTATTTGTATTTGAGACACGGTCTTGTTAAGTTACCTAGGCTCACCTTGAACTCACTAGGTAGCCCATACTAGCTTTCCTGAGGATGTGGGAAAGCTACATTTCTTTTAGTGGAAATTAGACAAAGTCTGTCTAGCTTTGAAAGAATTTTTGTTTCAGAGAAATTGATAATAAGTCTGGAAAATGAAAAAGTTTCCATGGGCGAACTTTTCTACATGCCTGCCTTGTGTCTTACTATCAGTGAGGTGACAACCATAATGTGGAAGGCAGTTAAAATGAATGATGGCATATGAGTAGCTGTTCTCAGAGGGTCTGGCTGCTCTGCTGGTTTTACCTTCAGTTTGGACAGGGTTAGTGAAGGCTATGGAACATTGCTAGGAAAGAAAGTATGTGTGGCTGTGTCTGATTTTGTCCCCATGACAAAAGTACTGCCCCTACTATATAGCCAAGGGAACAAGAGGTTTAAAAACTCACTTAATGACATGTTACTTAGCAAAAGCAAAAGCTAGTCTTTGGCTCCAATGACAGGGTTTTTGGTGTTTTTTTAAAAATTCATTTATTTTTGATACAGGGTTTCAAATAGCGCAGGCTGGCCTTAAAGTCTCTAGGTAGCCTGGGAGGATGATCTTCAACTTCTGATCCTCCTGCCTCCTGCCTTTCTTACCTGAGTCCTGAGATTGTGGGTGGGCACCACCACATATGGTTTATACCATACTGGGGATTGAACCCAGGGCTTTGTGTATGCACTTCAGTCCAGTGACAAACCTTTCTGATTATAACACTGCTCCACAGGATAAAAATATGACATAATTACCAGATGCTAGTAATTGTCAAATTAAATCATTCGTTTAAGCTTATATTTATATACAGATGGGAGGCAGCAAGGATAGCTTGGACCTTCAGATACTTGGAATATTGCGCCAAGGCTGTGCTTCCTTCTCAGTTTAGTCTGAGCTCTGTAACTCTGGTCCAGTTCTGCTGCTTTTTCTTATACATATGTCTCCCCTACTTGATTGACTGGAAGCTCCTCAGACAGAGTTCTTGCATTTTGAAGCCTCCTCAAACTGCAAAAGGCACATGAATGGGAACTGAATTTAACTGGCTTGTATGCAGTTGAGTTGAAATCATGAAAGGAACCAACACTGCTAAGAACAGTGGTGAGATAGAGCTGGTAGAGAGCAAGGGTAGGCTGAGAAGAAGAAGATAAAACTAGATAAAATCTGGGCTAATTCAGAATAAGTTACCATGATGGCATGACACAGTAGGAGCAGGGCAAAATCTAAGATGCTAATAAGAAATCAGAAGAAGCTGACTGTATTTGATTTTGTCAGAAAATATCTCAAACACCCACCATGTTTTTTCCTGGAGAGAAAAGCAATATGTGTTCCTTAGAACACAGAAGTTGGACTATCATTGCCCTCCTATGAAACAAAGCAATCAATAGCTAATTCTGTTTCTTCCCCTTTGATGGACTGGTCACATGGATCTGTCACTGATTTCCAATGCCTCATTTAGTTATGTTGGCAGTTAATTGAATAAATGCATAAATCTATGCATACATAAATGAGGGCAGAAACCATAAGGACTGGAGAGTTAAGATCTTTTTGAGATTGAGGGCACTAAGAGAGGCCTTGTCTGAAAGTCTCTTTGCTCAAATAAGATACCACTAGAGACTTAGGGAGAAGAAGTCATCAATTAAGCACAAAGCTGGGCCCATTCTTGAGTCTTCATGTTACAACCCCAGAGTGTGCTTTTTTGCCAGGTCCCATAAATCACCAACAGTGCGTTGGCTCATGGCTTCCTCCTCACAGAGTGGCAGACAAGAACGAGGCTGGTAGGGTGAGCAAGCCCTGTTTAAATACCCACTTTGTTTTGAATGTCAACTTGGGTGTGTTTGTGTTTGCCTTTCCCCTCCCTAATTATGAAGCAGGATGACTATTTGCCGATGGTGCCCCTTGGCCACCCACTGTCCAACAGATAAATCACAGGCAAGTCCAGCTCCCTGTGGCACTGCCTGGATAGTTCATACCCATGAAAAGACAGTCCAGGTAGCATCTGTCTGGCACGCCTCAGAAATGTGGTTCTGCTATTGGCCTGTTGGCTTTAATCAGCCCCAGCTTCATTTCCTAAAAGTGCAGGAGTCAAAAGCAGTGAATAACTAACCGTCTGCTTTGCAGAAGCTTCCCGACCGGGCAGGAAAGGCTGTTGACTCTAAGGAAGCTCTCATTAACTTTGAGTCATGCTAGCCGCCATGTGTCCCTGCAGTAATCAAAACATGATGATAGACTGAACTAAGTGACTATTTTTTTTCAGAACCTCCTCCTTTGCTCCTCTGGAAACCACTGCCCCAGAAGCAGACTCATAGGAATTATGTAAGATTCCGTGAGAATAACATTAGCCATCTGCATCTTCACTATTCTGTTCAACATGTCTCATTTTATAGGCAATTTACCTTCTTAGAACACTGTGGTAGAAAATAGTGTTTGTCACCACTAAATAAACGTTTATATATGCAGCAGAACTCTGTGAAACATCTTGTAATACCCTCTCATTTAATCCTTCTGTAATATGGTGATAGAGATACTGTTCATCTCGTTTTCCAAATAGTATACTAAGAATCTGAATAAGTTTTGGAAGCACATGCAGCTGATAGAATATGGTGTGGGTCTTACCTAGGAGAGCCCTTTGCAAATTGTACTATGTTCTCATTTGTATTATATCATTGGAACCCCTGGAATCTCTGAAAAGTCATCAGAAAAATATTATTATACTTATTTTATAGACACAGAGAGGTTAAGTGGCTTTTCCTGCAGCATGTATCACCAGGCCTTAAGCTCAGGTCTTCTTTCTGTTTGTCCTGCCTCCACATGTCATCTATCATGGTAACTTATTCTGAATAAAAGCAAACCTTTATAGGAATAAGATTTGGTGCATAAACTAAGAAGAAGCTCAGGCCTGGTCACTGCTTAGTGTAAGCCTATTAAATCTTCCAAGGCCTTTCTAAATTCGGGGACAAATTCTTCTCTGTAGTTGTATTCTCAATATAAGGGATGGATTATATTGGCTATTATTATTAAAGAACAAAAGCCACATCAGTCTGAGAGCTGACAGCACTTTTCTATTGGACTTCTCATTTGCCACTGGCGTTGTGCCTATTTTACACTAGGATATGTCATGGAGTAATATACCACATCATTTGTTACATAAAATGGAAATTCTTGGATTCGGAGGTCATTGAAAACACCCCAGTGACAGAGGAAGTTGCTACAGCACTGTCCCTATGCTAGTCAGAATCCCAAGTATAAGATGAGACTTCTCTTCAAAAGAAGAATTTAGAAATTATCAACACATGCCAAAGCAAGGAAGTGGTTTGGGAATATTTTTAGGAAAACACCTTTGAGAAGCAAAGGTTTGAAGTTCAAGTTAGTAACTTGTCTAAGGTCACAGACTGTCATAGGCAGAAAATTAGAACCTGATTTTCAAATGGAATGAGTTTTGCTGTCTGGGCTCGTGAGGAATGGTCAGGGCAAGCTTGCTGCTGGCTGCTGTAGGGCACTTTCCAAGGTGACTGTTAATTGAGGCTTTTTCTGTAGAAGGTGGTGGGGCAAAGTGCATGTGGGAGGAAATGGGGCATTTCTCTTTCATGTTACTGGGAAACACAGGAAGCCATCCAGAGCCCAAATGCACAGATTCAGTTGTCTGGTTCTTGGTGCGACTCGGTGGTCAGGACTGGAGGCTGTCAAGTTATAGTAACTTACATGCCAGCATAGGACTCCATCCCAAATATTTTATCTTGGCATCTAGTGCAAACAGTGTTGGTTTTGCCCTCACCAACCATTTTCTCCCTCTCATCACTGTTTTCTTGGGGCTCTGATGGCTCTTGCTTGGGCAATGTATTATTGAAGCATAAATATTGAAATAGATCTAAACTGAGCCAAGCATGGTGGCACATACCTGCCATCCCGGCATTAAGGAGTTTGAGACAGGAGTCTCCCCAGAACTTTGGGGGCCAGCCTGGAGTACAAAATGAGACCCCCGTCTCAAGAAAATCATCTCACAGGGATGTGGTCTCCTTCCTAGCTCCCTCTCCACCCTCACAGCTGGCTCCTTGCATGTTCAGACATTCTCTTAAGACTAATGGCCTTCCCATTTTTCTTTCTTTTTTCTTCCCGTATCCACACTGTTTTTGTCACCATGGCAATAGGTGAAACACAATCCTGATTGCTTATGGCCTCTGTCATCCAGCTTAGCACGTGCATTGCTGGGTCTTGTTTTTTTGTTAGTTTAATGTTCCCAAGTCTGAAGTCAGCTGCATCTGGGCAAGGAACGTGGGTTCTTCTGGGGACACACCCTCTCAGAGCTTTCGAGTTCCTCTTCCCTGTGGATCTGTACCCGTGCACACACATGTGTCCTTGTCTGCTTTGGAACATTGCACAAATAAGCTCCACTTGTATCACAAAAGCCAGAGACAGAAAAGGAAATTGAACAAATCTTGTTACAAGGAAGTTCTGTTCTGCAGAGATATATTTCAGCCTATTTTCTTGGAAAGTACACAATTTATACTTTCTAGAAGTTTTGCCAGAACAACTAATAACAAAAGTTTTTGCTTTGCACTTGAGATCTTGGCTCTGCCTTGTTTTTTGTTGTTGCTGTTGTTTGTTTTTTTATGTGAGAAATACAGATCTATCAAATGATTCAAACCTGGGGGTAATAAAAACTGTGGTGTTGGTAGGAAGCTTACATAATGGTTTGGGCTTTTATTTTCTTAAAAAACAAAAAGGAAAATCCAATTTTAAAGTATAAACACAACGAAGTACAATTTTCTCTGTTGGTATCCTTTTAAAAGTCTTTAAAAAAATCACATTGGGGGCTGGGGAAATGACTCAGTGTTTAAGAACACTTGCTGTTCTTCCAGAGGACCTTGGTTTGATTGATTCCTAGAACGTATGTGGTGGCTAACAACCATCCACCTGTAACTCCAGTTCCAGGGGATCCAACACCCTCTTCTGACCTCTGTGGGCATTGCACACATGTGGTACACTTCTATACATGCAAATAAAACAGTCATACACATAAAATAGAATGTTTTAAAACCTCATATTAGTTTGAAAAGCTAGCTGGAAAGTACTGTATGATTGTTCTGTTCACCTTGGTCAACTTGAGGCATTGCCAGGTCCTCAATATTAAGTTCTAACAATACAGGTAGTTAAACAACACAGTTGAGTTCATTTCCAAAGTCTGTGCAGTCACCAGAACAGAAGGTGTGTTTAAGTAGCTGCACTCCTGTGGACAGGACAGCTCACGAGGCTTCAGCCTGACTTCTCGTCCTTCAGCCCCTTCTCTCATTTTCTCAAAGACCCGCTCAAGAGCTGGGTTCCTAGCCTATCATCTCCTGTCTCCTCAGCTTACAATTTCTTGGCTTCTACAAGCTTGGTGTTTTTATTATCAAACTCAACTCATGCACATCATCCCTGGGAAGTCTTTTCACTTGGGAAGTGGACAGAAGCCATGCCTTCTGCTTAGGTGGACTCTGCTTGGGCCTTGTTTGTCTTTTTCTCATGAAAAAATATAATGTCCTCATTGATCATTGTCTCATTCCTGCATCAGTTCCAACCTGCAAACTCCTTGTTCCATATCCCCAGCTGGGCACTTTTTTTTGCATACACTAGGTACTCAATAAATATTCTTTAATAAAACAAAGGAAGAAGTTTGATAACTAACTTAGAGATAATACTGTGACCCAATATGTCATCTAACATTGTGAGCTGTTTGTTAATATATATTTAAAATATTTTAGCTATTATTTGTATTTTATGTGTATGAGAGTATTGCCTACATGTATGTAAGCACACCTGTGTCATGCAATGCCCACTGAGGTCAGAAGAGGGCATTGGATCCCCTGGAACTGGAGTGACAGGTGGTTGTTAGCCACTATATAGGTGCTGGGAATCGAACCCAGGTCTTCTGCAAGAGCAGCCAGTGCTCTTAACCCCGAGCCATCTCTCCAGTCCCTGTTTATGTAGTTTTAGAAGTTTTTTTAGTTCCACGTGTATGAATATTTTGCCTACATGTATGTAAGTGCACCACATGTGTGCCTGGTGCCTGTAGAGGCCAAAACAGGATGTTGGATCCCCTGGAACTAGAGTTAAGGACCAGTGTTAGCTGCTATGTGGGTGCTTGGAACCAAACCTGGGTCATCTGGAACAGCAGTAAGCGAGTGCTCTTAACTGCTGAGCCATCTCTAAAGGCCCTGTTTGTTTATCTTTTAAGTTTTAGGCAGAAGATAGGCTTTTAACTTTTAACCAATTGGCTCATGAGTAGCAAAGTTTCAAGAGCCTCAATATGCCTGTGAGAGATAAATGTTTAGTGGGCATGTATCCTTCCCACAATTCACCAGATATCAGGATTAATACTTGGAGTTCTGCCAGCTACAGTGAGCGCCACTCTGTGTGAAACCTCACACCCAGGAGGTCCACAATTTGGCACCATCTGAAAGTGAGGTGACCTTATGTCAAGGATGTTGACACTTTAGTATTGAAATCCTTGATGCAGGCCCAAGAATTCATTGCTTTAAAAAACCACAAAATCATGTATTCCAGTCTAGTCTAATTAATAAAATATATAAATACTATATGGTGCCAATATTATTTTTTATTTATTTTTCCCATTTTATGTATGTTATATACTAAAATTGACTGCACACTACATGCCCAGTTGATAACTTGTGCTTTAAGGTTTTCATATTATGAAAATTTTCTCCTATCATTAAATGTCTTTCAAAAACATTTTAATAATTAGAAGATTTATGCCATGGAGATCACATTAATAGATTAACTATTTTGTTATTTAGCTTCTAGGATATTTGGAATTTTTTCTCTATAAATAGTCCTTTAATCACAAAAGTAAAAGAAATAGCTACTCTGAAGTTATTTAATTGTATCTTGATTATTTCCTGAAGAGAGAGTCCCAGAATTAAGATTAATAGGTCAAAAAGGAATAAAAACTTTGAATACTGTTAAAGTTCTTAAAATTTGTACTAAATTTTATCCTTTCCTGTAATACAAGATTAGGTACTCATTTTATAGCTTTTCCAGGTATATTTAGCATTATTATTTTTTAAATAAAATCTTTGACAGATTTTGTTTGCATTTCCTTCGTTGTGGCTTTTGACGTCATTTTCGGTTCACTTTTCTCTTGGCTAAATCTGCCCTGGTTCTCTCTCTCTCTCTCTCTCTCTCTCTCTCTCTCTCTCTCTCTCTCTCTCTCTCTCTTTCCCATACTCCTTCTGTCCTTCCTTCCTTCCTTCCTTTAAGTTTCCTGCTTTAAGCCCACATATGCCTCTCTCTCCTTTCTTTCCCTCCCATCTCTCTTTTAATACAATACTGGGGTTGAACTCAGGGCCTTGCTCATGGTAAACAAGTGCTCTGTCACTCAGATTTACCCTATGATCCCATTTTCCGTGGTTTAAGAAAGAGTTTCTTGTTTTTTCTTTCTTTCTTTTTTTCTCTTTTTTCCTTCCTCCCCTTGCCCTTTCTCTTCATTTGTTACAGGTCTCACTGTGTTGCCTAGGTTGGACTTAAACTCCTAGGCTCACATGATCCTCTACCTTCAGCTTTGGTACTAGAACCCTGGGAGTCATGATTGAGCAGGCTATGTTGTCACTGCATTTTTCAAATTCTGCTTAATTAACCATCATCACTGCCTTGCTTTACTAATTATATTTCTGTTCTGTGAGACTGAGTACACACCTTAAAGTATGCTTTTAGTATTTTTCCTAGATTTTTTTTGTTTGTTTTGCATCACACTTTTTCTGGGAAAGTGTTTTGTGGTTTGTTTTTTTTCTAATCTCCTTAAGCTTTCTGATTTTTATAGTTTCTCAACTTATTTATTGCAAAGTTCTTGGCTAATGTGACTCTACCACATTTTCTGTGCTTATCTTACCAAGCCTTTCTTTCTTTAAATATTTACTTAAGTAGCTTCAACAAACCAAAGATGCGTGTTTGTATCATCACGATGAGCTGAGGAGGTCTATATGGCTCCTGCTTTAGTCCCACATGTGCCAAGTCAACCTTGGCCATTTTTATTTCACTAGTTGCTGTGTGAGGATAAAAATTTATATTAGCTAAAGTTTATTATTATTCCTGGAGCATTAAATGTTGCTGAATCCATTCTCAATCAAGAACATTAAACAGGAATTATAAGTAATTTAAGTTCCATGGGGGAGGTCAATTATTTTAAAGTTGAGTGAGTCCTCTGTTAACCTGGCTGTAACCTCAAGTGTCTGACTTCCTGCAGGGAAAGATCTGAATACCCAGCATATAATTAGCCCCAAATATCTATTTGTACAATGTATGCATATGAGTTCTTAATATGCAGTAATATCAAGCACTCATTAATTGTTGATGATGGGCCTTTTTACCTTATGCCTTCTATGTAGTAAGGTTTTGGTGAGGAGCTGTGTAGAAAGCAGACCATGCATTTAGATGTGCTGCATTGTTTAATGCTCTCTCACTTTTATAGGCATATGAACTGATACACAGAGTACAGTACCCAAAGTCAGGCAGCCATCAAGGATTTGGGCCTCAGATGTGATCCTTAATGCTGAATGTCTGCTTTGGTGACCTACGAACAGCACAGTGATTAGACTGCAGTGGTGGAGGGAGTGTCAAGCAGTGACGGCAACCGAACAGATAATTACTCTCAAACCAGCAGTGCCCTGGTACAGCCCCTCTTTTCTGTATAACTAACCAGGAAGCTTAAGAGTCCTGAGGTGTTTTCTTGGCTCTGTTTTGACTCTCCAAACCCACACATATACAAGATCATTTCCTTGTTCCCAGGGCAGCAGTCAGGAAGGGGAACCACATTACCACCTTGGCTGGAAAGGACTGACTACTCCCTTCCCACCTTGTGCTGAGTAGCAGGAGCCCTAGCAGAAGCTCAAATCACTACAGGTCACAGACAATGGGAGTTATTACCCTTTTCAAAACTTTGAAATCTTGACTAGTAAATCAGAAGGCATTAAGCCTCGGTGTCTTTAGTGGTAAAGGGAACTCTTAATTTAATATCTCCAGAAGAGTTTCATACTTCTCCCTCACATATACCATCAGGCTAGCCTCAAATGGGAGCTACTGCTTGTCCTGGAATCCTGAGTGAGGTGAGGGCTTATTTCTCTTTGAGAGGCACGTGGATGCACTGGTTAAAACTAGCACTGGAATCAGATTGCAGGATCTGTTTGTGTCACCTGTTCATTTCTCCATCTAAAGAGTAGGATAAGCAGCCATGGGACCTCTGCTTGGTGAGTGTTCATTTTGCACATTAAATGAGATAACACAGGAGAATCATTTAGTACATAGTAATTTGATTCCACATGTTTTCCCCCATCCCGGTTTCTAATGATGCATCTCTGTTACTGATTTAATTCATGATGTTTAAAACATACTTACATAAGAGCTTACCTGTAAGCTCATACTTACCTGTATGCTCAGAGTGGAGAAAGCTGGGGCTCTAAGACATGAAACAACTTAATTTTGCTCATTCAGCAAAGATGTGATACAGTTGATTGTAGAACTGAACTCCTAACTTCGGTAGGTATGCTTGGTTACCATGGAGACAATAGCTGCCCGTGTCCAGTAGCATAGAAACCCAGGGGAATCACACAGCTGTTGCTTTGAATTTGCCAATGAATTAAAATAGGTAAAAGTAAAGATGACTCTTGATTTTTTTTCAAATAGTTAAAGATTTATTTTAGAAAATAGTTTAGTAGAGTATTTTCAAATTTCAAACATGTTATTATTGTGTGCTTAACCAGAATTTAGGAACAACTGACCTATGGTTCTCAATCATAGACATACAGAAACACCTTATACTGGTAAATATTCCAATGATAAATGTAAGACTCCCTCAGCAGCACATATACTAAAATTGGAAAGATGCAAAGAAGATGAGCCCAGTGCCTGAACAAGGAGGATGTCCAAATGCCCAAGTATTTCATATTTTTATGTAATTTAAAATTTAAATTAAAATGCTTTAACAAAGGTAGAAAAGAAGACAATAAATTAATAAAATGTCAAATTCTAGGTAGTGATCGAATTTAAGAGGTGAGTAGATCAGAGTTCATTTACTATCTCTCTGCATTTAGGTTGGAAATTTTATTTTTAAAATTTTGTTTATTGTAATAGCAATTTTACATTAAAAATAAATCTGAGAAAAATAATAAATGCAATGAATAAAATTACAAAGAAGATCAAAGTCTCACCAAACAACATGTATTAAATTCCATTAAAATAGATATTTACTGTGGCTATACAAATCCCTTTAAAATTTATGAATGCTTAGACTATGTCTAGCTCTGAAACTCAGCTATATATCCCATCATGACATGAGCACTGCCATGCCAGCTGGGGTATTTCCTTTACTCAATGCTTAGGCTCATTCTTAGTTTGAGTGAAAGCTTCTCTTATGTTCTGAAAGTAGGTTTGAATGAAACACTAGCAGATGAGATGTTGGTCTTCAGTCTCTTGAATGAACATAGCTGCATCTCCAGGACATTGCTGGGAAGGCACTTTGCCAGCAAGCCCTTTGGAACAACCATACCATGATAACAGGGTGTGAAAACCTGATTATTTTCAAGTCTGATGAATGAGTCCAGCTGTTCTGTATACCAGTATGGGGTATGTGAGAACATCGCATCACAGCAAAAAGCATGTTTGTCTTGCTCCATCATTGCAGTAAACTTCATCTCCTGGGAATTTTCTTAAAGAACAAGTCTGGACAGAGCAGTGGCTTAACAACCAGAGGCATCTACAAACAAGTTGTTCCTAAATTCCAGTTAAGCATAAAGCAGAGTTTGAATTCATAGGGTTGCATTGGCTCCTTAGATGAAGACAATGTGTGACATCATCACTAGTAACCTTGTTGTTCTCTCTGTTCTAGCACGTTTCATAGGTTTATCGCAAGAAAATGTTTTTAGCATTCTACTCAGCACTTCATTCATTCATTCATCCTTTACTCCAAACATCTTTATTGATACCTTTCAAAATGCTAATTTACAGTTGATTCTTAAAAATACAGCTGTGAATATGATAGTATCCAAACCTTCAGGAATTTACAATCTCATGGAGAAGCCAGGTAAATAAATATATGACTAAGTATGATACATGTGATGATACAGTCAAACGCAGAGCTGTCTCATCTCCCTTCATGTTCATGGAGTGAGATTTCCCAGCAGCTTTCTAGGAAGATTTCACAGGTGAGTCAAGTCCCTGTGATCTCCAATACAATTGCTACAAGCCACATGGAGCTGTTTAAATTCTAAATTCATTAATATAAAACAAAATGTAAAATTCAGTTCTAAGTCTCCCTGGCTACATTTTAAGTATTTAATAGCTGCATGTGCCCAGTGGCTACTTATTAAACAGCACAGATGGGAACACTCCCATCACCATAGAAATTTTATTGAACAGTACTCACTAGTATAAGTAAATCTGAGTGGTGGGAGAGGCTGGTTTTTCAGGGAGATAAACGATGAGTTGCATCCTGGAAATATTGAGGAAACAGCATTAAAATGCTATCTTGAGGCTGGAGAGATGGCTCCAAGTTTAAGAGCACAGGCTGCTCTTGCAGAGGACCCAGGTTTGGTTCCCAGCACCCACATGGTGGCCTACAACTGCCTATAGTTCCAGTTCCAAGGGATCTGATGCTCCCTCCTGGCCTCTGAGGGCACTGCATACATGTGGTACACATACTTACATGCAGGCAAAACATTCATACACATAAAATAAAAACAAATAAATCTTCTTAGGTGTGGTGGCACATACCTGTAAATCTCAGCTACTTGGGATGCCAAGCTAGAATGCTGCCAAGTTTAAGACAATATAGGCAATTTAGCTAGACCCTGTCTCAAATTAAAATTTAAAAAGGGGCTGAGGCATGCACTGCTTGCCTAATAGGCAAGAAAACTTGGGTGTAAGCATGCGCACATGCACGTGAACGCGCACACACACACACACACACACACACACACACACACACACACAAAGTTATTTTTATCGAGCCTAGTATCCTAGGCCGGTAATCCAAGCTACTCCAGACACAGAAGGCAGAAGGATCATAAGTTTAAAGCTATCTGGACTACAGAATGAGTTCAAGGTCAACTTGTACAATATAGAGACTGTGTCTCACAACAAATGTAAAAAATTGGCTTGTGGATATAGCTAAGTTGTAATGCATCCACCTAGAATGCATGAGACTCTTCCCAAGTACCAAGAAATAAAAATGTGTGTGTGTGTGTCTGTGTGTGTCTGTGTGTGTGTCTGTATACTTCTGCAAGTGCACATTTGTGTATGTTTTCAAGAAGCACTAGTTTTTATGACAGGCTGTTTTTTTTAAATTTTTCATTTTTATTTTATGTGTATGCGTGTATTGTCTGCATGTAGGTAAGTGCACCCATGTCATGCAATGCCCGTAAAGATCAGAAGAGGCTGTTGGTCCTCTGGGACTGGAGTAACAGACATTTGTTAGCTGCCAGATGGGTGCTCGAATTCAAACCCGGGTCTTCTGCAAGAACAACCAGTGTTCTTAACCACTGAGCCATCTCTCCAGCTTCATGAGAGGCTGTTTTAAGTTTTGGTTTTACACAGATGCATAAGACACAACCCCAACCTCTCAATAACTTCCGTACTTTACTCTCAGAATACACAGCTCATTTAGTTGAGTTCATTGCTTCAACTGTAAAGACATGGATATCTGGAAGGGAAGGAGAGTTGGGATTCAGGCCAGTTTGTACTCTTGGTGAAATTGTTGCCAATGATTTGGGTCTTGAAGATCTACTAAGATTCAGAAGGGGAGGCTGAATTAAATTCCTTATCTTGCTTTAAAAAAACACTTGAAGTTTTACCAAGCTGGTGTAACACTGGGGTCCAGCCAGCACCCGAGAACCTGAGCCTCTCCTACTGACATATTCATGAATGTCTTTCTACTAAACCACTCTTTGTACAATAGGGAGCTTATTCGGCTGTGCCAACTTACAAGGAATAGTCTCCCTTCCAAATGGCCTTAGCATGATTAGTTTAGGGACGTTTGAGCCAGATCTTATTTGCATTAGGTAGCTGAAGAAAGGATTTGGGAAGGCTAGAGTGTTGAGGATTATGCAAATCACTGGCTGACATGTAGATTGGACACTGCATAGATCTATAAAAGCAGGTTTTATTTGCCAATAGGTGAGAGAGATCAAGCTCCTGGTTCCAGAATTATAGTATAGAACTACTTAGACAGACAGATGCCACGAAAATGTTAGTAAACAACTATGATCATGTGAAGTTGATTCTCTGGGTTATGTGACTCATATGTCATGAAATTCATCCCTGGCCACCGGTTCTTAGCAGTTATAGGCGGGTTCTTCACCAGCAGAGTCTGCCAGTGACCACTTCCCTTTTCCCTTTGATATTTTAGTTCTGCCAGAAATGCCTGCTATTGACATCTTGTTTATCACGACAGCCACAGGCTTTCTGTGGTATTGATGTTCCGTGTTTGGACAACAACAGTCTCAGAAATCCTTCTGAAGGAATTCTCCCAGCCTTTGTAGGAAAGAAGGATTCAAGAGAATGAGAGAGGAAGATCTCCTTATCAAACATTATGCTGAGTGCCCAGTTTATAGCCCATCTCTAGATATTGTGTACAATCGTAATTGAAATATTTGAGAAAAGTTTTCCAGACTGCCATAGGAAATGTCTTTTGAAAGGGATTGCTGAAGCTTGCTTTTTCATCCTTTCCAATAAAAAGTTCTTCAATACATGTAGCCCAGTGAGAAGATGGCGTAATTATTTGGTTGAAAGGGAAATGTTCTTTTATTTTACCATTGTCACTTGGCTCCCTGGCTCTTATGTTGAACTTGTAACTGCAATGTATATACACGAACATGTTACCCGTCATACTAGGATTTTTCGCAAACTGGGTAGATGAACTGATTTCTACTTGACCACAGCATGTTGCATTACCAAAAATGCTGAAGAACTGACAACATTTAAAATGATTTTCAGAGCTGCCCCTGGAACTTCCAAGTGGATCTTCTACAAACAGCTCTAGTGAAGGCAGGTCCCATTTCTCACACATCTGGGTGGTGTTCCCAATGTGTGTTTAAAAGTCAGTCATTCAGAACTCAAAACACATGTTTCCTCATAAGAAAAGTCAGAGATGGTTACTTTCCCAGGACTGTCCACAAAAGCTCTTTATTCCATAATGTATCTATATGTTGATGGAAGAACAGAGGGGTGGCTAAACAGCAGTCCCCTCCCTCCACCCCAAGGACAGCGCTTATTTACTGTGGAGGCTGCTACCTGGACTTTAGGGAGAAGAATGAAAACAGGTTTCTCTCTGAGGTAAATTTGGTCTCTGAAACCACCCCAGGCACACACAGCCTTTTGTACAGTGAACACTTATTAGAGAAGATGTGTTTTTCTTGTTTTGTGTCTGTGGTGCTAGGAATCAAACCCAGGGGCTCATGCTTGCAAGGCAAGAGCTTTTCCTGTGGAGCTGTACCCTGACCTGAGACACCATTAAGACACTTGGATACTTCCAAAATTAAGCACGCCTTGAGTTTTCTCTTTTATCATTATGAGCCCCATTATGGAAATTCTGCACCATTACAGGATTTAGAAACTAGAGGAATGATCATAAAACAGCAGACATCAATGTCCCTGGGATTCAATGTTAGCAAGAGCATGCATCTCCTACTGGCTTAAGGAAGTGACATTTTCATAGCCCTTAAAAATAACCACAGTGTGCTGCTCTCATGCTCGATTGATATATTGTGACTTTTTAATGTCAGAGCAATTGATTGATTCTTTTTTAGCATGGAAACCAGAGATAAAACTAATGGAGATGGTCTATAGAAAAATTGAGTCTACCCTTTATATGAACTGAACTCATTTGAGCAATTCTACATGCTCGATGTTTGAATGAGAGTAAGTAATCCTTCATCGTCTCCCCATCATTGGCAATGCCAGTGTAGCCTGTCTAACGTTTTTGTACACCTGGAGGACATATTTCAATTCCTTAAAGCATAAGTTATTTACCATCAGCCCACATTTATATATTGTTATATGCTTGGGAATTTCCCAGCCACTGTCACAGACTACTGATTTTTCTGGTGTTGGTTTTTCTGGTCTAGTTTTGGGAACGAGGATAAGCACACTGCAGTGCCTAAGGTCCGCAAAGTGATTCAGGCATGTTTGGGGAGGACAAAAAGTAGGAGAAGTGGGCAATGAGACCTAGGAAAATAGGCAGTAGAAAACAAAGAAAACTGTCCTATGTTGATTTGTGTGAGCTTCTGTGGGATCTACAGGATCCAGGACCTTAACGGCATCTGCTGCTTCTCA
>NW_008345290.1:8572620-8583565 GCF_000622305.1 Nannospalax galili
AGAACAGTGTGTGTTGCACGGCAACTGAAGCACAGATTTTTTTTTTTCTCTTGAAAGATAATAGACATGGAAAGCTAACACACACACACACACACACACACACACACAGAGAGAGAGAGAGAGAACCAAGACAACAAAACATAGAAAACCTAGCCAGGAACTCATGATTTCTCTTTGTAAAATCAAATCTTGAATTCTGGAAGATTTGAGGAAGCCCCGTGAGAAACTGTAAAGCCTGACTATACTGTGTTGGTCTTTCCAATGGGTAGTTTTTCCTTGATCGATATAGTAGCTTATAGACTGGCCCATTTCTGAAGCTGAAAAGCAGATGAGAGCAAACATAGAAAACCTAGCCAGGAACTCATGATTTCTCTTTGTAAAATCAAATCTTGAATTCTGGAAGATTTGAGGAAGCCCCGTGAGAAACTGTAAAGCCTGACTATACTGTGTTGGTCTTTCCAATGGGTAGTTTTTCCTTGATCGATATAGTAGCTTATAGACTGGCCCATTTCTGAAGCTGAAAAGCAGATGAGAGCAAGCCCAATGCACAAACTTGTGCTCAGAGATGCATGAATGCTGTTCCACTGGATGCATTTGTAAGGCTTTTACAAGGGAGCCTTTAATTTTGTGATCTAAGCTTCCCTCTTGCCTCATCCTGGCACTTCTATTGCTGCTAAGAGTCAAAGAGAGGCAATTTGGGTCCTGAGCCATCACTTGGTCATTAGGACCAATCACTAAACCTGTATCATATCTCTACATCCTTACCCTGGGATGCTTACTCTAATTTGACCATATTCTTAAGTTTGGAACAAAGTGATGATCTAAACAGTGGCTGGGAATTTGGGCAAAGTTTCCCTTTGCCTCTTCATGAGTCAACACAGGCTTGGAACACACTGAGGTCTTTGGTGTTGTGTCATGGCCATGGTGCCTTTAGCCCTGTTCAGCTGCATTCTGAGGACTGAGCAGGCACAGATGCACCTCATCAGTGCCAGTGGTTGATGAACTGATGTGAACTTTACAAACTCATTTCTGCTACAGCAGTCGAGCCTCTCTGCTCAGAACAGATGATTCAGGCTTGGGAGCACACTGTGGCCCTAGTACTGGACTGGGACTGTCTATATAGGAGGCAGCCTTCCTTCTTACCCCCTGCAGTGATGGACTGTCCACTGAAGCAATGCTGTTGTTTCCCTTTAAGAAATTGTGTCATTAGTGAAGGGTAAGCCCAGCTGTTTTCTGAGAGTCTAGTTCTCCTGGGAGCCAAGTCCAAGGTCTCCAGGATTGTCATTTTGAGGCTACATTAACCTCCTGCCCTCCTCCCCACCTTTTGCCTAAGAACATGTGCTTTCTTTCTTTTAAAAGGCTACTGGAACCTTTCTGTTAGAAGTCCAACTCAAGCCTTCCACCACCATCAGGGTCTGGACATGAATCTGCTAGAGCTAGAGATAATATGTCCTTGTTCTGAGGGAAAAGGAAAAGAAGCCCTACCTTCCATCTGACTTCTAAGAGCACACTGTAGCACTGCTTTTAAAAGTTACTCTTCAAGAGAAAATAGTTAACAGGTACAGGGTGCAGTTGAGTACTAGAAAAACTAATGTTCTATAACAATAGGATAACAATTATGTACAACATTTCATTGGCTATTTCAAAAAGGCTATTAATGTTTTCAGTGCTCACAATGCAAAGAATGGACATATGTCTGAGGTGATAGGTATGCTAATGACCCTGACCTGATCATATGCCTCATACACTTGTCCAGAAGTGTCACACTGTGCTCCATACATTTACAATTACTGTGTGCCAAATAAAAATAAAACTATATTCCAAAGCAAGAATCTAATCTCTAAAGAGATAAAAAACCAATTTTCTGATGACTCTGTTTTTTGGCATTATCTCAGTGGTTTGCCATTAACATTTGCAATAATAAATTCTCTAGTGATAGGAGGAGAGAGAAATTTTAGCTCTAAGGCCAGAATGAATAACTTACGGATTCTCTCACTCCATGTAGAGCAACCAGAAGAAAAATTCTGCTCCATGTGGTATTCCTCTGTAGTGGCTCATTTTAACATCATGGAAGCTACTGGCCTCCAAATTATATAATCTAAGGTCTTGTTGCTCAAAAGGGGTTCCCCAGCCCTCATCATCATCTAAGAACTTGCTATGAATGTGGACCTGCCCTTTCACACCCTCAAGTGGTTCCTGGGACATTAAATCCTGAGAAATGCTGATCCAGAAACTTTTGAACTTTAAAGGCAGGACTTTTTGAATTACCTTATCTATCCAAAAGTCAATAATTTACCTTTAGAGGTTATTATAGGGGATGGCTCTCTCCAACCATGTCCTCTGGCAGCCAGTCCCTGACTTACCCATTCTGTTTGAGAAACCTTCGGTTTCTAACGAAGCTTAATTGATTAGCTCTATTTGTGCAAAGCTCAGGCCCTAATAAGCACACTCCCACTGGGTACACAACTAAATAGTTTATGAGGTAATTCGTATTTTAATGTCTTTCCTAATGAGCCCTTTCAGTAATGAAACCCCATGAGAAAACTTTATTGT
The DNA here is from genome assembly GCF_000622305.1 of Nannospalax galili. NCBI lineage: Eukaryota > Metazoa > Chordata > Mammalia > Rodentia > Spalacidae > Nannospalax > Nannospalax galili. The sequence goes on from NW_008345290.1 coordinate 8,575,174, forward strand.
TTTGTAGACATTTCTTAGGATACTAAGCAGAGGGCTGATGAGTAGAAAGTTTATGGTGCTAGTGTAGAAAATAGTTTTCAGATTAAAACAAGTCATATTGTTTTATTTTTCCAGAAATTTCAAATATGACTGTAGTCTTTGTTTTTTTTTAAACTCCTGTTTTTGCTATCATTTTCCATTTTGAAAATAAGACTTTATTTTCTGAGGTAGTTCTCTAATTCCCCGTCTTTGCAGAAACTAAATACCATGAGGATGCCCAGTATGTATAATCTTTTAAAAACCAAGAACGGCAAATGGAAAAGAAAAGGGAAATGATGACAAAAGCACCCACATTTGAACACATGCATGTGCAAATACACATGGCACTTGTTCTGTGACACAACATGTCTGTTTTACATCTTAGCAACATCACGCCTCCAATAGTTGATAAATGCATCAATAACTCCTCATTAAGGTTAAAACCAAAACAAATGTACAGTAAACAAGCATTCAGGGCTGCAGTGACTGAGACCTACAGAGCTACCTGAGGATTCTGTCCAAGGGAGTGGACTGTAATGCCCTTTAAGGGAATGAGGAAGCAGAAAGCGTTGTACTAGGTATGGTTGTCTGGTACCCCTCAGAACCTTAGAAGTGAAGGAACTCATGTTTCTTCTCCCAGGGCTCAGCAGAAAGATTTGTATATTCTTAAATCCTAATTTAAAGCCCCACAACATTCAGGCAAAGAATACCACTCCCAACAGGTTTTCCCAGGCTCTCCCTATAGGGGACATGCCAGGTTCGACCCTGGGCTGAGCTAAGCTATCCAGGATGACTGGGTACTTATAGCCTCTTCTGCACGGTCTGGTCCTACTTGGCAGAACACAAAGATCAAAGACTCACAGAAGATGCTAGATGCTGAAAACCAGCCTTTGTTTACCAGTGCCCTCGTCCTTTAATTTGTTAATAGCACTTCTTCCCCAAGGGAACTGCTTTCTCAGCCTGATGCAGGAGATGGAGCTGAGGCTTATCTTGAAGGTGTCTCTGAGAGGCCCTCTGGAATCCCTGCTCCTGGTGATTTGTTCCCTGAGGAGAAAAGCCGGAACAATATATCAGGTCAGTGAAGGACTGCTCTTGGGCCTGTGGTCATATGGCTGACTTCAGACTATGGTTTGTAACCTGATGGTTTTGGATAAGCAGGCTAAAAAAAATAATGACTTAATAAGCAGTGAATGTAATAACATGTCTGTAGGCCACTAGGAGCAGGGACAAGGAAGGCAAACAGGGTTTTGCTTCATTTTCTCAGGAACAAGGTCTGGGTTGCCCCTATGGTAGTCTGCACAAATCTGAATCTACAAAAGCTGAATTTAGTTGTAAGTCACTGGGCAGCTCAGGTTTTTATGAATGATACAAACAAATGTGAAGGACACCTTTGAAATCTAAGTTATAACTCTTGCTATCATCAGAAAGAACAATGTGCAGGCAGGAGAAAGCTCTTCCCCCAAAGGCAGAGCCATTAATCCTGAGGGCTGAGACTGCTTTCTTGTCACTGGAGTTGCTAGGGTCAAAGCCTGGCCCCTGGTGGTAGGTTGAGCCACCTGTCCCCTAAGATGTTAATTAAATAGACTAAGCAACAGTGAAAAGCAGAAAAAGGAGATTTGTTCAGTGTGACCACACTGGGAAGAGGTAAAAAACAAGAGGTCGAGTGACCTAGGCAAGTCCATCTTTGGGCTCTTGGCCTGAGGTTTAGGTTTAAATAGAAGATATAAGATAAGGATAGTTAAACAGCCTTTTCCTTTCCCCAGCATGAGAGTCATGAGGAAATTCTTTCTTTTTTAAATATATTTTATTATTTCTCTTTTATATGTATGAGTGTATTTTCTGTATGTGTGTAAGTGTACCCATGTTGTGCAATGCTTGTGCAGGTCAAAAGAGGGTGTTGGACCTCCTGGAACTAGAGTTATGGATGGGTGTTAGCCACCATGTGGATGCTAGGAATTGAACCCGGGTCCTTTGCAAAAGCAGCCAGTGCTCTTAACAGCTGAACCATCTTCCCAATCCTGGAAACTAATTCCTTGAGGATCCTTGATCACTATTCTGATAGCCAAAGGAAGGCACAAGTGTTCCTCTTTAGAAACCTTTATTCCTACCAGGACAGTTGCATTCTGTTTGTGATGACTCTATCGAAAGTAGAGAGAATTTGTCTCAGACAAGAAAAATGGATCTTTTAGAACCCTAACAGTTGTAAAATAAGAACAGAGTCCCAGGGTTCTGGAGGAAACTGTTCAAAAGCTCTGGACAGGCTTTGTTGAGGCCCCTTCATCCTCCAGAAGTGAGTGTTCAATACCCGTGCAACAAATAGAGGTAGAACTCAGCCTTAAAAGCATAGTGCTTGTCAGTCACTTCTACTCAACCAATCCTGAGAGTCACGGTCACATGCTTATTAGCAATGACAGCATGCAAGAGTGCCTGCAGATAGGAGTTCAGAATCATTTGTAGGTGTTGGCCTTGAAACAGTGTATTCATGTGTTTCTACCTGGGATGGAACTTAGTGACAAGAGAGGAGCATCTCAAGGCATTTTCTATTCCAATAGGTTGACAGAGCAGCAGCTGCTTTGTGTAAGGCCAAAGAAAGCAACCAAAGAGTGGGCATCTGTGGAGTATGTATTTGATCATTTCCTTTGACAATTAATGAACAGTTCATGCTCTTGAAGGTTCGGGATCCTACCGAAGGTACCTTGTGCCACCGTACCTCTGTTTTGTGGAAGAAATTGTCAGGGGAAGATTTGTAAACAGAGCCAAGCCTGGACTTCTAGGGTACACGCCTGGCCCCTAGTTCTCTGAATGTCTCAACACCTGTAAAAACAGAAAGCACAACACAGAGTAACAATTTCAGCGACTTCTCCCAAACAACTTTCTGGGTGAGACAAGTCAGCTCCTTCCCATTTACTTATGAGTTAATTGGTATTTAAATGCAAGTCTTCAGGCCAGTGATTTATTTTAATAATATGTTAGCCTCATGGCAGGCCCATGACTTCATGACTGCAGCAGTGGAGAAAGGGCACACCGCCCTGACGGATGTCTCAGTGGCTGATTTACAAGGCGCTCCCCTGATCTGAGTCATGCTTGCATCCTCTGCTGGGAGCCCCAGTGAGTGGTGCTCAGAGGATGGAGCACCCGCCTGCTTTAACAGCAGTTGAAAAAGTGGGTGGGCTGAGCACAACTAGCTTGAATGAAATTATTCTTGAACAAGAAATCACTGGATACTGCACAATGTGAGGCAGTGGCATACCGGCTAACCATGATAAATTTCAAAATGCTAACTGTATGTTGCCTTTATTAAAACTGAAGACTGGATGCTGGAGTTAAGTCAGACTTTATTGTTTTAAGTGCTATCAATGTCACCTACACTTCAAGGCCTACTAAAGCAATGTCCAAGATGATGGAGTCAGCTGTTGGGGGACAGGTGGCTGAAACTACCAGCAGGGGCCAGGCTTTGACCCCAACAACGCCAATGACAAGAATGCAGTCTCAGGCCTCAAGGCAATCTTTAAGATTATTTTGTGTTTATTAGGTTGCTAAGGGCATCTAGTACATCAGTATGAGTAAATGTATTTAATACAATTGCCAGATTTTTATACAAGACAAATAATTTTACATGTCTCAGAAGTAGAATCCAATTGGCCCAGAAGTTGGTCAAATGCTGAAATTTGACATCATTCTTGGCAACTAATAGGCTTTTAAATGTGCACAATATAAAAACAGATATTGTGTCTTTTCTAGTTATTTAACATTTAATAGTGAATTAATACATGCTAATGACATGGTATACAGTAGTCGTTCTTTATTCATGGAAGATGCAGTCCAAGATGTCCAGTGGGTGTCTGAAACCACAGAGGGTCCTAAACCCCATAATTTAATGCCCTTTCCATTTTAACTGAGTATTTCTCACACACTGTGGCCAAAATATCATGGATTTCTTTATCCTTTTCTCAGTTTCACAAACATAAGATTCATTTTTGCTGTGGATCATAGCAACCTCAAGATACATTTTTTTCTTTCATTTGGGAAATTTTGCCTTTCATTTAAAAGAGGAACTTTATGGATTTTCTTTAACATATTTCAATCACTAGCATCACCCTTCTTGCACTTGGGGCCATTATTAAATAAAATAAGGGTTACCTGAACATGAGAACTATGATACCCAGGTAACTGTTCTGATAACCAAGGTGGCCACTAAGTGACTAATGGGTGGGTAGCATATACACAGAGCAGATGCCCAGGACAGAGCAGTGATTCACACTTAGGGTAAATGAGGAGGGCAGCAAGAGACTTCATCATGCCTCTGAGATGAGCAATTTAAAACTTATGAGTTACTTGTTTCTGGAATTTTCTGTTTAGTATTTTCATAAGATAATTGACTATGAATAACAGAGACCTCACTTCAGACAGTAAAACTATGGCTACAGGAGAAGATGACTCTATTTCCAAATTGATGGTCACAGAAACAATTAAATTTTTCTTTTGTCCTTTAAAATTTTTGAGATGAGAATCTATGTAGTACGTGTATATATTATAAAGCTGATTGATATGAAAAATAACTGTAAACCAGAACCCAGCCCTAGGACAAGACTGTCAGTACTTATTACCAATTAGAGATGATTCAAGGTTACCCATGTTCTAAAATTCATACTCACCAGTTTTTAAAAGATAGTTCTATCACATATCTGTGCATGTTTCAGCAATATATTATTAAATTTAGATTATGGAGACCTTCTATTAAGTGGTATATTTATAATATGGAGTTGCTTGGACTTACCTTTTCATTTAATATTGTGTATTTATAGAAAGGGAATTTTGTGGTCTCATTTTAAAGAACAGAATGAATGACCTTATGTGTGTGAGTTATGTTTTTGTCACTGTGTAAAACTCCTGATAAGAAGCAATGGAAGGGAGGAGAGGGTTATTTTTGCTCATAGTTTGAGGGAGCATGGTGCATCAAGATGAAGAGGGCATGGCAGAGCTGCATCATCCAGGGCAGGACTGAGTGTGAGAGGAAGCAGATACAGAGAAGGAAGCAGGGCCAGGCTATAAACTTCCAGACCACTACCCAGAAACTTCCTTCAGGTAGGTCTCACTCATGAAGATTATACAACCTCCCCAAGCAGCATCCCCATTGGGGACCAAGCATTCAGACATGTGAGGTGGTGGCAGTGGGGGGGGGACATTTATCATCTAAATCACAACAATATGTTAACATTTGATATATAAGAGGCACAGCTTGAGGCTCAATGCAAAATACATGACCTTCTTTAAGTTAAAAAATCCTGCAGTTTCTATGTCTGTTATATTTTACTTAGTAAAAGATGATTAAGACATAGGAATTAAATCTTATTTCGATGTTTTTTTTACAATGTGGTAATTAAATCCAGAGAAGGTATATTTTCTATGATACATTTAAACCTAATTATCATGTAATAATTGTCAAATTAAATACACATTAAAATTTCAATTTAAATGTGTAATTGAGCACCGCAAAATGAAATCTAGTTATTATGGAATGAATTTATCAGGTAATGAAATTTCAGGTTTCCATCAGCTTTCAGAACTGGGCTAACCATAGGCCTAATTCTCCCAATGGAAACTTTCAATTATCTGTTGGCTGAGAACAGATTTTGAAAATGTTTAGGGTCAGAAAGGGAATGCCTGATAACCTCATCAAGAATTAAATGACATAAGTAAATGATTTCTGTTTGGGTTCTCTGGGATTCTTCCAGAGGTCAAAACAACTTCCATCCTTTCTTCCCTAGCTGAGATTGGGAACGATTTGGTTTCTCCAAACTGGGAATCATGAGCCTCTCAGGCCACCTGAGCATGGGCAAGGGATGGGGTAGGATGGGGCACTGGCCTCTGTGGGCTTTCATTCTGTTTCAAAGAAAGCCTCCAAGGTGTTTTCATCCAAAGAGGGAAACCAGCACATTTGGGATTTGTATCCCAGCCATGTGGCGATCCTTAAGATTTTGTCCACACCATGTTCTCAAATTTCAGCGAACAGGTTTAAGGTAGCCATTTCAGAACTACAGTGCTTTTCCACTCAGTAATGCAGATATCCAGGCAACTTCTTAGTTGTATGAAATGTTCCATATTACAATGCACATATTGCATTATTTTTTAATTACAAAATGTTGTAATTCCTTTTTAACTTTCATTTTGAAATAATTTTAGACCCTTAGGAAAGTTGACAAAATAATAGAAGGAATTCATATATCCACCAAAGTTCCCCTAATGGTAACATCAAATATAATCTTAATATAATTCTCAAAACTAGGAAACTAACATTGCAATGCTGTTAACTAAACTGCAGATGTTTCCAATGTCCCTTTTCCAGCACTCAGGCCTGCTGTTCTGTTCCCCCAGAGCCACCCTGCATTTTGTTGTCATGTGTCCTTAGTCTACCCAATCCATGACTATTTCATAGTCTTTTCTTTATGGTCTTGGCCTTTTAAAAACTACTAATCAGTTATTTTGTAGATTGTTTGTGTTTCTTCATGACTAGATTGAGGTTATGCAAGCTTTGAAAGAATACAGGCATGGTAAGGACCCAGAAGTGATGCTGTTCCTTTTTGCATGTGGTATCAGGGATTACATGACAATGATAATTCTGTGTGCACGTGCATGTGTGTGTATAATGTGCAAATGCCTGTGTTTGTGTGTGTGTGATGTCTGTGTATGATGTACATATGTCTGTGTATGTGATGTGTGTATGTGTGCACATGCCTGTGTATGTGTGCGTATATAAGTGATGTCTGTGTATGATGTGTGTATGTTATGTGCACATGTCTGTATGTGTGCCTGTGTTTAACTTCTGGTGCTTTTCCTGTCCTCTCTCTTAGAAGCATTGGGATTATAGATGTGTGCTACCATGCTCCATTTTACTTTAGTTCTGGAGATGAAAATTCAGATCCTTGAGCTCTGCCTGGTTAGCGCTTTACTCACTGAGCTATCTCCAGACCTGGCAATGATAACTGTAATTACTGGTGACATCATGCTGATCACGTGGCTAAGGTGGATCCTCCAGGTCTCTCTCCTGGAAATTTACCATTTTTTCATTTGTGATTAATGCATAGCTCAGGAGACTTCTTTGTGATAAATGAATACCCAATTTTAAATAAAATATTCACATAAAAATCTGAACTACTGAAGTAAGTACTGATTTACTCTTAAAAAAATTATTCACTGTGAGAAAGATTTACTTTGGATTTCAATTTAAATAGCAATCTCAGGTGTAGTAATTTAAAATATGTCTCATTTAATAAATGTGGACAGCAATACAACTTTGTTTTTTGGTCTTTTTGAGACAGGGTCTCCCTATAGCCCAAGCTGTCCTGGAACTCACTATGGAGACCAGGCTGGCCTTGAACTCACAGAAATCCACCTGCCTCTGCCTCCCGAGTGCTGGGACTACAGGTGTGCACCACCACGCCCGGCATAGCAATACAACTTTTAAGACAGTGTCTACTACAATATCTTCTTTCAAAATAATGTCTGTCTTCTGAAACAATGCATGGTTATCCCTAGATATAATTGAAAAAAATAGGTGGAATTTCTTATACCTGGCAGGATGGTGAAAGAAAAGAAAATGGGTTATTTTAAATTTTTCTCTTTTTTAAGGAATTTTTTAATGCTATTACTAATAATTGGAAGCTAAGAAAATAAACATGTTTGATGGGAAGCAATGCTTCAGGCAGCACTGATCCATGCATACTTAGTACCAGAGTAGATGGACTGAGCATACTGCACTTACACCCTGTATATGTGTGCCGGGTGTTCAAACCAGCGACCCCCAGGCAGTGACAATTGGGGATGAGTAAGCACGCCGTTCGCCAGCCCACACCACCCCCAGTTCGGGGGACACTCAGATGCAATGGGGAGCCTAGTCAAACAGGGACTCGTTTATTATAGGTATTACAGAGCTTATAAAGGCACCTGGAAATCCCCCTCTCCCCCTGAGGGTGAATCTTAAGGTTGGTCACGCACTGATCATGCACTCCTCAGCAGTGCAGAAGTATTCTTCAGACTTTCAAAGCAAGCCAGGCCATGCCCCCAGTAATTTCCTTTCAGACCTATGCAAGGTGGGGACTTTAGGTTCCCACATATCCCCCTTTTTATTTTTATTTTAAGGACAGACTGACTTTATTTCATGGGTTACCCACCTCATAGGCAGCTCCCTAAGGAGAAATGGCTATCTCCTTCCTCTAATCTTATGCATTTTTTCCTGTCTTAGGTTGTGTCACCTCTGACCAAGCCTTGCCCATCATTGGACCATGCACCTGGCCATGTGCATGTCCTGTCTTAGGAGTACTTGTCATGGGACATCTTACCCGTCCTTGGCTAAAAATGTGTCATGATTAAGGGC
>NW_008345290.1:8583664-8611805 GCF_000622305.1 Nannospalax galili
CAGGCTGACTGGCAATGCAGCCAAGGAACTGGGTCCTTCACCTCGGATGGATAGAAATAAAGAGAGGAATTTTGTCTCATGAACTATTGTCCATGGACCGTCATGCTAGTCAGTCGGATCCTGGCCTACCCACTTAAGGTTTTTTGCAGGCACCCATATGGGGTTTGAATCTCCTGTAGGGTAGACACACCCAAAGCCTCGACCCATGGTTAGCAATGGATCTGGACCTCTCCATTGCCCCGTAATGGGGTCCTTCTACCTTACACGTACCTCAGGTCCCTGCTCCTGTCATCCCCAATGCTTCTGAAACTGGGATTCCAACTGATTTTTTTGAAAATTAAGAACATTAATAGTGAATAAGGCCATACCCAACTGTTGGTGGGGGCTTATTCCCCCTTATTGTTTTTGTAATTGAATTTTAAGTTTTGATGGTTGTGTTCTATAATGGCTTGACCTTGGGGATTTTAGGGAATTCCTGTATTGTGTTGAATTCCCCAAAGTGAAAAGAAATCTTGTAAATTTTTGCTCACAAAACATGGTCCATTATCAGTTTTAATTCATTGGGGCAATCCCAAAGTAGCAAAGCACTGGAGAAAATGAGACTGAGCATGTTTAGACTTCTCTCCTGTATGAGCGGCAGCCCAACAGGCATGTGAGAATGTGTTGATGGACACAAAAATATACTTAAGCTTTCCCAAAGGAGCATAGTGTGTGACATCCGTTTGCCATAAGGAATTGGGCTTGAGTCCCCTGGAGCTCACCCCAGGCTATTGCAGAAGTGGTACCTGTACACAATAAACCATCTTGTCTGCCTCTGCATTGCCTTGGGATAAAAGCCCAGGCAATCCTTGGTGCCCCCTAAGATGCTGTAAGAAGATAGGGACTTCTCTCTCCTTAAGGAGCATATGAGTCTGAATACCATCAGAAAGCAATGGCCATGAGTTTCTTGAATTGAGCTGCTCTTTGGTTTCTCCACATCTGCCCCAGTCAGTAAAAACATTGTAGGCTTTACTAAGGGCTCCCTCGGCCCCAGGATTCCATGAGCACTGTTGCTGGTGGGGCTGTAACACTTGGGGGCAGGTGGTTCCTGGGCCTTTTCAGCTGTCCCAGAGCTGGTTGCAGGGCACTGCCAAAGGTGGTTTTCTTTTTTTTTAATGTGCCTGGTGGTTTCCGCCTCTCACCAGTAAGGGGGCAGTCCCCGCCCGGCTTTCACGCGAGCTCCTGACTCACGCACATGTTAGTTCAAGGCGGGTGGGGTTGGCAGCTTTCACTGCCGACCTGTGCACCCTGCTCCACCCTGCCCTTCTGCCTGGGAGGCTCTGAAGCTGGCCAGGGCACGCCCAAGGTGCCGCTTGTTACTTTGGCTGCTTTTGGTTTCACTTCTGTTGCATTTCTGCATTCTTCCTCAAACTCTTTCCATGATTCCCATGTATCCCCAGTAAAAACATTAGCCCCAAGTAGCCAGGGAGCCAAATGAATTGCCTCTGCCCAAACCTTCTCAGCTACCGGATCTGACAGATCCAATCCCCTGCTTTTAAGCATATCTCTCAGCACTTTAAGCTCCGGGTCCTCAAACTTAAAAGTTGTGTTACCCATCTTTCAGGTCTTGCTTACCCCGAACTTCCTCTGATTGGCCCCAATCCTTTCTTTCTTTCTTTCTTTCTTTCTTTCTTTCTTTCTTTCTTTCTTCTTCTTTTCACCTTCATTCGAGCCCCACATTGGGCGCCACTTGCTGGGGGTTCGAACCAGTGACCCCCAGGCAGTGGTGATTGGGGATGAGTAAACACACTGTTTGCCAGCCCACGCCGCCCCCAGTACCAGGGACACTCAGACGCAACGGGGAGCCTAGTCAAGCAGGGACTCATTTATTACAGGTATTACAGAGCTTATAAAGGCACCTGGAAATTCACCCCCCCCCCAGGGGGGGCAGAAGTATTCTTCAGACTTTCAAAGCAAGCCAGGCTGCACCCCCAGTAACTTCCTTTCGGACCTATGCAAGGTGGGGCCTTTAGGTCCCCACACATGTGGTTCTGCTTTGGAAGATAATTTGGCAAGAGGGAAGAGACACCTTGAGAGTATTAGCCTAGAGGACATCTGTATCCCCCAGTTCAACCTAAAGGAATACATCTAGAAAAACAATCACAGACACAAGCAAAGATTATGTTCAAAGTCATTTATGCTCACTGTCACCAAATAAGTACTGTGAAAGTGACTTGGAGAATTGGAAATAATTAAACACTGGACAGTAGGGAAAGAGTAGACTTTGATGAAGCAATTAAAGTCGTGTTTAAAAAAATTATCATGAGAAAATGATCGGGTAATCACAAGACTGTGTTATGTGGAAAAAGCATAATTAATTATTGTCTAATTATTGCCAAAAATATCTTTCTCTCTCTCTCTCTCTCTCTCTCTCTCTCTCTCTCTCTCTCTCTCTCTGTAGGAATCCCAAGTCTCAGAAATCAATCATTGAATATTAGAATCATGACTGGAAGTTATTTTTATGCTGTTTCACTAGTTCTACTAGGGGTTTCTTTTTATTAATGAGGAACGGATATTTTGAACATTAGAGCTAGCAATAACTCTGCAGATACAGTTCAGGAAAATGGACTCAGACCTCTTTCCAGTTTCTGTCTTCCAATGTAGACTTTACAGCTTAGAAAGCAACCAAAACGGCATACATTTTAAAGAATTTATCATGAATATTTCTGTGTGTTTGTAGGTGTACAGCTTCACAAAGCCATGTGATGAACCGCCTGGTTAAATAAAACAAGTCGAAGTTTAAGTTGGTAATTAAATACATTTGATGCTTATCACAAGGACATTTTTATTGACAGAGACCTTGACTCTTTCTAGAAACATCCCCTGGCCATTTCCATCTGCAGGGATCATCTTCCTAAATTTCAAAATTGTTAAAGAGTATGTTTAATTGCAACAAACATGCTATCACACTGTTCTGCTTCCACTGAAATAAAGAATATTCCATTAAATTTCTTTTAAAAGTTGATATGCACTTGAATAAAATATTCAATATCTAGATTTTTCCATGGTTGACTTTGCAAGTCAGTAGAAAGTCTATGGGTGCCAAGGACTAGGACATAAGAAAGGAGAGGAGAAAACAGTCTTCCAGGAAATGCAGATTTTATTAATATGTAAGTGGAGAATACATTTTAAATTATTATTATCGAGGTTAGTCTTTGAAGTTAAACTATTTCAAAAGAAAAAAACTCATTTTTTGCTCATCAAATTGCAGAAAGACAAATATCTAGGTTTCATTTTTAATCAAGCAGGCTAAATATCCATGTTTATGTGTCTAAATGAAACTTTTGTGTGCAGTGCTCCACTCCATCTTCATGAATGGTGGCATTGTGGCCGGGTGAGGTCACTGCAGAGGGGAGAGTGAGGTAAGAGCACAGCTGAGTCTACAGGCTTTTCTGCTGCACCATGCACCAGCTTTCTTAAAGCCACAGAACTGCCATTCTTGAACCAAAGGCCCTCAGTTTGTTTGTGCCAGACTGTGGCCCCTCTTGCCTATGTGTAGTGATGGCACCATGTGTCATGAATAATTCAAGTGTTCTAAGCCAGAACTGCACGGAGGGCATGTGGCCAGCCAGGATTGCAGCAGTCTATAGTTTCTGTTCCTTTAAACATCCCTGGTGGCCACCTGCTCTCAAATGAAAAGACAGTACCTTTCATTTCCTATGGCTTTGTGACAAAAATCCATGAAGGATGGCTGGCTGCTATGGCTATTGGGACCACACCTTAATGTGCTTTCCTCCCACAAATTGACAGGCTGTCACCAGCAGATTCATTAAGAATGAGTGGTGGTTCATATTTTACCTACACTTCCTACTGACCAGACAGAAGAGCAAGTCAGTTGCCAAGAGCATGTTGGCAAGCAACCTCTTGCTCACACCATCCACATTAACACTGGGAGAGCATGAGAAAAGTTCACTTTGCTTTTGCTTTCAACAAGCTTTCTAAGCTTTTGACCCCCTGCTTCACAGTGATATGGGATCCTTCAATCTCTACTCAGTGCCAAACAGCACCCAACTTAGTACGATAGTGTCAAGATACACACGTCTTTGCTCGTGTCTGCTCATGCAGGGGCCACAGCAGCAGGGGTAGCAACAATCTTTGATGCTTCCTTGGAAAACTGTCTTACCTGAGGCCCAGAGCTTATAGACCCCTTAACCAAGCAAGTCCTTTCTCCACTGTAGCTGTGAGAATGGGAAGGTGGATTCCTTAAATTGCATCCTATCCATTGTTTTTGAACCATTGGTATTGGGGATAAAGCAAAACTAAATGCTGACTAGGTTAGGCAGCATGCAAGCTACATGAGAAATCTGACAAGCATATGCCTCAGTGAATGGGGGGAACAGGAAGTTAGCACAAAATAGTTTATAGTCCACATGCCACATGTATGAGGTGAAAAAAGGGTGCTCTAGAAGTTTCTGCCAGGAAAACAAGCCACTGAACTTGGACTTGGACAGAAGACTAGGAAGGGAGGCAGGAAATGAGCAGGTCATTGGAGGTGGAATAGGCCTTGGTGTCTCAGTTCACCATAACAGAATAAAGAGGAGGGCAGTGTCGCCTCATTCAAATGGTTCCTCAAGACACCAACTCTTGAATAGACCAGTCGAACATCTCTATCTAGGGATCAGACTTGCTGGACTGAGAGATGGATTGGTGTGAGAGGCCAGAGGTCTTGGTAGCAAGGCCAGGGGTCTCTGGAACACCAGCCTAAGGCAAAAATGGGCCTTATCTTTTAGGCAACAGTGAGTCACTGGGGTATTATGAGCAGGTGAGGACAGGTTGAAATCAGTTTTTCTGGAATATGAATCTGGGAGTAATGTGTAAGAAACACATATCAGTTCTGAATAATAAGGAATAAAAATCTTCACTAAGCTGGAAATATTACCATTTGTGCTCAAGGTAGCATTTCCCACTGATTAATGAGCCATGCTCATTTCTACTGGACATTGATCCCGATAGTTGGTTGTTATGAAAAGAATGGAATGAATGTTGTCAGCCAAAGGCCCAAATACTACTCAGGTGGTCCCTAAAATCTATAAGCATCTGAAACTGGAGTATACTTTGGAAGTGTTTTAGAGCTAGTCAGTAATTCTTTAACTCATTTATCAAAATTTGTGTGAATCTACTGTGTTACAGGCACTTTAATGGTCCCTGGGAGTGAGTATAAAGAAAAATGAAGTGTAGTCTATGTTCTCAAGGAAGTTATATCAAATTGCTATAGATTGTTATACAAAACATGGGAAGACACAAAGTACAAGATAAATGGCACAGATGGTTCTAACGTATGCAAACCCTCCTACCGTAAAGATGCTGAAGCTCACTGGCCTTGCTGGGTTTAGTGACTATGTGGCCCTGCGTATAAAACATGAATGTCATAGAAGTCAAGGCACAGTCAGTGGAAGGGTCTGCCAACAGCCGTCATTCGGTGCATCAGTCAGTGCTTCATTGCTATGGCAAAATCATTGATTTGGGGAGATGGTTTTATGGGTTTCCACCCAGCGTCCCTGGGCCTCATCACTTTGTCCTGAGAAGAAGCCAAGCATCACAGTAGAGAGCATGCAGCATGGCAAAGCTGCTCACCTTATAGGAAACAAGGAGAGAGGAAGAGGGGCAGATAGCCTGGGATAAGCTATGCCTTCGAAAGTTCATTCTGAGTAGTCTACTTTCTCCAACTAGACACACCTCCTAATGGCCCTTAACTATGAACTTATCAACAGATTACTCTGTTAATGAGCTAATGAGGTTAGCACCCTCCTGATTCAGTCACCTCTCAATAATTGCATCAGCTAAGGGCCAAGCCTTGGGGACATTTTATATCCACGTCATAACTCTCAGTAAAAGCGAATTGCATATAAATGGTCTTTGCATTTTCTGTAAGTTTTAATTGATGACCCAAATCTCCCATAACCATTATGGTCTCCAAACTCCTTGGACTCCAGCACCAAACTGATTATTCATGTCAACCACAGCCATCTACATTGAACCAGACAAGAGCTTTAATCAAATTCTACTGGGGGTTAACAGCAGTTTTCAGACAGACAGACAGAGGCAGAGATCAATTGGCTGTCCTTGTTTGGTGCATAAATCGCTGGGCACAACAACTCAGTGTTTTCCTGGATAATTGATTCAGGCACTCACCTTTCTAAAACTGTATAATCAACTATTAATAAATGAATTTTGACAGTCTGCAGCGTGTTGTTTACCAGTACCAAGTTAAACACAGTTACTGCCCTTCATGTTACATTACTGTAGTTATCAGTCAGTCTTGCTAATCTTTGCAGCATACTGTGATAGACTGTTTCTCCCAGCCAAAAACTGTTGTAAATGCTTTATGATAGTAATGGGCTCAATCCTTACAGCTTCTTATGAGGTGTTTGCTAATGCCATTTGCTGTGTTATAAAGGAGGAAGCAGAGGCTCGATGACATTCTGTAGCAGAGCTGACATTCATGTGGGGCTGGTGGGAGCAGCAGTACTAACAGCAGTGGACCCTAGTCATGGTGGTGGCAGTAGTGTGGGGTCTTGTAGCATTGTGACTGCAGTGGTGCAATTTCCTAAAGCCAGTGAAAGTAGCCACAGTGGCCATTGCTGTCCATTTCCCTTGTTCTACATTCCTTCAGAGATGAGGGTGTTGCAGCTTAGTATGACCTAATGACTAGTAAGTGGTGGAGTAGGATTTGTGCCTACCTGTAGCCAAGTCCACTGAGGGCTGTGCCCATGAGACACACACATAGGCTGCAAATAGAATGCTGCCTTGGTGTTTTGGGTGTTGTTTCAGCAATTCTACCATGAACTATAATTATAGCCATGTAGATTGGCTTCCAATTGTCATTGTCACCAGTTTGCTGTTATGTATCTGGAAAGTGGGAGACTGGTGTGTAAATAGAGGAGAGTCCATGAGGGGAAACCAGTCAAATTAGCTGTGAGTGACTAACTTGTCAACCCAGCAAGATAGAGCAAACCACATGCCTGTGCTAGAATCTGGGGCACCAGTCCACAGGTCACCAAGTCATACCCCTGTAAAATCCCTCAGCAGCTCAGAGCAGTAAAGACTGATTAAACATGTTTATATATAATTTGAAAATGGTTCTTTCAGGAAGTGTGTGGTTCTTTAAAGTCGTTTTAAAATGTGAGATTTTACTTTAGTTTATTTATACTCTAGCCAAAAAAAGCCCAAAATCGAGCACAGAGGCCCATGATGTATGGAGTCCTCCAAGAGAATTGTCAGAGCTGGTTTATGTATTTTCACTCTATCAATATGGCCTTTCACAGTTCCTAATTAGTTTTGTTAGTTGACTTACAAAAAAGCATATTTAAGGTGAGCCACCAGGAGAACAGCATTAATGAAAAGCGCGCGCTGTCGAGGGGCAGGTGGACGAGCAAACGGTTCAGTCCTGAGCACCCCTAATTTGTACTGGGGTGATTAACATCCCTGTTAGAAAACACTTCAGTGGAAAGTCTTGATCATTACTTTAGCAGTGGGTAGCTGGGTTTGCGTGTTAACACACATCCAGAGATTGTACTGGAAACTCAGTCGTTTTGAGGCTAAATATCATGCCCAATAAAAAGATAACAGTGCCAAAATGAAGAGAAAATAAAGAAAATATAGGTTGGCCCAGTTTTGACACTCACCTTTGTCTGATGGTGATTGTTTCACTCACAAGAAAATGTATTTGAAGTGTGGCATCTCCGAATTTCAGTAACCGGAGCAGGTGTGCCGCCTGCTTTGTGGGGTTTACAGTAGAGCTGTGCAGTCTACCAGAAATGGTAGATGCACAATTAGATCCTAACAATGCACACATTCATGCAGATCAAACTGTGTTCCTTAAATGAAGCCTTCGTTTTCTCTCATTCCTGCTGAGTTTTCCAAGTGGGCCATTGGCTGCCAGCATTTCTAGCTAAGTAGGTTGTGCTACAGGATTGTTTCCATTCATCTGTGCTCTGGCGAGGATGGAAGGCCTCTTGCCTTTGTGTAGAGAATGCAAAGCAGGAGGGTCTTGTGTCACCACTTTATTTTGTCACTTTCCTGCAACCCTGGCAGCAAGAACCATTCAGGGTTACCGTACCACAAACTTCTCAGCACATGATGTGCTCAGGTGTCTGTTTGTCTGTGGTATGCTGTGGTTGTTTATTATGTGGAAGAAATGGAAAGCTTGCCAATCCACATCACTAATGTGAGCTTTACTAATGACATCAGTAGTCAACTAGAACTTAGCTTCTAACTACATACAAATAGGTCTCAGGCCACTGGTTATGCTGTGATGTCAGTCTCAATGTCCCTCTTCATTAGCTGATGTGCTTCTGAGGGTAGATGCCAAGAGAAAGAATTTGGTTTTGTTTTCCTAATGCACAAAATATGTTTTGAACAATAGAAATACTTCTCTATCAACAGTTTTCTGGCTTGTTGATTTCCCAACTCGGTTAATTACACCACTGAGTCTGTATTTCCAGGTCTTTATTAGAGCACAACATTACCTACAGGAGAGCTGATTTCTAAATCAGATTGCATTTCCACACGCACCTCTCTTCTCCCCCAGGAGGCTTCACTGGGTGTCTACATGTGGCAGCAAAACCAGACCAAGCAAATTATTCTGCAGTTCTGAGGCATCTCGGCAGGTTAGGGCAGTAGCCTGACTGGTGGGGAAAGGTGTTTACAAGGACCGGCTGGTGCTACCACCCCGAGGATCCCAGGGTGTGACTCAGACCTGCCGTGGTTTTGCTTCAGTCCAAGATGCCTCTGCATGTCAGCATGCATCTGATGGGCAGTCTCACCCCAACTCACACAGGCCAGAGATCATCATTTGTGGCTGTCTCTTTGTGAATCAGCATTTGCCTTGTTAGTAGACTATTTTGCTATGTACAAAAACCTATTTATTAAAAACTTCACTCCAAAATAGAGCACTGACTTAGGGAATATATGTCCACTCAGGGTAAATCTGTGTCTAGAGAGCAGAAGAATTGACAAAAGAATGGATGGAAAAAGAAAAAACAGAAAGAGATGAAATCCAACTATGACTGACTTTCATAGTAATAATGCCTCCGTGAGCCTGCACAGCTGTGTTCTTGGCACAGAAGCAAATACAAATGAAATTGTTGCTGAACATATAAGAGAAAATTTAATTAGGTGTAATCATAGCACTTTTGATTTTCGAAGCACTTTGCAAATGCAAACTAATTAATCTTCTATTATATTTCCAAGTGATAGGGACATAGATCTTTCTGGTTGTACCGAGAGGAACACACAGGTTGCTGACCTCCCAGGAGCACCCTGGTCTCTGTCTGCATGCATGTCCCCTACTGGCCACATATTTAAGCCCAAATGAATATGGTCAACATGGACCATAGCACAGATCAGTGTACGAGTGACCAGAACAGACGAGAGACTAAAGAAAGGGATTGTAATGCGCAGAAATTCAACGTCAATCAGCACAAGCCTGGTGATCCCAAGTTCACAAAGAGAATAAATGGATGTAGAAAGAAGGGCATTTTAACACAGAGTTGTTGACTTCGGTGTGAAATGTGTTCCTTGGAGCACAGAAAGAGCTTGGATGGGAATCTAGATGGGCTTTCACATCTACTGTTAGCCAGGCCTCAGGGTAGGACGCTAACTGCTCTGCTGCACACTTTCCTCACCTATGAACTGTGGGTGTTAGAGTAGCAGGTCCGTGGGGCCCTTTTGCTCTGAAATCCAGAGGTTTCTGTTCAAGGCAACACTGAGCAAACGGCCCCCGCATCTTCTCTGAGAAAGGTCTCTGTGTAGTGTTTTCCAAGTGAGTAACTTTTCAGTTGCTGAACAGGGACACGGCATAAATCCAGACACAGTACATTTATCCAATTAGTTTGAAACTCCAGCTTTAATTAAAGATTCCTTTTTGTGGCGCTGTACCAATGATACAAATGCAAACAGAGCAGCGGCTTTTCAGATGGAGCAAGGCATATAGCTAACATTTAGTGTGTCTGGAGTCAGTCCAAATTCTTTCCTATTTAAATACTGTGAGGTGTGCGTGCGTGCGTGCGTGCGTGCGTGTGTGTGTGTGTGTGTGTGTGTGTATCATTTCTTTTATGGAAATAATTCTGTGGGTAAAAGTGATAATTCAGGAAAATAAGCCAATTATAGAAGCCAAGACTTAACATTTTTATGACTCCTTCCATATTTATACAATTTAAAAATAGTGTAATTTTGGTTGTTTTTAGAAGCAGGATAAGTTTTTAGGAATGAATCTATGACACAAAGATAAACTTGTATGAAACAGTGACTCTAACTATAGTACATCCAGCTGAGGATGAAACTGTTCCCGTTCTAAAAATATGTAGAGGAAAGATGCGTAGAAAAAAAGAGAGAAATTTGCCAGTCAAGCCATCTAGATTTAAGCTGCATGGATTTCCCCAGATATCCAAGCAGCATTTGTAATGACATACCCACGTTAAAAAAACAAACAGTAACAAAGAAAAACTAGGTCAGGGCTTTTGGCATGAGCTATTATTTTGGTTGTCAATTCGGGTCGATTATTATAAACCTCCTCCATTTCAAAGCAAATCTAAAGAAAAATACAATAAAGTACTTTACTAAAACAAAGTTTGAATGAATAGAAATTTTAAGAGTTAGATGTCCAAAAGATGTGCTCATGAGCTGGAGAGATAGCACAGAGGTTAAGAGCAATGGGTGCTTTTGCAGAGGACCTGAATTTAGTTCCCAGCACCAACAAGATAGTTAACAATCATCTATAACTCCAGTTCCAGGGAATCCTACACCCCCTTCTGACTTCCATGGATATTGCATGACATGGATCCTTTTATAGGCAGACAAAACACTCATACACATAAAAAATAAAAATAATTACAGGCCAGTTAGGGCTATAGGGAGACCCTGTCTCAAAAAGACTAAATAAATAAATAAACAAACAAACAAATCTTTAAAATGACTCAAGTGGTTAACTATTGGACCATTAAATAAAGCAGAAAATAGGACTGCAACCTAGACTGATGTCTAGGTTTGTGGTTCTGAGCTTGACTGTTGTTAGCTAGATTCCTTTGAAATTTGGAGAGCTATCTGATCATTTGAGAACTAAGGAAAATGGCCAGTAGAGAAAGGTGTTCTAGGATTATGACTAGTATGACATTAAAGGCAAATAGCCTACCATGTCATAACTAGTTCTATGAACTTTAAAGCAAGATAATACTGTGGTATGCTTTTAGTGGCTGTTTTAGTTGTTTATATTTTCTTGTCTCCATGTAACCAGAGTCTTCTGTGTCATGAACCATTCCTCCTATCACACACACACACACACACACACACACACACGCATACACACACAAACAATAATAATAATAATAAAATAATAATAATCTACTAAACCTACTTGGATTTGTTTTTCTTCAGCAAAAATCACATGTTCTAAATGTTTAAACTCCTGAATCCCTACCCCCCATACAGTTCTCTCAAATGACCTTTATACAATCTGAAACTGAGACATCCATTGCTTTTCATTCACCTATTTCCTCAAATACCTTCAGTATTCATTTAAAGTAATAGTTAAGATACACATCTAAACCACCAAAAATATCATAATCATTAATTGGTATAAGCAGAGGGTTGTAAAGGATCCTATTTATCAAATGATTTGACATAACTGTGGCCCTTGTTTCTAACCTTCTGAGTTTTTCCAGGGGTCAGGAGCTTTAAATCAGAGAATTGTAACAGAAAGAGGCCTAATTTGCTTTAAAGCTTCACTCATCTACTTTTGTAAAACTCTTGAACAGCTTGAGAGTGATCAGATCAGAAGCCTTCCTGTATTCCTTCTGAACTTTTCTTGCTCGTCTAATTCTTGATTGATGCTTGGCCCAATAGTCCCTTACCTGTAGCCCTGCATCTTCATAGCAATCAGCAGGGATTCAGGTTTATGAATGTTGTATGCTATTTCAAAGGGAGTCCCCCTTTCTCTCTGTAATTTGCTTTTAAAAACAGACTACTATTGCTTAGGAGCTTGAGATGGGGAGAAAAAAATGTCTTCCAGAATATAAAAGCCTTGGGCGCGTTGCTTTTAATTAAAGCCACTGCATCCAGAACAAGAGAAGTTTCCCATGAAGCTAAATGTCTTGTGCTCTCCACATGAATTGCCCTACTCTACCTTTTATTTTGTTTTGTCTTTTCAGACAGGGTCTCAATATGTACCCTACGTTGGCCTCCAACTCTTGTTCTTGCCACCTTAGCCTCCCTTCCTGGTCTGGGATTACAGGCTTGTGCCACTAAGCCCAGCTTCCTATCACATCATAACCTTTAAGAGATAGTCCTTTTCAATATACCACTTTTCCCTTCTGCAACAGGAAGAACGCTTGACAATAGTCAGTGATTCTCCGTATTCTGATGCATTGTCCTGCTCTTACTGGGGGTTTTGGTGATTTATAATAGATAGTTTTCCATTAGAAATAACTCCTGAAATTTTTTCTCTTACTCATTTGGAAGTTATGTGATCAGGGGTGTAGGATATTACTGATTGATGATAGTATAGTAATTATATTGTTAAGCTGGAGAAATCTCCTTCAGTGACTGCTCTAAGTTTTCTAACGTGCTATCTTATCCTTTATTATTTTAAAATTTTCAAATTAAGTACAAATTAACATGAAATGAACAATATGACGCTGTTATTCATAAGTCAGACCCAGAATGCAAGATGGCTCTGGTTCTCCCCCCTCATAGAAAGACTCACACGTTTATGCTTATATTTTTATTCACCCCTACATCAAAGTTTACATTTTTAATATTTATAGGTAGCTTTTGGGGTTTTGGACAGCAAGCACAGCACTTTGCCAAGCTATAAAATTCAAGTTTAAGAGAAAGATCAAACCTAAAAAAGAGAGAGTTTATATGTACAAATATTTACTTGGTACAGATATTTCCCTTGGACAGTCTCTGACTGTTTGATTCTGGTGGGTTGGAAGAAATTTATTTGTTTTCTATTTTCATATTATGCTTTTCCTCTTTTTAAATTTCTGTCAGCTAGTTTATAGAGTTGTTCCCTATAAGGAGTGGACATTCTTTGCACATTAACTGCTAGCTTTGCTTCTTTAACTTGGGCCACTTTTTTATGTTTTTAGAGATAACTGAGGGCTTAGTCAATTTCCCTAGTGTCTAAATATAAATGTTGATGGTAATTTCAGTTCTGTGTTGTCTAGAATTTATTTCTGAGGCTGAGATTTTAAAGGGTCACTTTGTTGGTCTCATGAATCACCTTTAGCCATGTCAGTGTCTTATTGGGCCACAGTTTGCCTTCATACTGTCTTTCAGAGATGGAAATATCATAAAGTTTAGAGTCAATTTCTCCACTTACATAGCCAGGAAATATCTAGAATATTGGTCATCAAAATGGTAATGAGGATGAACTGCTCATCTCACTGTTGAAGGTTGCTTTTATTATTTTGAATTATAAAATATTAAAATGTGGCCAAAGCAGACTTCATCATCACTTAGCCTTGGGATATTTCATCTGTGATGATCAAGCGATCATGACAGAGCTGTGCGGAATGGAGAGAATGGTGGATGTATTTGTATAACTTATGACCAGTATGATTTTCCTTAAATCCAGTCTGAAGTCTGTTAAAGGTCTAGAATGAACCAGTCGGTCTCATTGCATGTTTCATACATGCAATACAAATACAAATACAAACACAGCCTGCGTGTAAAAATACTCCTTCAAGAGTCTTTATCAAAATTTCATTCTTAAAAACATGAATACATTTTAGTGCATAGTATAAATATTAAGTATTTAGATATCTTGCTTTATTCCTTCTTTAGAAGTTCCTTTCCCAAGCACAGCAGATGAAACAGAATTACTTTTGCCTGATCCTTATCTTTGTGTATATGTGTATCTTTGTGTATCTTTCTAATTTTTTCTCTTTCCTGGATCCATGACATAGGTATACAGGGAAAGAGAAAGGAAAGTAAGAGAGGGGGAATTTAGCATTAACAATAAAGAGAGAGGAAACTACACGTAGAGGCATGGATGGTTGAAGGAAGGAATCTTCGTTTATATGTATTTACTTACAGCAAAGCATTCGTTTCTCACAGTGTGCCAGTGCCCCACCCCAGCAATATTCACAGTGAGTACAGTAATGTGTTCTTAGAGAGCAGGCAGGATGAAGGGGGGGCACCACCTTGTGCCAAGCCCCCTTTCTACCAGGAGGTAGCAGAGAAGATGGGCTTTAACTTAAACTTATCACGTACACTAACCTTGCAATCTTTTCTTAGGTGGTTAAACAGGAGAAAGTAAGAACCTTGAAAAC
Source organism: Nannospalax galili (assembly GCF_000622305.1). Classification (NCBI taxonomy): domain Eukaryota; kingdom Metazoa; phylum Chordata; class Mammalia; order Rodentia; family Spalacidae; genus Nannospalax; species Nannospalax galili. The sequence goes on from NW_008345290.1 coordinate 8,597,977, forward strand.
ACACTAGAGCAAGTTTAACACAGGCTATTTAGACCCTCTGGAACCACATTTTTCCAGAGTGTTTCCTAATATACATTAAGTAAGAAGGCAAATATTTGTGTGTTTTTAGTATATATCTAGTATATTATAAGAAGTCATCAGATGTCATTTCTTTAGTCATTATTCTATTTACTTTATGTTCTTTGCTATCTCTTTAAAATCACATAAAAATCAAATGGCTATGGGCTGGAGAGATGTTTCAGCAGTTAAGAGCACTGACTGCTCTTGCAGAAGACCCAGATTCAGTTCCCAGCACTCACATGGCAGCTAACAACCATCTGTAACTCCAGTTCCAGGGGATCAAATGTTCTCTCTGACCTCCACGGACATTGCACAACATGGGTACACTTATATTTGTGAGGCAATACACTTATATACATAAAATAAAAGTAATACATTAAAATAATCAAATGACTATGAAAAGAAGAAAATATAGTCTGACAAAAAGAAAATAATTATTTTTCAAACCCCAAGATTTTTGTTAAATTTCCCCTTTTGGTTCTTGACCAAAGATTCACATAACCTTATCAAGCCATTTCTGGCTTGTGTAGCTTTACCCAGAAAGCACGGGGAAGTTGAGTACTATAGTATATGGTAAACATTTGAATGCGTAGAGATGAGGTCAGGTTTTCAGCTCTAAGACTGAAAGTTGCCTTACAGATCATGGCTGTTCAGCTCTTAAGATGGAATGATCGCCAAGGGTACCTAAGTCTTTAAGAAACCATTAAGGAAGAAGACTCCCTTGACCTCCATGTCAACTAGAATGTCACCCACTAGTTCCCAGTAAAAATGTAAGAATGTCAATGCCACCTCAGCAAACAGGAGTTCTATTTCCAAGACAATACTTGGAAACAGGAGATTTTATACTTTTCACCAGTAGGACAATATGATGTTAACACAATGTACCAGGGCCCCAGATCAAACTCAGAACCCAACACCAAGCATTATTTTTAATCCTGAAGTCTACCTCTCCATCTGTTGTATGTTTCTTATAATAAAAAAGAAGAAACAGTTCATTCAAATTGCATGCAGGGAGAATTCTGGAAGGAGAATCATTCAGGACTCGTTTCTGTCTTCATCTCACAATTTTTAGAGTTAAAATGACTTCATTCATAATTTATGTACTCAAGTAACTTAGCCCATTTCCAGATTCTGGCTGAAAATTTGTACTTTTATTTTCATTGTAATTATGTGTACCAGACTGGGGTGCAGGCAGCTTGTCACTGACAAACTTTCAAGAGCTCCTAGGAGAAAGAGACCAGAAAGTGAGATGCCGAACCAGCCTTCTCCTCATTGATAAATCCAAGACACTATTTTCCTTGTTTAGCTTTGTTCTGGCCTTTCTGGAGTCTTTCTACTGGCAGAAAGCTCAACAAAGCTGGGTTGATTTTGAACTCAGCAAAGCTTCCGCTTAGAGAAGTTAAAAATGATCATTTTGTCCAACATAGGCCTAAAGACTACACCATCAGGTGGATTTTAGCAGGCTGATTAGCATATTTAATCTTTCACTTGGAATTTGCACACTGCAAATTCACACATTCCCATCTTGCCACTCTCAATTTTGTTCTTCTCAATGTTAATAAAAGTTACTTTCAAAATCAATACCTCTCAAACATGTGCTTCTCCAGCACTTTGCCTTAGTACCCAATTCCAGGACACTGCAAACCCTTTTTACCTAAACCTTCTTAACCTAAAAGTAGTTACCCAAAGTACGATAGTTCTCATGACGCATCAAAGGTTCAGTCCTTTGGCGAAGGGATTTTGCATCCATTCAGGTAGCTTGCAAGTATAATAAAATTTAATTTCAGTGTAAATAGAAAATAAATAAAATTGGAGGAAAAACCTTTTAGAAAACATGCCCCCCACGAATCCTTAAATATTTGAAAATTGATCAGTTGAAAAATATCCCCATAAAGATGGAAAATAACAAATCTTGTAGAATCTTGGATTTTTACTTATTAGAGGCTCATTTAGATAAAAATGCAGAACTGAGTCTGAGTTACATGAATCATGTGAAGAATGGGATGTGAAGGGGTTGGGGAGGAAGATTCTGAAGGCTTATTCCCATGACTAGGGGGCATGAAGGGCCCTGAGGGCAGAAAGAACCTATTGTCCTTTGCTCAGAAAGGTATAAGGACAGGCTAATGAGAAAAAACAAATCAGTCTCCTACAAAGTGGAAAGCTTTTGCGGTAAAGCTTGAAGGGGTAACAGTGGTAACTGAGGCACTGATAGTGACTGTTTTAGTATTCTGGTGAATGCAGATGTGAGATGAGCTGACATGTGTTTTTTGTTTTTAATTGAATTGTTGTGCATTTTATACAGAATAGCTCAAAGAATCTTAGTCATCTTTATACCCATCCCCACTGGCATGTTCCCCTTACCCCGCCTCCACTGGAACCCACATGCTCTGCCATCTGTATTAAGGCCCAGTGTGTCACGTTAGTGTCTCCAGACATTTCCCTGTGCAAGTCCATCCACTGAGGTCTAGTCAGCCTATCTAGAGTCTCTTGTTTTAGGAAGATCAGCTTTTCCTCACCCATGTGTTTTTTAAATTTTTAGAAATTATTTTATTTAGTGTGTATGCATGTGTGTGGGGGCATGTTGAGGCTGTGAGTGGAAGTGTTTGAATGCCACTGCTTGTGTGGAGGTCAGAGGGCAGCTTTCAGGAGTTTGTTCTTTCTTTCTACCGTGCTCTGGATCGTCAGGTTTGAACAGTAAGTGCTTTCACTTGCTGAACCACCACATCAGTCTGAGATAACACTGTTGAGGAACCGTACTCCCCACCAAACTGTGAACAATGTGAGACACATAATATCTGATCTGAGTTACAGTAATTATCCTCACGTTTTAGAGACTGCCATGTATAAAGGTTGAGGTTCAGAAAAACAAATCTTTCTTTGGAAGAAGTTGCTCTCTAGAAACTGAGCTATTCTTTCCTGGGTCAGAGGAAAGGTGTACCCTTTCTTAGTACAATGTGGGGAGCTGGAATTCCTGCCTAGGCTCTCTTCTAGCAGGGTTTCCTCAACTATGATTTTAAAGCACTCACTTCCTGGCAAGTGTGGCGAAATCCCCTTGTAAGTTCAATTGAACCCACCATTTATAAATCCACATAGAAAAACTTTCTCTACTTCCGCCCAGATGAGTTAGCTATGTTAGTCATCTTCCCAGAATGAGGCGATTTCCACTTGCTGGTGAAATCTGAATGGAATGCCTTTCACTAAGGATGGTCTATAGGCTCACCCCTCTCCCCAAAAGCCTATTCTCTCTTCAAGAATATTACAAAGATTCTATTCTACACGTTGAAGAAGTGTTGACCTCTAGCAATGAGCCTTTGGGTGTAAAGTCAGTCCTCTGGTATACTTAAGAAAGTACATCTATCTTTGGTCTGAATGATGAATGATTAGTTTGGACATAGTAAAAGGATAACATGTGTCTTCTTCTGCCTTTACTGAAACTCAGTTAGGGAAATCAGCCTGAAGCTGTGCTGTCATTCCACAGATCCCTGTTTGCTTCCATATATCTAAGAAAACTATGTTCAGGAATCCAAAAGGTGTATGTCTTATTGAAGTAGTGAAATAATTTAGTTAACTACATTTAACAAAGTAGAGCCAGTGCTCAGAGTTAATTAATTAATTAACAATGACTCTGAGTGACTTAGTAACAGTAGTGTATGTTAGATCCTCTGAATTTACTCATACTACCATTCAAAACTTTTACCCTTTGAGCACATATCCCCTTTCTTCCCATTCTTCTCCCTTTTAACCACTACATAATTTCCTCCCTTCCATCCTCTCTCCCTTCCTTCTTCAGTGTTGTCCAGGGATGCCTGATTGAAGTGCCATTTCCTGGTCCCCATGGGAACACCTGGAGTCTAACCATGGCCAAAATAAAGCAGTCCTTTATTTGATTGAAAAAGGTAATTCAGAAAATGAAAACTGGATCAAACTGAAAGAATGTGTAGTGTGGCTGGCTCTTCTTCAGCCTTAAAGTCATATATTTCCATTACCACAGAGAGAGGGCCTATGACCAGCGCTGAAAAGGCCAGTCCTTGGCAGTAGGCAACATAGCTCTATACAGTGTGCCCATAGAGAATTATCACTGGTCATTGACGGACAATGACCCTGAGCTCAGACGTAATGTTTCTCAATAGAAAATCCCATAGAGGAGGCAAAATCTGTGAAAAAAGGTGCTGAGAGGAAGAGCCCAGTGCACAGAGAGGAGAGGAGTTAGCAGGGCGTGGCTTCCGCTTCTCTGTCAGTTCTGTCTTCAGCAACAGAACTGTTGCCACTTGCAAGAATGAGCTTTAGCCTGGGTCATCTGTTCCCAGGAACTAGAAAACTTAATCCTACTATCAAAGTCAGGGTAGGGAAAGAGAACTACAGAAAAGCAGGGCATCTATACCTTCTGCAGTTCTGGCCAAGAGCATCTCCATCAGTCAGTCCTCCCAAATCCGATATAAGGAGAAAGAAGGGACTGGCTATTTTTTTTTTAAATATAATGAGAGGGTACATATTTGCATCTTTCCCAATGATTTATTTTTTTCATTTATTAGACTACCCACTGTTGGTTTTCATGACAAGAAAAAGAACTAGGTTTAAAGGAGAAAGAATTCAGTTATGGCAAAGACAGTCCCATCAATGGGACTGTGCATCGATCATCCACTGCGGGCCTTTCACTGAGAGTAAAAAACAAGTGGTCCTTAGATTATAAGCCATTATCAGCACCACTTTTTTTTATACTATAACTGGGTTATTTCTCAGGAAAGAAAGAAAGGAAATAGGAAGGGAGGGAGGAAATTAAGTAGTGGTTAAAGGAGAGAAGAACAAGAAGTAAAGGGGTATGTGGGTCAAAGGTGCAAACTTACAGTTGCAGCAAGAAGTAATTTCAGAGGATCTAACACACAACAGGGTGACTGAATTAACTGTGTATGTGAAACTTGCCTCACTGTTCTCACCACAAAACAAAGCAGGGAAACTAGAGAAAACATTAATTATTGCACAAGCATTTCACAAACTAGAGGTATCGTAAGTCATCACACTGTATACTTTACAATCATACAATTCTGCTTGTCAGTTATACTTCGATAAAGCTGGGAAGCACTGGATTAAAAAATATTGAATAGTAACAGGACTAAAAGAAAAGCTTTCCACTGACTAGTTTATGTCTTTGGAGAAATCCCCCTATATCTTAGTGTCTTCATTTAATTCTCTGTCCCATGAGCAGGTTGGATGAACCAGTCTCTAAAACCCTAATGGTTCACACAGAGAAGGAAGAAAAAAGTGGCTCTTCCTTTAGAGGAAAAATACAAAGTTGGAAATTCCATGATTATATTCTCCAACACTTTTCAATGGAAAAATTCAGAGTCCTCTGTTCATTTGTCAAGAGAGAATTGTTGGAGTAAGGAGACTTCACAGACTGTTTGTGGGTGCCTTCCAAACCCTTCCTGCTGGGAGTGTGGGGCTCAGGGGTGACTCTGTGCATACTCTTCTTCCTCTGAGGGGCCTTCTTGAACATCTCCACTGAAGTATTGATGCCCATCTTGGAGAGTTACTGTGTGAATTTGTGAAATGATTCTATCAGGCTCCCATACATGTGAGGAGCAGGTCAACCCCCCTCATATCCTGCTGTCTTTGTGTGGGCATTTCATCTATAGCCCTTCCAGAAACTTCTAAGGATATTTTTAAATGGTAAATGCCTAAAACAAAAAACGTATCTGTAGTAAGGTCCAGACCTGGCACTTCATAATGTTTAAAACATGGACTGCCAATTTTCTGTGCCTGTAATATCTAATTTATAGCTCCCTCTGGGTGGGTGGGTGGATGAAAGGGTGGGGCCCAATCTCTCAGGAGAAAGTGTTTTCCTTATTTGCCATTTGTTTCTTTGGCCACCTGAGAAAAGGTTTAGTAAGTGTGCTCCTCAAGTCAGAGAACACCCCAACCCTTCTCTACGTGGTGATGTATATTATTTTTTCTGTAGCCATGTAGCCATAAATTTCTCATGAAGAAAAAGTCACCTTTTTCTCCCTGGCCTGGTAAAAACTAGTCAGCAAGACACAGCTGGTTGTCCTCTGAAACTTGCCCACTCTCTGTGGTGGCCACCTGGCTAGGCTGCCAGGTTCAACTCTGAAGAGACCTAGAATGGTTTCGATTAGAGAAGCCACCTCCTCGGAGCGCAAGTGGATGGAGTTTCCTGAATTTGGCAGACTGTCTCAAGAAGGACTCCACTCCAGAGGATGAGACACTTAGGACCTGGTGGCCCTGGCTTGAAAATGTTTCAGTTAATAGACAAAATGCCCTGGAAGAAAGACAGAAGGACAAGAAGAGCAATGTGACCCTGGCAGGCTGAGGGGCAGCTGCTGGGGTAAAGTGGGGCACAAGCAGCAGGGTGACCAGGACAGCTACAGAATGGGAATCCTAGTCCAGCAGGAGAGGTCAGGAGCCGTTGTAGGGGCACCAGAGCATGGTGAGGAGGCAGGTGCATATACACACTGCAGAGCTCACCCTGCACAGAAACTGCCCCATCATCCTGCCAAGCACCTTAGAAGAGAGCCTTGTTATGAAAAGAGTTTAATTTGAAGGTGACATGCGCCCCCACTCTGCTGGAAGTTTTCTCACTGTTGTAAAGGAGGGCTGCATAGTACCTAATACAAGGCTTATTGTACGAAAGGAATGGGCTGTTGCAAGGCAGTGTTTTAAAGAGCTTTAGAAATTTGACATTGTTTTCAAACATGTGAATTTTCTCTTTAGGCCTCCATTCAGCTTTTCCTTTGTATGCCTAATTTTTAAAGTACTACTTTTGTAAATAGCTTTGTTTTCAAAAAGAAAACACCTCTGCTGTTTCTGTGGGACTCCACTGTTATTGCCAGATTGTCTTGTGTATAGGAAAATGAAAAGAAAAAGAAAAACCCTAACTGAATAACGCATATGTTAAATAATATCAATTAGAAAGCAAAATCACCTTAAAGAATCCAGAGAAGTAGTTTTCGACTCTAAAATTTAAGCACAACTGCCTTAAGTTTGTGTCCACTTAAATATTCTTATAAATTATTGCTTTTACATCTTTTGACAACTGAAGCTATTCCACATAAACGATACACTAAAAATAGAGGTTTCTGAAAAGGACCATATAGTCAATATTCTAGGCATTATGTGTCCCATGCATGTAGCAACTACCCAGCTTTACCACAGAATCTCAGGAGCAACCACAGACAGTAGTACCTGAATGAATGAGCAAGGCTGTGTTCCAATAAAACTTTATTTACAAAAGCAGACAGCTTGCTAGATCTGACATGAGAGACCTAGTTTGCCAGCACATGCCTTCAGGCTATCTGCTACCCCTTTTCCTATTAAGAATTGTTTTAATTGTCACTCTATCTTGTCCCCAGTTCACACAAATTCAGGCTAACCCTAGTAAGGCTCCACTTGGATGTAGGGCTACTTCTTTTTCTTTCTTCCTTTTTCAATTGATTTCAGAGTTTTATACGCTGTATTTTGATCATATTCAGACACACTCCCTCTTTCCACCCCTTCTCACTATCCCCTCCCCTGATTATTATCTGTTCCTTTTCTTTTTACAATTTCATTTGTTTGTTTGTTTGTTTAAATTCTTTTGATTTTTAAAGGCCCATCAATTCCATTCCGTGCTTCCCATGTGCTCCTAGGTGTGGGTCCACATCCCGAACTCTGGTCAACCTACCAGGCACCACATCAGTAAGAAAAACTGACTCTCCCTCTCCCAGCTTCTATCAATTGCCAATAGATCCTCAGCTAGGGCTAGGGCTTCCTGTCCATCTCTCCCCATCCATGCTGGGCCCCTGTCTGGCTTGGGTTTTATGCATGCTGTCATAAGCACTGTGGGTTCATATGTGCAACCACACTGTGGTATCCAGATACTTTATATTCATCTATGATCTCTGGCTCTTATGATCTCTCTGCCTGCTCTTCTGCAATAATCCCTGAACCTTGGGAGAAGAAGGTGCGATATAGTTGTCCCATTTGGGGCTGAGCTCTCCTCAGTCTCTTATTCTCTGCACGTTGGCCTTTTATGGGTCTCTGTGTTAATTGCCATCAGCTGCAAGAAGAAGCTTCTCTGTGAGAGCTGAGAGATGTACAAATCTATGAGTATAACAATAAGTCATTGTGAGTCAGTTTGATATAATGTCTATTTAGCAGAATGATAGTTGAGGGTTCTCCCCTATGGCCTGTGATTTATCTAGCCACAGCTTCTCCCCTGATAACAGTGTTAGATATGGACTTCTTGATGTGAAGCTGTCCCTAAATCCAATTAGAAAGTGGTTGGTTACTATTGTTATTGTAGCTCACAGGGTTCACAACTGGGTAAAGTTGATAATTGCCTTTCTCTGACGGTGACATGCATTGCACCTTTTAGTACTATGAAAGTTAACCATTAGAGATGAAACTTTGAGGTCAGTCCCAGCTTGATTCCTCCTTGTTTGTACTGTGACTCAGGTATGTAGTGTCTTAAGCAGAAGGGTCTTACCGTCAAGTTCTGGTGTGAAACCAAGTGCAATGGTAATAGCCAGTATTGTTCAAGGATCTATGGGATCTCTCTGGTCAACAGCTTTAAAAGAGGGAGTCCATTCCTGGCATTGGGCTTGCTGCCTGTGGTGTCTGTTAGGACCACTGGGCCCCTGTTCAGGGCTAATTTTTAATAAGGGAAGTTGGCCAGCAAGGCCTGAGTCACCTAATCTTTTCCTAGCGTCTTTCATGTCAGTTCCTGTGCCAGGGCTTTACAGTGTGTGGACTGAGGGTGGTTTTCCAACATGAAGGTTTAAGCTGGAAGCTTGCCCAGGTCATGTCTCCCATGTTTCTCTCTACATGGGGTTGTTCATTAACTGACTTATAGAGGGCAGCTTCATATTCTTGACAATGAAGAAATTCTTTCATCTTTCTTTTGACCAAAAGGTCACCAGTATGAGTTGTTTCTTATGTTGCTTTAGCTCCTAATTCACAGTTGCTGTGAAGATTTTCTAGTTTCTAACAATAAGGTGTTTTCACATTTCTAGGACTGTGGTTAAAACCAATGATCACTGTAGGTAGTAGCCTGCACTGAGCAGAAACAATCAATAACTGGGGCTCTGCCCACTCTTCCACACTCATTTGTCAGGGCTGTGTCACTCACTCACTCAAGTCTTCATTTCCTGGGCTATAAACAGAATTATCAAAGGCAAAGCATTATTCACGAAACTGTCTCTAGGTCCTTTTTTTTTCTTTCTTTTTTTTTCCCCCCCCCCAGGTCCTTTTTAAAGGCAAGCAAGCCTTTCCTCGGCCTCCCTTCAAAGACCCCGCTGCTCTTCCCAGAATTCTCCACTTACAGTATGGACATTTGTTATTCTGAGACTTGGTCTTGCCATATGGTATTACATAATTATTTTCCCTTTAGGTATAATTATGGAATTGCCAACCCTTTGGCTCTGTTTTGCATTATTTCACACATATTTTCTCGTTTTGATTTAGGTCTCTGCGTGGTATATCATAAATCAGCAGAGTGGGGGCGGGTAATGAAAGGACATCAAAACACAGCCTCCACTGCTATAGAAAGTTCCTCAAGTGACACTCCATAACTCAAACGCCACAAACCACGGGGTAGTCAGAGCAGGGCAATACGACAGGACGAGCTGTTTTCGTTAATAGAGATGAAATTATGGGTGTGACTAGCTGGCAGGCCTCAAATAGACTTTAGCAAGCTGTTTACTCAGCTGTCCTCGGCAACAACTTAATACTTGGGGATAAAATTATTCTCCCAGCGTCTCCCAAGTGGTATATCCCAGGGATCCCAATTTGTTCTCACTATTAAAAAGCAGGAACAAGTTTGCAACCCTCCAAACACAGTTTGAGATTCTGGTTATGTTTTGTTTTTAATGTATCAAGCTTTCCACACCACGACTCATGAAAATCTCCTTGTCCTCTGTGTTCTGTGTTTCAAAAATCTCTAAGCTGAAGCCTAAAGTGCTCCAGGTGAAACCATGTGGTCCCTAACTCTGAAGCTTTGCTGTTTTCCCTTGCCTGCACTGCTCGGTTTACCAGAACCCCTTCCCCTTCTTCCCTGCATGTTAAAATCAGGAGTTTCCTAGCTCAGCCTAGACACCTCCTGGCGGTTTTCTTTTTTCCTTCCGCCTCAGTGGAGGTGCAGCTTATGATTTTCTCTAATCTAGCTTTTTTCTTTAATAATCATGCAATGTTTAACACATGCAAAATCACAAAAGGAATGACCCTCACCTGCTCCTCTCTCCAGTTCGGAAGCCAGTGAGAACTGAGGCCCATGTCTGATTTGCTGTTTACAGTTTCATGGATACATACCCTCTCTGGATCTACATGCCCCTTAAAGATATTGTAGTCATCTAAGCTTTACACAAATGGTGTTATGCTAGTCTAGTCTTCTGAAATGCTTGTGACGTTCCTGTCTATTCACAGTCGCATTTATTAGATATCGTGATAATTATTGTACTTCGGTATTTCCACCATTGTATGGGATCTGTCACTGATATTTATTAATTCTCTTACATTTAAAATATTTTCATTTGATGGCATATGTTTTCTCTACAAACAAAACAAAAACTCCTTCTCCAAAGACAAGCAATCACCACAGTGGTCAGAGCTTTACATTCATTTGCCTTTAATTTTCAAATGATCCATTTTACAAAGAGAATTTCAGCCTGTATGAATCTAGCCCCCATCCTATACACCAGACAGTTTTGGCGTACCTTCCTCCTTTGTGACTACCAAGACAATGTTGAGATCCAACGGATAGGGAGCCAACCAGAGGGTTGATGTCACATACTATCGAATTTTTCTTTTTCAATTAATTTTTCAGTTAGGATACAGAACACTAGTTTCCATTATTATGTCAGTTCATACATGTAATATGGATGTGCTCTGCTTAGCTTACATGCAGCTCTGTAACTGTTAGGACATTTACATTCTACTGCAGGTAAATCAGTTGTCTACGTATTTTTCACCCTTCTGCTTACTCCAGTCTGTGACCCCAGTAGGGGCTCTATACTTGTTTGCTATTTTGCACTAAATCCCTATGAGACAGCCAGCAACTACCATCATTTTCAAACAGGGAAACTGACACTCTTTATAACCATTCCCTAAACACAGCCCATCAGTAGCTGATATAGAATTAGACATCAGATCTTGTGGGTTCCTCAGCTAGGGAGTTAAGAAATTCTATCTTAAAAAACTTATTAAGGTAGGCCAGAATTATTATTGTTTAAAAATATTTGCTTCTATCTAAATGTGTTTAGAAAACTGAATCTTTTAATCAGAACATGAAACTTCTTTAAAATAATTTAAAAACCATTATTATCTCTGGTTTTCACTTGCAAAGATTGTATGTATATCTTGCAAAGGTCAATAGCGAAACTCAATTCTTTCAAACTGAGCTCCAGAGCATAAAATATTTATAGAATTTCGGGGCCAGAGAGAGAGCTCAGCAGTTAAGAGCACTAGCTGTTCTTGCAGAGGACCCTGGTTTGAATCCCAGCACCCACATGGTAGCTAACAACTGTCCGTAACTCCAGTTCCCGGGGATCCAATGTCCTTTTCTGTCCTCCATGGGCACTACATGACACGGGTGCACTTACAGGCAATACACACATACTCATAACAGAATAATAATAATAAATAAAATTTAAAAATATTTATAAAATTGAAACCATAAACCTTATCTGATCCCAGAACATTCTCAAAGTCCCCAAAGAAATCGCTTATCTACCAGTAGTTAGCCATCCTACCTCACTCTCCAGCTTCCGGCAACTACTAACTACCTTTTTGTCTCTATGCCTGTCCGGGAAATTTCATGTAAGTGGAATCATATCAAGCGTGGCCTTTTGTGACTGCCTTCATTTACTTACACAGTGTTTCAAGGCTCATCCATTCGGCAGCGCATATCAGTACTTCACTCCTTTTTGTTGTCAAATAGTATTTCATTATCTGGCTAGTCTACAGTTGATTCATGCGTTTATCAGTTCATCAATTGGACATCTGGCTTATTTCCATTTTTGTCTGTTTTGAATAACACTGTAATGAACTTTCAAGTGCACGTTATCTGTGGACAAACGTTCTCAGTTCTCTTGGGATATACCCAAGAGTAAAATCGCTGGCCATGTGGTGGCTCTGTGTTAACTTTCTGAGGCTGCAACTTTCTTACAGAGTAGATCGTTATAAAAAACACAATAGTCAAAGCTCTGTAACCGCCATCATCCTGGCCCCCAGTTTAATGATCTGAATTTTAAAAGCAGTGTCTGAGGTCGTGATCTTATTCCCTGAAGTGCAGCTATATCTCCCCCTATATTTTGAGAGTGAAATTGTCTGACTCTACATTACATTTGTACTTTAACCCCAGATTTATAATTTCATGGTAGGGAAAATCCTCATGTTAATTTCCATCTCAAGTTTATTTTATCTACCAAATTTAAATGACTGATATAAAAAGATCAGTAGGAAGACACCACCTGGCTTAAAAATATAGAACTTTTCTATGACTACATTGTAGTTACAAGGCAGGTAGTTCCTAATTGAATGGAAAGAAAAAAACAAGACAGTGGGAAGCCCTGTAAATACCACTACAAAGCAATCACATTAATCTGCTGGCCAGATGTCGCCCATTGAAAGTTCTGGGGCTTGTGAATCATCACTGTTTTGGAGGCCCCTTTTATTGCAAAATATAAATCTTCACAATGTTTCTTTTGAACTTTTTGGTGCTCAGTGAATTTTAAAACTCTTTTTTTAAAATTGAAAGATACATATTAATTGCAAAAACAACATTTGGAAAATTCAGAAAAAGATAGAATACAAATAAATAAAATCAAGTAACCATAAGCCCAGATTCTCAAAGATGACTATTGTCAACAGAGTACTTTCTTTCAGTGTTTTGTGCATAAATATTGTTTGAAAACATGCTTTCTCTGGTTGAATGATGTGTTGTCATAGAGATGCACTGTGATTTATGAGGCCATCCCCTTAGTGGAGAACTGTTTGTTGATCTTTTCCTTATTGTTTATGAATGTTTCCACGATGCATCATGAGCACCCTCAACTTCTCACATTATGGTGGGAAGAATGACATAGACACAGACCCCTCTAACTTTCCCATGGAAAGTGTAGGAAGCAGTAATATTTCAGGAAAATATTATAAGTACTTGTAAGAACTTCATGCCTGCAGAGTTTTCTAGTTATGCTTTGTAATTTAGTGTGCAATTAATTAAAAGTTATGTAATATTTGCATACAACAGTGACAAGGTAATATCTTTGTCTAAAAAGCAGATCATTACTTGTTCATAAGTAGAGTCCAAATCGCACTTTAAGGACTTCTGGCATATCAAGTAGGGATGGGAGACTTGATCATTAGAACAGATGGCTATAAATCTGTGATTCTCCAGCATATTGACACACAATTCCAGTTATAATTCATAAAAACATTTGTGTTTTTCTTCAAGAACTATGTTTATCATGAAGAGAACTATTTCCATGGACATCTAATAAGGACTAGGAGCATGAAATGAATTAAAGTAATTTTTATTGTTATTTTTGGAAACTCCTTAAGAAATTAGGAAATGTTCTGGTATAGTGCCAAGAACAACAATAAATGGCTGGGAGAGGAGTACAGAGGTCATTATTATAATTAATTACTCTGATCCAGAATATTGAATATTAGGTAGATAAATAAGACTAAAAAATAAAGTTAATAAAATAAACTTATTTCAAAACGATGACTACTTCTCCCTAACTCTTCCTCATGAGTCAGAGACAGAGACAGCAAATGCA
>NW_008345290.1:8611849-8631167 GCF_000622305.1 Nannospalax galili
ATACATTCTCATTCTCTCTGAACTGAGGAACCTGATCATTTTCCCCATTGTTGGGGAATACAGGCCATGCCAGAATAGACTTACTCCTTCTTGATGACTCAGAAAATCCCAGGCACCAATTTTCCAAATTGGATTTTATGTGATTAAAAATAAATTTAAATCAAACAGAGGCTTTTGGTGTGCTTCTGAAAATTCCCATGTCAGTACTTGGCATGTGTCAGCCGTGTGTAGGTGTATGTGTGCTCACTGACACTGAGTGAGCACTTGGGACCTCATTTGAGAAATTCTTTCCTGGATGAAGAGTAAAGGGTACCATTCTGGAACACATCCTGCTGTCGCCACTGCTGCCTGGAAAGGGAGTGGGGGCGACTATACAAAGGACGTCCACAGTTTGAAAATTAAAAGAAAATGTCTTGTGGGATTTGTTACCTTGGCATGTATTTTAACTGGAAGCATTTGCTTCTGCATAGTTCGCCCTTCTTAGATCAGGGAGAAGGGAGGAAAATGAAGATTCTTATAGCATGAATGATAGCTTTTTCTAAAACATACTGGCTCCTGGGTCCAAGCCAGTCAACCCCGATTATCAGTGGTAGTGAACTTGGTTTTCACTTTGCAGATTAAATTGACAGAACAAATGTCTGAGCTGCTTTTTATTAGAAGGGCAGACTTACCTAGGTGATAAGCATTCAGGGTCCCTTAAAATAAATACTGAGACTTAGCAATGAACAAAGCAAAAGAAGGAAGCATCTTCAGAGAAACCCTTTCGGTAGCTGTACTTAGTCTCTAAGCCTTGCTTAGACAAGTTGGAGTTTGTCCCCTTCCAACCCTCCTGTAAGACCCAGCTGAAAACATCCTAGCTGTGATTTTCCCAGTTGGACACCCTGGATGCTGTTGGGCTCTGTTTCCTCTGACACGCACCTTCTGATACATCAATTTGATCATTTATCTGTGGTATATTGCTTTTTATTTCTCCAGTCAAATAATTAATGCTCTTCAGGCAGGAACCAGGTCTGTTTCCTTCTACTCTTTGCTATTCCCTATACAGTATCAACCCTATTTGATTTGGTATTGAGGAAACTGTAGGAATACTCATGTAAGTGTCGCACTCACATAGGGAGATGAAGAGGCTGAATGTTAATGGACTATTCACACAAACAGCCTTACTCAAGCTGGTGTACAGTGTGCCACAGAAAACACAACTTTCCTTGTCTTAAGGGAGAAAATAGCCTTTAACCAAGTAATAGAAAAGGTATTGCACAAGTCAAAACATAACTAAGGCCATGTTAAAATGATCCGTAAACAAACCTTTTTAAATCACCTACATTTTGAGGCTAATGGTTCTTCCAACTGCCGTTCTTGAAATGTCCCGAAGCACATACCCATGTTCAAAAAATGCAACGATTTCATTCAGTAGCTGAAGCCTGTCTTTTTCCCATCATGCTTTATATCTATGACAGCAATAAGCTAAAATAAACACAAACTGTCTTAGTCAAAATAGTGCTAGTTACTAATTGCATATTAAGTAACTTGAGAAAAAGAATTGTGCTATTTCTGTAACCTTGAACTCTGTGAGTGGAAATGTCTATATCCGTCGATACTTCTCCAGACATTCCACATCCTAAAGGAGGTGTGGTTCGGGTTGGCCTGCTGTCACAGGTCTAGAAGCTAAGGTCAGATGTAACTGAGTTGACCTTCTATCAGACAGTAATGAATGAGCCATTTGAAGAGATCTGTGTACTTTCACGACCTGCATTCAGAAAAGCAGATGGGATTCCTACTCTCTTAGGAAAACATCAAGAGAAGTTCTGAAAAACGCCTATGTCCCGTTTGTCCCAGGTTTTTCAGGAGTCCACAGTGGGCAAATAAGAGTAAGAAAAAATGTTGATGTCTGCTCTCCAGGAATCTACATGAATTAAATCACTTGATAGTGATTCTGATTTTAGGTATCAGGCCTAAATGGTAATTTGGTCCAGTCATGAGAAACTTCTAAAAGCAAACCCCAGAAGCTAATCTGAGAAATACATATGTGGAAGGTCAAGCAATATTAGGAGGTGGGGGAAATTGTGGAGAACCTTCAAGACTATTTACCTTGTCTTTAAAAAAACAACTTAATTGAAAGGATTTGCATTTGGTGATGAGCTACAAAGAGAGCTGTGACTTCTTTCCTGAAGTTTCTTATTTCTTACTATTTAGCTTAAGAAGTTATTATTGCTATTCTTTTTTTTTTTTTTTTTTTTGGTCTTTTTGAAACAGGGTATCCCTGTAGCCCCAGCTGTCCTGGAACTCACTATGTAGATCAGGCTGGCCTTGAACTCACAGAGATCCGCTTGCCTCTGCCTCCCAAGTGCTGGGATTAAAGGCGTGTGCCACCACACCCAGCTATTACTATTTTTAAAGAGTGAGCTCTGCTGTGAGAGAGGGTTTGGGTTTTTCAACAATTATAAAAGAGAAAATAAACTTTAGATATTGAAATCTTATTAGAGATACTGAGTCCAAAATATACTAGGCTTACTGAATCAAAAAGTGCATTAGACACAATGATGAATTTTTTAAAATAAATAATTTGTTGAGAATTTCATACATGCATATAAGGTGCTTTGATTAAATCCATGCCCACTCCCTCCCCTCCAGCTCCTCCCATATCTTCCCATCACTTTTTTCTGATAATTTCATGTACTCTTCTTCTTTGATTTATTTATATATTTTTGTGGGGCTTTTGGCTACTCTAACATTCCTCCCTCTGAAGAGGTAACCCTAAAATCGCTTAAGGATTAGATACAAGCTCTCAAATACTTTCGACGTTTTTGGCCTTTGGAACAGAGTAGATTGCTAAGAGGCCCAAGGACATTTTGATTTTCAGCCCAGAAACTGGCTACTAAATGCAGCTGTTTTCCTATCCATGAATCAACTTCTCAAGCATAAATAGATGTATTTCCATACAAGTAAATCTGATTGAACTTTGGCTTCAAAAACCCTACAGGGATTTTTTTGATCCCACATTGCTGAAATCTTTTAAACTGTTTATAAAGCATACATCTTTTTAAGATGTGAAGGGATGCTAGGTGGATCATTTTATTGGTCTTGTCAAGTCCAGCTATAATTGTCACACAAAGTTTGCCAAGTTCTGTGTGAATGCATTGTCAGTATCAGAAACCCAAAGTACCACACTCAACTCAAACACTTGACCACACAGGAAAGTAGAGAAGAGAACTCCTGAAGAGAGACAAAATATAGTGGCTTCAAAACGAATCTTTTTTTGTTAAGTTGATCTGAAAATAAAATGCAGAAATGAAAGAAACAATAGTGCATCTCCCAGTACTCCCGTCCCCGTGTTGAAAGCTGCCACTCCAAGCCAGTGGCAACTGAAAGGGAAAACAGTCTAAAAACGAAGCTCAATTGTACTTGGTTCTATCTAGCTCAGCAGACATTGTTATTAGAAGTCAAGTATTAGAAATATTCACTAGCGGGGATGCATTGAAGATTTGGTGTTTCTTGGAGCCTTTAAAGATTATCAAACTATGATGGGAGAAGCTCTATTCTGCAACCATTGAGCCAAAAATGGGGCCAGCAAGTAGTCATTGGGGAAGGGACAATAAAAAAGGGAAGAAGAAGGGAAAGAAGGATAGAAAGGATGATTAAGATGACATTCGACATTTCCAGGTACTGTGGAAATGGCTTCATCAGGAAGGTGCTTGCTGAGAGAGCACGAGGACCTGAGTTTGGCTTCCTGGCACTCATGTACAAAGCTGGGTGTGGTAGGAGGCACCTAACACTGGGAAGGCAGAGACAGGAGGATCCCTGAGGCTTGCTGGCCAGCTAGTCTGGCCAAATTGGTGAGCGCCAGGTTCAGTGAGAGACCCTGACTCAAAAAATAAGGTGGAGAATGATTGAAGAAGATACCCATCATCCTCTGACCTCCACACACATGCACACACACATGCATTCCTGCACATTCATGTTCACACACATTAACACATATACACATATACAGCCTCACCCACCCCCTTACACACACACTGGGCATTTCTAGAGTTGGGTAAAACCCTTGTCTCTAATCATTAATGGCTGATAGAAAAAATGAAGAGGTTATGCTTTTCAGCATACACATGAGCTAGCATAACAAATGTAAGGTTGTTAGCATTCACTGCAATATTATTTGCTATTGGTAGATTCATAGAGAGGGGGAACCATTGCATTTACCTGTGTACTCACTCGTGACCCCACCAGGCACCAATGAATAGTTCCAACTCAATGCTCACAGAGATGGTCCTGGTTATAATAAAGGGATCGCCAAACAAAATCCAAAGTAATGAATCTGGGAAAGGGACTGACAGAGACAGGAGGAGGCTATAGGGATGAGAGAGAAGAAAGAGAAGATATGGGTGAGAGACTAGTCAGAATGTATCTTTTTGGTTTGTTACTTTTTAAAAATCAGAATATATTATATATGTATGAAATTGTCAAAGATCAGAAGCAACAAAAAGTGAAAAAATCGCATTGTTATTTGGTATGCCACGTTCCCCCTGAAGTCACTCATGGAACTTTGTCATTGCTGAGCCTTTAGTTTGCTACTTAACCATTCAGTGTACCAAAATTATCATATTAGATTTCTCTCCTACCATTTTTATTTCACAATATCCCTTACTCTAAATTTATGTGTGAAATTAGTATACTGATAAATTTGTCCAGAATTCAACTCCCTTCAATTTGCAAAATTCTTTATTTATAGGTTGCGTGGGGGAAATGGTTATATTCTCAGTCAAAACAAAATAAAAAATATATATTATAATCATTCAAGTATAATTAGGTTACTTTGAAATAAAAGTAATAAAAATTGTAGCATTCGCTCCTTTTGCCTTTTTGTCACCTTAGCCCCGCAGCTTTAGAGACAGACATGTGGTCTAGGGTCACCAAGCACTTGGGCTACTCAAGAGCAGGACATGAGAGATAGGGAGTAAAATGAGGGGGTCTTAGGGAAGACCTTGAATGACTGGACCAGAACCTGTACCTCAGCTGGCTTCTAGCAAGGTGGCCCCCAATCTCATCCATTGCTCAAGGACTAACTGTCACCAGTACCTAACAAAAAAGCACTTTAAACAGCTTAGCACAAAGTAAGCCATTTTCAAACTCTAGATTTTCCTTGATAAATCTTGTACTGAGTAAATGATTTTTCTCATCTGGGGCAAGCTGCTGTTAAATCAACAGCCTAAACAGCAATGGTGGGGGAGGAGGAAGCAGCAACCAAAATGAGTCCAGAAAGGATGCAGTATTGTGTGAGCATCCCCCACCCCAAAGAGTGATAAACACTAATGACTGTCATCACTCAGATAACTTTGTCCCATTTGGAGCATCGTCCCACCCTAGTATTTCATTATAATTGATGGGCTTCCTTGTCATGCTCCAGGCATCCAGTGAAAACATAGCTTGTGCGACACTTCACGTCCTGGGGCTAAGATGTGTGTCTCCCCTTGCCTGCAGGGCCTGTGAGAGGCAGCCTGACACAAGCATCCTTGGGCCTTCTCACCGCCCTGCTAACCCAGCCCTGATAAATAAGTCAGCTAATTGAATTAATAAACAACCCTTTCTTATTTTTTTTTTTTTACAGCCAGCTGGCATGCAATCAAAATGTGTGATAAATTATCTGTCACTGCTTTAACCACAGCAGGGGAAAAGTGGAAAAATTAGCCACTTCAACCCCCTCCCCCACCCCCAGCTCCCACCCTCCTCTTTGGTTTGCTTAGCTATAGGATTTTTTCACTCCTGGTCTTCTCACTCTGGCTAAGTGCCAGGACAGAATTGCTATGCGTAGAGAAACATATTTGGCTGCCCTGATGATGGATCCCTAAGCCCCGGCACTGTGCTGGGATGCTGACATTCCACGCCAGGCTCTGGGAAAGCAAGACTTATCTGATGCTCTGGCAAGAAAGGTTGGGCTATGAGACTGTGGTTTAAACCCACAAGATTCTTGTTATGGGAGGGGGTGTGATGTGGCTCATGAGCAAAGGCTTATGATGCCAACTCTTTCTTGTTCCACCTCTAATGCCAAAGAGTTCTGGACTTTTGCAAAGGGTCCCCAGACTTCAGACCTGAAGCAGGTTCTGCGGTGAATTCACTTTCAACCCATTTATTCACCTTAGCAACTTTCTTCATTTTCTTATTCCACCCACTTTTCTCTTTATTCCAATACCCCACCACAAGCCAGTGTTGTTAAAGGCATTGGCTTTTACAAGCTGTTCTTCAGGATGCTTCACCAGAATCATATGACCTATAAACAGTTCTGTACAATTTAAGGCGACTTTTCGCTATTCATTTTTTCTGATGGTCTCCAGTGTAGTTACTCAAAGTTAGAAAAATAAACAGACCTCGGCAGGGTAAATCCATGTGTAGATATCATGAGGCCTCTGAGTCCATTTGCTTTGTGGTGTGGAGACCTCCCAGGGCTCAGTGCTTCAAGAAGCATCTGGATTGCATGTCCCCTTTACTACTCATTCTCTTAGGCAGGCCTAGATTTTAAGATGTTGTCTGTGGAATAATATACAAATCATTCCCAGGGAAGAGGCTGGACCTGGCACCTGATATCTGCTGAGTAAATGCAGGTTTTTCATCTATCCCGTTCATGGGCTTTCAAGAACACTATGAAGGAGACTTTTTTCCCCCCAGAATGTAGATTCTTCACTGCCTGCGTGGAGCCCCACTACTCTCCTTACTCCTGTAACCAAATGTCTGACAGAAGCAACTTAAGGGAAGGGTTTATTACGGCTCACTGTTCAGAGGATACTGGTCCATCGTGGCGAGGAAGACATGGCACCAGGAGACCACACAGTGCGCATAGTGGTCCACGTAGACCACATATTGCAGGCAGGAAGCAGTTATCAACTTCAAGGCCTACCCTGAGTGAGGCACTACTGAAAAGTAGGTAACAGTCCCAAACATTCCATAACCTCCCCAATGGCACCATCAGTTGGGACAAAATGGGGTGGGGTGCAGTTCACATCTAAACCATAACAAGACCCTTAAACAGGGTCGCTTTTAGATGTGATAAAGTGATGGCTTTATTATGTTTTTCTAGGAAGGCAGCTCTCTTTAGTAAACCATGTAATTGCTAAAGTGAGTCCTTGGCCTTTATCAGGCAGGAGTGGGAAATGCATTCCTTCTTAATGTCTAGTTGTATTCTTGTACAAGAGTGTTTAAGACAGTTTTTTTGTGCATTTGTTAGCATTTTCCATCCTAGCTGTGCTGTTGTCTCTCTGCTGATCCAACAGCTTCATAATGGGGTTAGGAGTAGGGCTCTCAGCAAGGAATTCAGGTTACTCTGAACCAACAATGTGAAGTATTGTGCTCATGAAGCTCCAGGGCATTTACACCTCTGTGGACTGGCTGCCCTGGAGAAAGTTCTTCAATGTCATGGAGCAGAATCCAAAAATTGTGACCCAGGACTGTTTAAAAGACTACAGGAAATCTAAGAGCAGACGTCTACAATACTTCCTTCACTTAGTCAAATGCCTATGTATTTCCTCCCTTCTTCCTCCCATGTGCCTGAATAGGCTCATGCAAGCACATATGCACACGTATATTCTGGCCACATACTTCCATCATTCTGTGGTCATGAGACAGTTGCAGTGTTGTCAAGGTGGCAGTGCCAAGTAGAATATTAGTAATGATGTCAGGAGGCTGAAAGAGAAGACAGTCAACTCATACTCAAGTTTATGACTATTCCTTTTACATGCCTTTTCTCTACTCTTTTAAAAGAAGACCAGTAACATGAAACATAAAATTAAAACATAAACCATGTAATTGCTAAAGTCATGCAAACCCAAACTACCAGTGAGATGAACACGAAAGGATTGCAAGTTTAAGACCTGCCTGGGCTGTGGGGTAAGTTCAGGGCCAGCTTGGGCAATTTATTAAGACCAGCTCCCAAAATAAAAACAGAACTCAGAATACAGTTTAGTTGTAGAGTATTTACCTAGCATGTATGAGACCATAGGTACAATCTTCAGTGCCTAAAACAACAACAAAACATTAAAACTTAAAGTCCATTTTGACATAGTCTGTTTTACAGAAGGTCTAATGAGAGAAAGGAGAAATTATATAGAAACTTTAATTTGTATTTTTCCTCTTCCCTCCCTGGAATTTTTTATAAAGGGAAAGTAGGTATAGACAGAGACTTCCTGCCTAAATTTTGAGCCTGTCTACACAAAGCTGCATAAGAATGTTACTAGACACTCTAGACTTGGGATAATTATTTGAAAGTAGATAAAGTGATAGATCCCCTGCCTAATTCAGAGCCATAATTGCTGCTTTTCAGCAGGCACGTAGAGTACACACCTCTTTACTGACCCAATAGGCCAAGCTTCATATACACACTTGTGACTGAAAAGACAATGTCAGGGTTGAGACTTTATGTGAGTCATGTCAAAGACCTCTATAGCACCACTGACATTATAAGTAGATAAAAGAATTAAATCCAATCGCCATTCAATTGAATACACACATCCCTTTATTGTTAAGACAGGGTATCATTGCACTGTACAGAGTAGCCTTGAACTCAGGAGCTCAAATGATCATTCTGCTTCAACACCTCGTAGTTGGAATTAGAGTCACAGGCCCCCACACCCAACTTCAGTAACCATTTCAGGAAGCTAAAGAAAGCAAGCTGAGAGAGGGTTAAAGAAAACAGGGTGGTTCTCTTAGTAACACTCTTCTAAAAGACCAGAAGGTGGGTAGATCCTTCCAGGAGAACACCTGCCTCAGCCGAGATGACACGGGTATTGCAGGCTGTAAACTCTGCCCTCCACTCCCAGTGTCTCCCATTTGTCTCTGTTGTACCTAACAAGAAGCGGCCCACCCTCAAAGCACATTGACTCCACACCACCGAAAATACACAGCACATGGCCACTAATGTTTTCATAGGCCATTTCTGTTTCTTATTTACTCTTCTGGATGCAGCTGGGTGCAAGACTAGTCCCTACAGTAAGAGGGAGTTCTCAATCAGCAGTTATTGGGATGCCTGAGTTCTAATATACCTTTAGTCTTGAACATGTCATGTGATCACACGACCCTTCATCTTACCCTCAGTTTTCTTATCTTTCAAATAAAATAGCCTTGGCTAGTATGAGCTCCAAAACTCCTCCCATTATTGGAGCCTATGGTTAAAAACAACTAAATTCATCATGTCACTGTAATCACTGCCATTCCAAGCCATAGAATCTATTGATTAATCCTATAAGGACAGAAGAAAGGTCACAAATATGATATTTAAGTTATTTAATGGGATTTTGATACCAGTCAGGTTTCACACCCATATCATTATGGTTTATGGTATTTCCTTTAGAGCAATGAAGTAAGTATCATACTGATCAGTGCTAATCACAGTTCACTTAGCCTGGCTGGCAGGTTGGGGGCAGATTTCTAGCTTTGGCACTTGGGGCAGAGTAATCCTTTGCCTTGGAGACCGTGTAGGACTAACTTGACCACATATATATGATATGTTGCAATCTAAAAATGCTAGTTAGCCCCAGGTATCAACAGTCTCTCCTGAACTCAGTTTATAGCAGCCTAAATATGCTCTAAAATCTCAGTGGAAGTGGCTGTGATAGCACAGCAGCTCCACACAGTGTAACCACAGACCTCATGTCAAGTTCCTCAAAACGGGCAGTGTCTTACTGAGCTGTTTCTTACTGTGCACAGAGCAAGCAATGCTCAGTATATGTGTGTTCAAAAAATCACCAACTTCTCTTCAAATGCCAGGGCAGTGTCCAAGTACAGCCTCTGGTCATTCTGCACGATTCCTACAGTACCAGAGGAAATGCAACCGCTGTTTTCCAGTTGGAAAGTGCAAAGGAATCTTTGGGCAGTAGACTGTCATTAGCCTGGCTGAAGTGGAGCCAGATTAACCCTCTTATGGTCTAAAAAAATCATGGAATAGTTAATGAGGCGTCTCAGTACACTAAGGTCCAAGTTGTACATCTGTGCTCTACTGAGAGTGGGAAAGGTAAGGCTATTTTAGGCCCCTTCTGGACTCCGGGTTGGCATGTATTTTGGAGGCCTTGGACTGTGGGAATCTCTGATGTGCATCACATGAAACTTTAAACTGCATTTCTGTTGTGCCAACAATGGTCTTTTCTCAGAATATGCATAATCCACCTATGTCTGTCACTATAGCCACTAGCACTGCATAGAGTCATTTCGGTGTTTGATATTTTATTGGTATTTCTTTGAACCAGATTGAAACTAAGAACAATATTAACCTAACTTTTAAAATCATTTTAATGCAATTACTAGGTCATGAGACTGGATTTCATCTGACACTGTTTTGTAACCATTAAGTTTTAAAGTGATCGTACTCAACAAGAGGGTATTGATCTCTTACCTGTGTAGTTGCTGTCATTTAGGAAGAAATCAATCCAACCAAGGCTGTACAGTACATCCCAGTTCCTTCCCTACTCCTTCACCAGAGTTTGTCAGTTTTAAAATAGGTTGCTTGACTAAAGGTTTTCTCTAGGTTCTATCTCTCCAGTCATGTTTATCTGTCTATGTTTACAGTGCCACATATAAGTTCCCTCTCGTTGATCAGGTTTTAAGTCCAACTAGGTAGCTGTTGATTACCCCCAAGATAAAAGTGCCACTACTACACAAATATAGTTTGCTGGGCCAGTCATTGTGGTTTTTAGGCTTTAAAGCTGGGATTGGACCACTGATTGATTTTCCCCTTTAGAAACTTGCGTAGTGTCCCTCCAAAACTATGCAAGCTAGTCTTCAGGGAAGACAAAGGGATGGAAAGATTTTTTAAGAGGCAGGGGAGAAGGTACATGACTATAAGGAAACAGTCTTACAGGCACCTGGGACCTTGCTCATATGAACTTATGCAACGGTGACAGCATGCACAAGACCCAGGCAAAGTCAATCAGACAAAAACCAACATGAAAGTGGGGAAATGGACGGGAGGCCCCAACCTTAGCGGAGAAACTAGTGACAGCTGATCACTCCTGGGTGAGGAAGAGTTGATCTTTAAGGGAGTGATACTGAAGAGTCAGACCTTAAACTGCATTGACTCCGTTTTGATTACTTTCCCCATTTTGTGAGCTGACTAGAACTTAGGCAAGCCCGGGCATGTTAGGCAAGCTCAAATGTGTTAAGACCTTATAAGAAATAAACAGGATCCTCTGGCTCTAAAGATTACAGCCAGCACATTCCAATGCCCTGAAGACAGCCCCCACCAATAAGAAGTTCCCCCGTACTCAGGATATGGGCTATCCAATCATTTTAAAGGATGCTTGGCATGCACGAGTTTCTGTGGAATTCCCCAATAAAAGCCCTGGCCTGCTATTGTTCGGGGCCGGACGCCATCTTTGGCTTGTGGAGTCCGTGCCCGGCTAGCCACTAATTTCGTTACTTTATACTTTAAATTTCTAAATAAAATTTTTATGCATTTTTTCCTTCGAGTCTGTGGGAATTATTCCCGACTCTCAGACCCTAACATTACTATGCAGGCTAAACAGGCGCCAGTGGATGAACTCACATCTAGGGACATCTGGATACACAAACTTGACTTGATAGACCTTAACATATATGACAAAATGCATGAAGTCTTGTGGTTGGGCTATAGGGGGGGCAGATAGGAAAGGGGGTGCTAAATATGATTGACGATGTATGAAACCCACAAAAGTTCAATAAAATATATTTTAAAAAATAGGTTGATTGATTGTCAGTTGTTTGGGGAGTATACTTCCTTAGCACTAGATAGAGGTTTATTGATGTAGTATACTTTGATAACATGCAGACTTGTGCTGATTCAATGTACTGTTTTCCAACTTGTACAAAAGTCATATACATTCAATAGAAACTTTCAGATTCAGAAATTGGGTCCTTTCCTGGGCTAGCCATACACTGTACTATATTGTCTTTTGATGCTAGTCGGTAACAGTGAGCTGCCATCTGGCCATAAGGTTAAAAAACCTGTGTCTACTGTGTGATGCATTGCAGTGCTAAGATGTTTGGTATGTGAAAGCATTGAATAGGATTTTTCAACTTATTATGGATTTATCAGGCTATAACTCCATCATCTATGAAGGAACATCTCTGCTCAGCTGACAACTGCAGTTACAGAAGTTGGAATTCTGAGATCAAAGCTAAGCAAAGCAAGACATGATGGCACATGCTTATAATCCCAGCACTCAGGAAGCAGAAGCAGGAGGATCATGAGTTTGAGGTTAGCCAGGGTTGCACTGGGAGATCCTGTTTCATAAAACCAAGGACTGGGAGCAGCAGCTCAATAGTAGAGGACTTGCCGCCTATGTGCATCGTGAAATAAACAAGTGAATGATAAAATAAGCCAAGGGCAGAGCATTTGGAGAGCTTAGCATCTTTTCACATGAACCTAACACCAAATGGCTCCAAGAGAAGTATAAACGTGGTTTCAGAAAGCCAACACGGACGCAGCAGTGAGTGTCTGTCCTCAGCATGAAGCAGGGACATGCCTAGACTGCCAGAGTCATTCTGTGATGCACACTCTGTTTTTCAATGAAACAACAACAAATTTGTTTAGAATGTCAAAATCTCGTGTGGTCGAAGCGAGGGACGTGAAAACATTCTGTTTGTGTTTCCCATCTTTCATTCAGGAACAGCAGTTTCTTCGAAACTCGGCTGAATTAAATTATTTTATTGATTTTATTCTATGTGTATGAGTGTATTGCCTGCACATATGTAAGTGCACCAGTGCTGTGCAGTGCCAGAGGAGGTTAGAAGGGAGTATCAAATCCCCTGGAACTGGACTTGCAGATGGTTGTTAGCCACCATATGGGTGCTAGAAACTGAACGCAGGTCCTCTGCAAGAGAAGGTAGTGTTCTTAACTGCTGAGTCATCTTTCCATCCCCCCAGGCTGAATTGAATAAAATGAACACAAAACATGTAACAGTTTCTCATTTTGGAATCTGATTTAATTTTTTTTTTCCTTAGAGGACATAGTTGGAGTTGTTTGCATATTTCTTTCTTTGTTTACAAATTGAGTTTTAGTAGCTATCCCTCTTGCTTCTATAAGGGCTTTTGAGCTACTAAATAATAGAAACCAATTCAGTTCATTTAAAACATGTCCCTACTTACAGCAAATGCTCTACTGTCATAAGTCATGTATTTGACTGGACAAGTTTCTTCTTTGGTGTAGTATATGATATGTGATGCCCACCAAGGAAGCTCGGTGATGACAGATTTCCATTAGTGGAGAAGTTTTAGAGAGAAATTAAGGGATACCTATAGGTGAAAAAGGAAAAGAGAAAAAATAAGCAACAGACACTGAAATAGTGTCAAGAAAAACAATACATTTTTCTATTTTGGGAAAAGATTCTTATGACCAGTGAGATGGTTCTGTGAGGAAAGGTGCTTGCCACCAAGCCTGATGACCTGAGTTTAATCCTTGGGATCCACATGGTGGAAGGAGAAAATGAACTCCTGCAATTGTCTTCTGACTGCTATACATGTGCCATCACACACACACACACACACACACACACACACACACACACCAAAGGTAAAAGAGCAACAGCCAGATGAGGAACATGAGAGGACTGTGTGGGAGGGAACAGATCCTCATTGCCACATCCACCATCACCATTTCGACTGGCTTAGTGGTTGGCACATCTGGTTGGTCATTTCGTCAGCTTCTGGATAAACATACATGTCTTGAAAACATTGCAGGAGTGGGAAAATTTCCAAATATAATGTTATTCATATAAGAACAAGATGTGATTTCTTCCTTATCTGCCACATCAAATACAGACTCTCTTGCTGTATATGGAGAAAGGAAGAAAAACCTTCATAATTCCCCTTTAAAGCTTAAGTTATCTAGAAACTGGGGGTGGAGTAGAAAATTCTCTAAAAAGGGAATTGAGCTTGTTTCTAAGTTTAGAGTATTTGACTCAATCTTGTATTCACTTCTCTTTTATAATGTTCTGCCTTGTCCTTCCAAATAGATACCAGGCCCTTTGAGCAGAAGGGGTCCCTTACCTCTGGTAGAGCGGACTTGCTTTCCCCTCATCCTGTCCCTTCCTCCCCCTTGCCTTATATGTCACAATCTTTATTATCTACCATCTTTCCTGTAAACACAGGTTTGCCTAGCCAAGAAAGCTGTACCCAAGAGAACATCACCAAGTTCCAAATCCCCTCTCTTTTCTTCCTGACTAACCTCTAAGCAGATGGTCTAATATTTCTTCATGGAATTTTCTACATGTAGAAAATGTTTGGAGAACAGTGTTGGAAAATCTTTACCTCCTTCATCATAGGCTGCAAATCTTCAAAGAACCTTGACTCTCTTCAAGAAGGTAGTGGTTAGGGCAAGCTGCTTTATCACCTCAGTCTCGTGGAGCAGTTGCTTAAGAGAAAGGTAGAGTGAGAAAGAAATTATTTGAGCTCAAGAGGAACACACATCATGAAAATGATTATCTCTGGCTTGCTAAGAGATGAATTCTTGGAGAGGCCATTTTCAATTAATAAATCACCCAGAAAGCTTTCTATTTGGCATTTTTAGAATGGTACTCAGTTTGTGATGATGTGATTTAAGGATATGGCTCCATCCTCCCCACCCCATCACCTTCACTGCTTGTGTTGAAGGCAGTAAAATGGTCGATTTAGATCTCTGGCTCATTGAACTGTATACCATGGAGACAATAAAATGATAAGAAGAGAGCTTAGCAAGAGCCTGTGATTCTACTACTAAAAACATGCCAAATAATTCTTATATTCTGATTATTGCAGCAAAGGTTTTGAAACTTGATGAAAGCATAAAATACTCAATATTTTATAAATCTAAGTCATTAATGAAAAGTTTGAAATGTGCATAAAAATCGCAGTGCTCTGGATATGTCTTCTTGATCATAACTTTAAAGCTTTTCTTAAGTGTGACTTTTTACTGTATACACATATAAGTGGTCAGGTTCTTCATAAACTATGAATCTCCACCCTCCTCCCTTTGAAATGCTTTAAACATAGATACCCAGTGTGGGGAAAAAGAAGTCCGTGTATTTTTTTTTTTTTTCCTGCCTTCTCCATGCACAGCACTGTTCTCCCTGATGTATTTGTGAAGACACACAGGAAGACTGGGTATGAAGATACTTCTTGGTGATGCCGGCCTTCTTCCTGACTCAGCTTTCTCCAGGCGCTCTCTAGCAAAGGAGATCATGAAGTTCACAAGGGCATCGTGAATACCCAGTGTGTGCACAGAGCCATGAAGCTAATGCTAAATGTACTGTTTATCCTTCGAATGACTGCCAAGTTGAGGAATGTATAGTCTAGACCAGCAAGGGCCTGGAGCTCTTCTTTAATAGGGAGATAGAACAGTGGCTGCAACTTGATTTTTCATCTGGTCCAGTGACCTTGAACCACTAACATTTCCAAAACACAAAGTATGTGTTCTTCCTCTTCTCCTCCCATATCCATGCTATTAGTGATGCAAGGTGAGCTGCACACAGAGCATAAGAGAAAGCCTCAGGTGTGAACACCATTACCACTCCTGGTGATGGTGACAAATACCTGGAGACTTTGTGCTACAAAAAATTCTCAGATCTTTGACCTTAATGCCTTTCCAAAACTAAAGAGTTTGCTCAGAGAAACTCATTCTTCAGTCTGCATGGGCCTTTTGGTCAGACATTCA
Organism: Nannospalax galili; assembly: GCF_000622305.1. Classification (NCBI taxonomy): domain Eukaryota; kingdom Metazoa; phylum Chordata; class Mammalia; order Rodentia; family Spalacidae; genus Nannospalax; species Nannospalax galili. The sequence goes on from NW_008345290.1 coordinate 8,627,494, forward strand.
GATTCAGAAATTTGGGTGTTAGAGTAATTTCGGTGCCTTCTGGGAAGAAAGCTAAGGACAATGCCTAATGAATGCAGTGGTTCTCACAAGGGCATGGGGAGCCATCCTCTGGAGAACTGGGTGATGTGGTAACAATTGGCTGTTCCTCCAGAGTCCCCGCTAAGTCCTGCACTTCAGCATCCAGCATACCAATGGCATTATTGTCACCTACCCACGCACAGGGGTACATTAAGAAAAGATACAATTCACATAAAGCTGTTCTCTGACCATCTTGTTAGGGATTATGGGAGGTTTAGAATGAGGAGAAATCCTTTCCATCACTGTTTCTTGCACAAATTTTGCTAAACTATTGCCTTTGTGATGCTCATATAGAGTGAAGTTTGCTGTGGGAACTTGAACTCCAAATGTCCTGATTTCTCTGCGGTTAAAATGCTGAACTCATTGTGGCATTAGCATGATTTTCCATAGTAAGTTATAAATGCAAAGTTCTATGTTTCATATATTTCATATATATTTTCTAACATATGCTAGTTCCTGTGTTTTTGATTAAATGCTCTTTCAAAATAAAATAACAAGACATTATGTTTTTCCAATAGAATTTTCTTCTCCTATAAAACTTGGCAATAAGCCCTCACCGTAAGTTGCCACGTGTGCAGGTGCTTGGTTTTTAGGGCTGCATAGTGTGTGCCAGTAAGACAAATCTACCATCTCTACCATCTCCATTCTTTCATTGGAGAAAATTACAAGCCAGTGTTTCAAAGACGTTGCATAGGAAGGCATCACTCAGGCAGATTTGCAGGCAGCGGGCAACACATTTATCTTATGTCCACTGCATGCTCAGTACCTTTAAAGTTCCCAGGGATGCTAACAGATGCTGTCCTCCATGGATAGAATAGTTCCTGAGGTCATATTATAATGATTAAGCTCAGAGGCTTAAAAAGAACAGATGCTATCTATGCTATCTCACCTGGCATTAGAGTTATGACTAGGACAAGAACGGGTGACCAAAGTAAAGGTTTTTCAAGGCTGAAACTTGTGGGATGTCTTCCTCGTCCCTTCCCTTTACATCCCTCAATAGCTCCCTCCCCATTTCCTACGTATGCATTTGGGTTTTTTTGTTTTTTTAAATATTTTATTTGTTATTTTTATTTTATGTGTATGAGTCAAGTAAAGGTTTTTCAAGGCTGAAACTTGTGGGATGTCTTCCTCATCCCTTCCCTTTACATCCCTCAATAGCTCCCTCCCCATTTCCTAAGTATGCATTTGGGTTTTTTCGTTTTTTTAAATATTTTATTTGTTATTTTTATTTTATGTGTATGAGTGTATTGCCTGCATGTATGTGAGTGCACCCATGTGCAATGCCGCAGAGATCAGAAGAGGGTCTCTGATTCCCCTGAAACTGGAGTTAAGAATGTTTTGTAGCTGCCATGTGGGTGCTGGGAATTGAACCCAGGTCCTCTGCAGGAGCAGTCAGTGCTCTTAACTGCTAAGCCATCTTTCCAGCCCCCATGTATGCATTTGTACACACACACATACACACGCACACACACACACACACACACACACAACTTGTTACCATCTCTGCCTAGAAATTTAACCTAATTTGATGCATCAATTTATGACTTTAAAAAATGAACACAGAGGCTCAGAGGTTAAGAGCACTGTTTAGTGCTCACCCACATGGCAGGTAGGAAAAATCTGTAACTCCAGTTCTGGCTTCCTCAGGCATTGCACACACATGGCATATTTACATACATGCAGGCAGAACACTCATACACACAAAATAAAAATAAATACTCATTTTAAAAAATAATGAGCACTTGAAATAGGCATACATGACAGGATATGTAAATGATGGAGATTTATCCCAGTGTTACAGAGAGAAAAAGTGAAATCAACATGATGCTCAAATGAGGACTGGAATACTCCCCAGAGAAAACCCCACACCAGTTAAGGGTAATATTGACATTGGAGGGCGGAAAAATGGATTTGTACACACTGTGTACATGATTTTCTCCAATCCAGTCTTCCAGATGCCACTGAAAAGCCACATCGGCTGTCTCAATGGCTGTGCTGACTAAGGGTGCTTTACAAAATCAAACAGAATCCCTTCACCATTCTGGTATAAATGTACTTGTAGTTCCAAACTACATCTTCCCTTAACTGTTTGGGTTCTTTCTTGTTTGTTTTGTCAACCAGATGTAAAATGTTACACTGTCAAATTTCTCATATTGGGGAGTCTTGTACACACTGCTATCCAGTGTATTTGAAACCTCTACTAGCTTGTGTCACAAAGTTGATGACCATGACTTCTGCAGTTTCTCTTTGGTCTTAAACCAGTTATCAGAGGATCATGTTGGAAGAACAGGAAGGCCAGTTTCTTGGCAAGAGACAGTCTTAGAGACAGATACTGAAGGCCTGCGGGTGGCTCTTTTCATTCTAGAGCCTTGTCTTTATGGCCTTTATTACCACATATCTTGCCTAAGGTGACATCTCATTGATATCAGCAGCTCTCAGATGAAGTCCAGAGTTTCTGTTAGTACTCTGTCAGAAGAAAACAGATTCTCATTTTACTTTTATTTTAATGTATTTATTTTTGCAATGCTGGTGTTAGAACCCTGGAAGTGTTCTGTGACTGAGCGACAAACAGCCTTTTGCATCATTTTTGAAAAATGTTTTTCAAGTTGAGGTAAAATTCTCATAACATAAAATTAATGATTTTATAGCATACATTTCACTGACACTTAATACATTCAACAGATTGTGTAACCATCACCTCTGTGTTTCCAGAATGTTTTCATCACTCAAAAGGAAACCCTGTGACCATTAAGCCGCTGATACTTACATTCCCCCAGCCCCTGGGAATGTCTAGATTTTTTTCTTTTTCCTCTCTGGCCTTACCTGTTGTAGATACTTTATGTAAATATAACTTTTGTGTCGGGCTTTTTTATTTACTATAGTGCTTTAAGATTCTGTGCTAAAGTGTGATCAGCACTTCATTTTTTGGTGCTTTTTTCTGAGTTTTAAAAAATTTAAAGTAAAGCAAAAGTATTTTAATGCTAAGGAAAAGGGCTTTGATTTCTTGTTTTCTTGTTAAAATATTATTATTATTTGTGTGTGTGAATGATGTGTCTATGAATGCAATTGTGTGCATGCCATGGTACACATGTGGAGGTCAGAGGACGTTTTCAGGAATCAGTTCTTTCTTTCCATTGTGGAATCCAGGGATCCAACTCAGGTCATCAGGCAGGTGACTTTAAGGTACCTCACCACCTTGTATTCTTCCGTGTCATCAAAGGTGATCATAACCTTGCATGCTCATCCACAAAGCAGCTCCACTCACTCCCACAGTACTCTGCACATTCTTGTCTTCTTGAATTATGTGTCAGCATTTTGTAGAGGAAGGTTATGAAGCTCAAGGTGACTGCCTGAGCTGGTAGATCCGGGCTTTAAAACCAAGATCTCGCATTCAAAAAATTCTATGTTTTTTTCTGATGAATTCTCTGAAGTTTCTTTCCTTTTATTTATATTTTATTTCTTTATTTCTTTTTTTATTTAATAACCACATACTTAGAAGAAGCATTTCATTATAACAGCATTGACATATTCAATAACAATTTCCTGAGCTAAGATGCATCTCTTTCAAAATTGGCTGTAAATTTTTAGGTTTACAG
>NW_008345290.1:8631224-8631518 GCF_000622305.1 Nannospalax galili
ACAGTTGAATTAATAGTTATACAATATTGAACTCAGTATAAACCCTATAAGACATAAAAATTGAATGGGCTTTAACCTTTAAAAAAGATCTCCATTTCATTATTAAAATGTCAAATACACTACAGAGAAATTCATTTTCAATGCAATTGACATTATGATGTTTGCGTTTCTAATCTCTATATTTCTGATTATTACTAGTGACAGTTGGTAACTTTCTGAGTTCCTTGGCATCTGAGCATGGATATAAAGTCATCAGGTAGATTTCAATGGTAATGTTTTTCACATCTACTAATT
>NW_008345290.1:8631806-8635523 GCF_000622305.1 Nannospalax galili
GCTTGCGTATGTCTATGAAGTCATCAGGTGGATTTCTATGGTAATGTTTATCACCTCTACTAATTAGCATGACGTAAATTTCCATGCTTCCTCTTCAAATATAATACATTTTTTAAAAATTTTGTTGATTTTTTGTGTATGTGTGTGGATCACACAGAACATCCCAAACCACCTTATTCGACTATACACCCACTTCCCAGTTGGCACCCTCAAATAGCCTCTCTCCCCCCACTAGAGCCCTTATATTCTGATATCCCTGCTACTGTCTGCTGTGTTGGCTGCACCCCAGCCAATCCCCATTACTTGCCCTTTGTTGAATCTAGCCTATCTAGAGGCCTTTGTTTTAGGAGGGTCAGCTGTTCCTCTTCTAGCAGCAATCAGTTGTCAATATTCCTTTAGATAAGATTGGGGTCTGCTGTTCATTTTCCCAGTTCTATGCTGGGTTACTATTTGGGAGTCCCTTTGTTTACCCTGGCCAACAACTCAAAAGAAGGTATCTCCTATCTGGCATTGTTGCTTGTTATGTAGCCTTTAGCTATGCATATGAACTCTTAAGAACTTTTTTGACCCCTTTAATCTTTGGTTATACTTTCCTTTTCGATGTTTAAGGCCATTTTATGTGTATGCATGTATTGCCTGCATGTAGGTAAGTGAACCCATGTCATGCAATACCTGTGGAGGTCAGAAGAGGCTACTGGATCCCCTGGAACTGGAGTTATGGACAGTTGTTAGCTGCCATGTGGGTGCTGGGATTCAAACCCGGGTCTTCTGCAAGAACAGCCAGAGGACAGGTGACCCACCACCATTACAGGACATTTTGAGAGATGCTCATAGTCCCCTGGAACGAGTTGACCTAAGAGGGCAAGAAACAAAAACTGTCCTTTATGTCCCTCTGACCAAATTAATATAGTCCTCAAAGTATGTCTGTTAAACATCCAAGAAGGTTAGTTCCACCAGTCTGGTACTTTTAATTACTGCATGACATGTAGATAAATCTTTGGCAAAGCCCAGTTGTTCTCCGATAAACCTTACGTAGACATATGTTTCTTGATTTGCTATGTAAAATTTGACAATAGGTTGTAGGAGTAATATGGTTCCCTCTGGTTCTCAAAACTAGCTAGGCATTATTTATCTCTTGCATTGTCTCACCCCTCTACCATAGTTTTCCCACTTAAGGTGCCCCCATTTCCTCACTTTCTCCCTTAATAATACCCTTCTCCTATGGTCCTACCTCTCTTGAGCTCCTTCTATTCCTTTATCCCCTAGGTTTCTCATATATCCTTCCCTCCCCTCTCCCTTAAACTAACCCAATTTTTGTCTCTATCTGCCTTATTAAGGCCTTTTTCCTACTGTTCTTCTCTTTCAGGTTCTTACTTTTCCTTAACTCCCTGTTTTCTTTCCATTATCCTGGTTCCTGTAGTTATGTCTGGATACATACTCATCAGGTTTGGTTCTAGGATCCACATATGAAGGAAAACGTCGCTTTTTTTTTCTGAGTCTGTTTTATTTCACTTAGTATAACAGATTCTAGGTCCAACCATTTATCTGAAAATTTCATGATTTCATCTTTCTTTATTGTTGAGTAAACCTCCATCATGTAAATGAACCACATTTTCATTAGCCACTCAATTGATGGACTCTTAGGTGGCTTCCATCTCTTAGCTATTGTGAAAAGGGCAGCGACAAACATGGATGTACAAGTGTCTCTGCAATAGGATGAGTTCTTTGGGTATATGCCAAGGAGTGGTATAACTGGGTCAAATGGTAGGTTCATTTGTAGTTTTTTAAGAGTTCTCCATACTGTTTTCCATAGGGGTTGAACAGGTTTGCAGACCCACCAGCAATGGATGAGTGTTCCCCTTTCCCCACATCCTCTACAACATTTGGTATCATTTGCTCTCTTGATCTTAGGCAGTCTGATGGGGGTAAGATGAGATCTTAAAGTGGTTTTAATATGCATTTCCTAATTATTAGTGATGTTGAACATCTTTTAAGATGTTTCATAGCCCCACCAGCAAGTGTTCCCCTTTCCCCACATCCTCTACAACATTTGATATCATTTGCTCTCTTGATCTTAGCCAGTCTGATGGGGGTAAGATGAGATCTTAAAGTGGTTTTAATATGCATTTCCTAATTACTAATTATTGTTGATCACTTGTTAAGATGTTTCTTAGCCATCTTTATTTCTTCTTTTGAGAACTTTCTGTTCAGATCCATAGTCTGTCTTTTAATTGGGTCACTTGTTTTCTTGATTCTTTTTGGGTTCTATGTCTTAAAGTTCTGTAATACCATTATTATGAAATTGGGTACTCCATTGTTTAGTGCATGTATGTTCATGACTGTACTATCTTCTTGGTCAATTGTTCCTTTGATCATAATGAAGTGACCTTCTTTATCTCTTCTGATTACTTTTAGTTTAAAGTCTGTTTTATCAGATGTTAGAATTGCAGTCCCTGCTTGTTTCTTAGTGCCATTTTCTTGGAATATTTTTTTCATCCTTTCACCTAATGTAGTATGTGTCCTTGAAGGTGAGGTAAGTTTCTTGTGGACAACAAAAAAGATGGATTTTGTTTTTTAATCCATTCAACTAGTCTGTGTCTTCTGACTGGGGAGCTCAGGTCATTGACATTTAAAATTATTATTGAAAGATCCCTTAGCTTTCCCCCCCATCCACTGGAGCCCATATACTCTGTCATCCCTGTTACTGCCCACTGTGTTGTCAGTGCCACCATTCGTTCCACAGTGCAAGTCTGCCTACTGTGTCTAGTTAGCCTATCTAGAGTCCCTAGTTTTAGAAAGACCAGATCTTCTTTATCTAGCAGCAATCAGTTACCAACATTCCTTTAGATAAGATTGGGGTCTGCTGTTCATTATTCCAGTTCTATCCTGGGTTACCGTCTGCCTGAGTTTGCATTGGACTTGTGTATGCTGACACCTATTCCATAGAATCCTATGAGCAGGTTCTCAGAAGCTTGTAGGACTCTGTTTCCATATGGTCATGCACATCCTTCCTGGCTCTTACAATCTTTCCAACCCCTCTTCTGTGATGGTCCCTGAGCCTTGGGAAGGGGTATGATAGAGATGTCTCATTTGCGGCTAAGCCCTTCACAGTCCCTTATTCTCTGCACTTTGACTAGTTTTAAGTTTCTACATTAAACACCATCATCCATTGTACAAAGAAAGTTCTCTGATGAGGTCTGAGTGCTGCACTAATCTACTGGCAGAGAAATATGAATTAAGAGGGCTCTTGACATTCTTTGACATACCAAAGCTCTTCAAGGTTAGTTGCTCTTAGGTGTGTTTGAACACTTGTTTCCCAGCTGGTGTCATGTTCTGGGAGGCTGTGGAGCTCTTAGGACATGAGACCTAACTGACTGATGTAGGAGACCAGGAATGGGACTTGAAGGATATACCTGCCTCCAACTCTAGTCTTGTCTGTGCTTCCTTATCTGCCAAGATGTAACAAGCAGCTTTCTCACACCTACTGCCACAGAGACACTCTTCCTGTTTGCCATCGTGGACTATACTCTTCAAAACTGTGAACCCAAATACCTTTGTTAAGTTGTTCTGTCAGGTATTTGCTCACAGTAGTGAGAAAAATAACTTACAGAGTTGTAATATGAAATAATACCTAAGAACCATTTATTGCTATAGTAAAATATACTGGTCTACTTTGAATAGCCTTTTACCCATACACGATTTTATAATACCATAGTA
>NW_008345290.1:8636229-8636501 GCF_000622305.1 Nannospalax galili
TGTGTTCATGTGGTGACTAGGGCTTCTTCCAGTGTTGATTTTAAGCTTTATTGCATTGTGGTCTGATAGATTGCATGAAATTATTTCAGTCTTTTTGTATTTGTTGAGGTTTATTTTGTGCCCCAGTATATGGTTGATTTTGGAGAAGGCCTTGGGGTGCTGTGTAGAAAGTGTGTCCTTTGGTGCTTGGGTGGAATACTTGGTAGATGTCTGTTAGGTCCATTTGATATATAGTATTGTTTAATTCAGATGTCTCTCTGGTAACTCTCTGG
>NW_008345290.1:8637130-8637521 GCF_000622305.1 Nannospalax galili
AAGTCAGCTGTAATCCTAATGGATTTTCCTTTATATGTGACTTGTTGTTTCTCCTTTGCAGCTTTCAGTATTGTCTCCTTGTTTTGTACGTTTAGTGTTTTTACCATGATGCGCCGTGGAGAATTTCTTTTCTGGTCCTGCCTGTTTTGTGTTATCTATATGCTTCTTATATTTGTATGGGCATGTCTTTCTTTAATTTTGGAAAGCTGGCAGGTGGTGCAGGCCTAGGGAAGCAGAGGGAGGTGAGTGTGGGGCCAGGAGCACTGCTTCTGGGGCTGGGGACCTGAGAAAGAACTGAGTTGCTCTGGATGCACAGGATCAGGAAGAAGCAATGGTGGTTCCCCAGGTGTCTGGGGCTCCAAGACAAGGAATGGGACAGGGACGAGGCTAA
>NW_008345290.1:8637822-8696768 GCF_000622305.1 Nannospalax galili
TGGGATTATTGGTATTTGGTGGTGATTCATGTTGTTTTTTCTCGTGATTTTGACATGTGAATTTCTCTTGTAGTTTCTGATTCTTGTGTGAGACTCAAGGCTTCAAGTTTAGGTCTGCTTTTTGTGAACTTTATGTGTCTTTGTGGTTTAACTTTTGGGCATGAAAGGCTGGTTCCTCTAAGCTTCCAGTTCTCTCTTTGATTTTATATTGGAGTGGCCAGATTGCTTTTGTCTTCAGGAGTTCCCACAGAGGCCCAAGTCAGATGAGGTTCAGATGCTCTCAGGCTTTCTCCTAAGGTCTGGATCCCTCCAGGATAGATTTTGGCCTCAGGAATTTGGGGGTTGGACTGGCCTGGGAGCTGGGCCCAGGAAAGATGCTGGTGTATGGCAGCTGGCGGCCCTAGCACCCAGAGATGCAAAGGAAGATGGGGGCGGGAGGCAGCTCCAAGGGCCACTGGGGACTGCACTGAGGAGCTAGGTTGGTCTGGATGCAAAGGACCAGGAAGAGGAAAGGTCAGCCCTGGAGTCCAGGAAAGAGGCTGGTGAGTTGTGCAGACCCAAGGGAGGCAGAGGGAGGTGAGGGTGGGGCCAGGCCCAGAGTGCTTCTGGGGACCTGGGAAGGAACTGAGTTGCTCTTGATGCACAGGATCAGGAAGAAGCAGTGGTGGTTCCCCAGGTGTCTGGGGTGCCAAGACAAGGAATGGGACAGGGCCCAAGCTAGGAAGGGAGACCGGCAGGGGAAATGGGAGGGTGAGTGAGGCTGGGGGAGTCAAGGCATAGAGAACCCACGACTTACCCCAGAGAGAGAAGCCTACGGGTTGGAGAAAGGCCTGCAGATCCTGCAGGCACAGGGAAGCAGAGGTAGGTGAGGGCGGGGCCAGGCCCAGAAGAAGTGCTCTTGGAGACCTGAGAAAGAACTGCACAGGATCAGGAAGAAGTAGCATTGGTTCCCTAGGTGTCTGGGGCGCCAAGACAAGGAATGGAACAGGACCCAGGCTAGGAGGAGAGACCTGTGGGGGAGATGGGAGGGTGATTGAGGCTGGGGGGATCAAGGCACGGAGGGCGAGATCGACTTACCCTGGCAAGAGAGGCCTGCGGGTTGGAGAGAGGCCTGCAGGTCCGGCAGGCCCAGGGAAGCAGAGCTATTTTTTTATTTTTATTTTACGCATATGAGTGAGTGTATTGCCTGCATGTATGTGAGTGCACCCATGTTGTGCAATGCCGCGGAGATCAGAAAGTTTCAGATTCCCCTGGAACTGGAGTTAAAGACGGTTTGTAGCCGCCATGTGGGTGCTGGGAATCGAACCCGAGTCCTCTGTAAGAGCAGTCAATGCTCTTAACCACTGAGCCATGTCTCCAGCCCCTCTTTCCTTCTTTTCAATATTCACACATCTCACCTCTCCAATAAGCTCCTACTACTCAGCATCAACACCAGTCTAGACTAGGGAGCTATGTCCCTGTCAAGTGGATGGAGGTACTCCAACATGTGGTTAACAATGCTGTGTTTAAGGTTGTCTTATAGCAGGACTAAGACTATCTCCAGCTCCAGAAAGATGTCCCTGTCAAGTGGATGGAGGTACTCCAACATGTGGTTAACAATGCTAAGTGTTTAAGGTTGTCTTATAGCAGGACTAAGACTATCTCCAGCTCCAGAAAGCAGTGTGTGTGCCCTGAAATTCACTAAAAGGCACAGAATGGTAAATGCCCACATGTTGCTGAATTACAACAGAGAGCTGCTGAGTCCAGGAAATATGGAGAAGCTGAATCTGAAAGAAAATAATCCTACAATGTGCATTCATTAATTTCTTTACTTACAAGAATAAATAGAAGGGCCACTCTTGTGGAACTGTAATTAATATATGTTTTCTATATTAATGTGAAAAGGGCTGGCAGGGAAATTGCTAAGCTTTGTCTCTCGGGGGTTGTGTAGACTTTAAACCATTGGTGATTAGGTCTGCTTAAACACACAGTTCCTATCCTCAATTATATTAGCAATACTGAAGTTCCCAGAAAACGTTTTTGTTTTGTTTATAGTACTAGATCGAACCCAGAACCTAGCAGGTGCTAGACAAACGCCCAGCCCCTGAGGTACATCCCTAATCCTCCAGCACGACTACCATTTTTACTAGTGAAATCCAGTGAACTAGGGTATTGATTTATTATGTAACCCCTTTATTTTAAAAGCTGTATTATTTCTTCTTCCTTCAGAATACTTTTAGTGATATAACATGAAAAGAATATGAATTCTTTCCAGACTTTATAGCAGCCTCCTCTTCTTGGCTCATCTCTCTTTTCAATCTTGTAAACTTCTTGAAATTGTATTACCAAACCAAAAATCTAAAGAAGAAAAATAAATTGTGTTTCATCAGAGCTGAGTTACTTTATGAAAAATTGAAAGAAATTCTTTCCATTCCAAAAGATTAAGATATAGCCAGGCATGGGGGTGCACACCTGTAATTGCAGCACTTAAGAAGATGAGACGGGGATCAAGAGTTCAAGGTTGTTATTGACTACAGAGCAAGTTTGAGGCCAGCCTGGGCTACATAAAATGCTGTCTCAAAAACAAAAACAAGTTTCTGACAATTATGATTTTAGCTGGGCACACTGACACATGCTTATAATTCCAGCACTCTGATGGAAGTGTAGGTAGGAATAAGAGTCTCCATTTCAAGGTCAGCTGGGTAATAAGGCCTTGTCTCAAGAGATCAAAAAAGAAGAGGAGGAAAAGAAAAGATGGAAAAAAGGACAAGTGTGACTTTAGTTCATTATCTTCATGCCATTATGAAACACATGGATTCTAAGACTGGGTGGGCAGTCAAGGATATACAGTAATTCTCAGAGCAACCTCTGAAACCTGCCTGTGATTCCGAGCATTGAATCCCTATCTGACTTGCAGGTGATGCTCACAGCTCGTGTAACTGTCCCAAGTCATCTGCTCTCTCTCTTCCTAGTTTCATTAGGAAGTACTTGGAATCTAAAGTAGTCCTTTACAGTTATTAAATTCTGTAAATAAAATCCACTCATTTTTTGTTTATTCATAGTAACTCAGAGATTTACTGTCAGAAGGTCCTCAATAGGTAGAATAAATCACTAGTCATTGGTACTAAAAACTCACATTCATCAAAGCCTTTGGTCTCACACCATTAACTAACTGGACCAGTCAAAGCTGGTATTGATCACTGCTGTTTGTAAATGATGTTGGGGTTGATAAAAAAAGAAGAAATTGCACCTCACAACAGTGCATAAGGATGTCACTAATGGCAGTTATTTTGTGTTAAAAGTAAAAGACAAACCGAGATTTTGCTGTATTTGTATGTAGACAGCTTCTTATTTTCGCAACCAAGGAATACTTCACTTTGATGTGATCACATAGAAAATGAACTTTGTAATTAAAAGATTTCTAAGAAGAATCCTCCCACCCTTCCTGCCTCCCACCAAACTGAATTTCAAATAATATTTAATCATTTGGGTTGGCTCTCAGATACTATAAGGCATAAGCAATCCACCTCGCTGAAAAACTTTTTATAGTTACAGAAACATTTCTAATTGGCACCAGCAAGTTGTTAATAGGAAAGAAAGTACGTGTGTGTGCATGTGCATGCACGTGTGTATGTGTCTGTGTCTGGTGTGTTTGGCGGGTATGTATTTATACAGGCATACATGAGCACATGATTGTGATGCTAACGATGTGTGTCTTCCTGGACTTCGCGAGATGTGCTGTGATACAGAACTGAGCTATGAGCTACTGCAAGAGGGGCCGGTACCCTGGTACTCAACAGTGACCATGCTGAGATGGACTGGGGTGGACAGCTGGTTTCCTACCAGGACTCAGAGCCAAGGCAGCAGACCCACCCTCCCATGAGATCAGTGAGCAAGGAGCTGCTGAACCACGAAATGACATGAAAATGACCTCTAGTTGACTGAAAGCAGCTGCATGTCAGCTCCTGGACTCGCTCTGGTTTTTTTCTCACTCTCAAATAAACGAAGATGGTAGAAAATGATAGAAAGTGAACAGAATCTCTCTTTTTCTCTCTTCCAGTCCCATTTCAGGTATAGCCATGGTTTTCAGAGCTGAGACATTTATGTCTCTTTGCTCATTAATTTCTGTCTTTCTCCCTTGCATCTCTCTCCCCATTTCCTTGACATTAGGCAGAATATTATCTAAAACAAGACACCTTTCAGTTTCAAAAAGAAAACGCATTTGCAAAGTACTGCTTGGACTCATTTTCTGGTCATTTATCATCCCTCTGACAGTGGATGCAGGTAGCTATGTTGGGGCTATTTTAATGATTATACCGCCCTTTCTCTCTCTGGTACCAGCATACAGGGAAGCAGCAGACTCCATAGGACTTTGAGACATGCTCCAGACTGTTTTGAAATGACATGGAAGGTATTAAGGATGACTACACAGACCAGCCTCAGCATCATTTATCTTCACTGATTTCCTTCAAACATGATGGAGGCTGATGACTGGAGGGTAAACTCGGCCCAGTAGCCTGAAGCTTTCTAAGGGGGAACTGAAGTCTTCATTTCTATACTTGGGTGCAATTTTTCTCTCCAGTGGTTTTTAAAAGCCTTGGTTTGAGGTATCTCCATACACTTCAGACAACAGGCAAAAAACAAAGTGCTTAGTGCCTGGCACAGAGTCAAAGCCTAATAAATATTTGTTGGGTGAATAAATAGTTAAATGGAATGTTATTAGCGTTGCTAGTGTTATTGCCTTGGCATGGAACATACGAGAACAGACTCGAGGCAATCAAGTAATTTCCCTTCACCAGCACAAGCTAATTATTTGAGAGATGGAGATCTGGTATGCAGTATTTATTTGTCAGGCTCCATTTGCTCCTAATTAAAGGTGGGAAAGTCAGTTGTAGCATCGACGAGACAACACTGTGTCCCATTCCTGAACAACCGTTTTTCAAATTTTCATGGCCTGTTTTCAAGGAGAATACATCAGGATGAATTTACTGCCCACTATGCTTATCATTTGTTCTTGCTGTTTTCTAGAGGGTAGACTGGGTGTGGAGTGAGTAGGACCTTTGACATCACTTTTAGAGCTTGCCTGCTTCTATGACATCACAAGTTGATTCTGTTAACCTTGGTTGACAAATAAAATCATCCTCCCAACAAATAATTGGCAGAGATCCAGGACAAAAATACTGTATCCTCACTGTAAGTCTTGGAAAGATCATTTGTTCATTCATATCTTCATTCATCCATTCAGACCAATCACAGTAATTTTATGTCTGATTATGTATAAGGCTCTTTAATGACTCTGGGATATTAACACTGAACAAAATTCAAAATGGCTCTATTCTCATGATCTAGGTTGATATTAGATATTAGTGGCACAATCATCCTAAAAATACCACTATAGCTGAATTTTTTCTAGAAGGTATATGGTTTATGGGGTCCATTTATCAACAGGAATTGACTCAGACTACAGAAGCAAGGAAGATTTTACTATGGTAAAACCTAAAACTAAAAGCTATATGATGCCTTTAGAAAGGGAGAGGGCAGCCCAGATAAAAAGAGCACCCAACACAGAGTCCTTGTGTCTGGAGGATGGGTGATGCTTCTCTAGGGACTAGAAATAGGTCAGCATGGCTGCATAGTAAGGGGATGATGGGCAAGCAGGGCTTCCACTTCAGGGGCTATGACAATAGTGACCTTGACTTTCACCTACTGAGCATTAGAAAGAGATTTCTAACAGGGAGTGAGAAGGCAAGGATATTTGGCCTTGTCATATCTGTGCCTGTGACAGGCAGATGGAAGAATCAATTCTTCTCAATACAGAAAGAGGAGTGAAGATGTACAGCCTTGGATGGCCCTGTGGTACAGGTGAGCTGGACATTCTAACCAGCCATCCTCTTCTGCTCCACACCTGACATGAATACCTTGCATCTTTAGCTGTTGCTAAGGAGCAGATGCATATGGCTACTGTTGGAGCCTGCAGCACAACTTGTCTTCTCAACTCTTCTAGCCCTTCCCCTTTCTCTCTGCTTTTCCTTTCAATGATGAGGAACTGTCAGAGCATAGTTCATTCCTGTTTCCAGCAGAGAGTAAAAGGCATAGCTTCTCACATCCATTGTCCCATTCAGAGGACAGGCATCTGCTCATCACCAGCAGCTAAGCCCCGACCTGTGCCTCCCCTTCCTGGTATCCACACAGTGCTATTCTGAGTATTAGAGCCTTAATATTTATAAAACAAAGAATAAGGACTGGCTCAGCCTCAGTTAATGCTTGGTCATTCATATTAGCTAATAAATGATACAAAAGGGTTAAAGTGCCAAAAACCAAGATATAAAACTACATTTTGTAGAAAGGGTTGGTAAAAAAAAGAAACTTAAATGCTAAACCAGTGTCTGATGATCCATGGCAGTAACCTGTGGGGAATGGGACGAGAGCAGAAGGCTAAGCGTTTGGGGCAGCTTTTACTTTTTCACATAATACTCTCGTAATAATTTATTTTTAACTCTAAAACTATATGGAAATGTGTGTTTACAAATGTAGGTGTTTGTAAACCAGACTGGCCTTGAGCTTGTAATTTTCCTGCCTCAGCCTCTTCAGTGCTAGGAATACTTGCATGCTTTTCATTTTTATAATAATGGAATTTTAAAAAAATAGTTTAGAAAGTTTATTAGCACTATCCAATATTTCAACTGAAATCAAAGCATAATGATTTCAACATACTTTCTTTCATACTTCTTTTTCCCCACTTGAATTTGGAAATAGCATTCAGAAACTTTTCTCGGGGTAAGGAAACAATCATGTATCAGAAGCCCAGCAATTCCTTCAAATTTAAACATTCATCATGATTCCCTTGCTACACAATTCTCCTACCTGTTCTTCTATTTCTATATATGCAAATATGGGTGATCTAGAATACTGCCCACCCACCAGCACAAACAGCATGTTTGGCTCCCAAGAGACTGACTTCATTGTACTCTTACACATTGCTTAAATTTTTTATAATGAGCATTTTCTATAAAAACAATGAACTCATTTCTCCAACATGGAGATGAGGAGTATTAGTTCACTTTTCTGTTGAGTGGTAAACACAATGCCCAGAGCCTACGCTTTCCCAGGGATTCAGGAAGCCTAGCTTCCTTAGGATTATCTATACCAAGGTTAGTGCTGTCACATGCAATAGCTATTGCTCACCAGGAAAGGTCAACAGACTCAGTGGATCAGGATATAGAAAATTAATATTTTAATGATTATCTTTATCAACACAGTATATCATCCTGCCCTCTTTAAAAACAAGTGGAGGCTCTTTATGTTTAACTAAAGATTTTGATTAACTGAATGGATTGAGAATGGCTAATGTGTTGCTAGGGTATCATGACTTTGATCCTCAGTTGTAGGGCAGCTCTCGTGACTCTTGGTCTCTTAATCTCTTAGTTCAGCACTATAATCAGGCAGATGATAGCACAAATCTGGAGAGAACATGAGCCCACTAGTAAATTCTTCATGGAACCAGTGTGAGCTCCCCAATTAACCTCTCATGTCTTCCCAGGGTATATTTCCAAGGAGCAACTGTGTTATTCAGTATTTAGCACATTGGGGTCCTTCAGAATTAGATAGTTTACTGCACAGGAAAAAAAAAAGGAACTAGGATGAAGTTAAAAAAGTTCAAAGGAACTGGGATGAAGCTGATAGCCAACTGACCTCCTAACTGGGGTTAGCAAAGACCAGCCAAAGTCAAACTTGTGGCCTAACTTGGTACAGATTGTGAGCTGGGAACGGTTTAGACATTTCAGATGAAAAGAAAAGAAGGAAGGAAAGAAAGAAGAAAAGAAAGAGTAGGATAACATCCTAAGATGTGAAAATTATATGAAATTCAAATTTTCTGTCCATAAAAATAGTTGCAGGGTGCAGGGTGTGGTGGTGCATGCCTTTAATCCCAGCACTTGGGAGGCAGAGGCAGGCAAATCTTTGTGAATTTGAGGCCAGCCTGGTCTACATAGTGAGTTCCAGGACAGCTGGGGCTACAAGGAGACCTTGTCTCAGAAAGACAAAAAAAAAAAAAAATAGTTGCAGGGCAAAACACCAGGAGTATTCATTTACATGCTGTCTTCAGCTGCTTTGGCGTATGATGGCTGAATTGAGAGTGTAATGTTTGCAGTGGTGAAAAGATCTGGCTATGCACAAAGTCGGCTGGCTCCTGCTTTGGTTGGATTCAGGTGGAAGTTGCCGGTGTGCATGTCTGTTAATGAGCAATGTTTGGTGTTGGAAAAATGCTGACTTGTTGCTGTGGCCGTTGCAGAAGATGTAGATGCTTTCTGCTTTCTTTACTTCCTACTCAAAGTCAGGAGAATGTCACTGTGTGAGAAAAAGTAGATTATTCTGGGGGAGAGGGGGGGTCCATGGAAAATATCATGGTAACAACTGTAAATACCTACACATCACCTCTGGAACTTATGGATTGTGAATGATGATTTGAACCCCTCAAATTAAATTAGTAATTTTTCTTCATGCTAAAATTTGGTATTATATCTTCTTTGCATATGAGAAATCTTTTGCAAGACAAAATCTTTTCCTTGTGGTCCTTGCACACTGGGAGGATGGGAGTCCTCTGTCTAATGACTTACACGAAATGATTCTGTTTGGTTTGTACTTTCATTTTACTATCAATAAGATATGATGAATCATGGGATAGTAGGAAGTACCTTTTGGTAAACTTTGATAGGTGAGTCTGTGAAGCTGCTGTAACAGTTGAACTAGCAGTTATAGCTGACATTGACCTTCCTGTCTATCATAACATGTAAGAAAATATGAAATTTCTGCAAAGCTCCCTCCCCCAATAGCCACTGTTAATAATAGTACCAAAATATTATAGAATTGAAAATATGAGTCATTTTGCTTCAAAACCCCATTGTATATCTGAGTGACCTCAGCTGTCCCCTCTTGTTTTATTCTGTTTCAGAGGTTGAAGGCCGCATTGACTCACCACCCTGCTGCTATGTCAAATGGAAACATGAGCACCATAGGACACATGATGGAGATGATGGGCTCCCGGCAAGACCAGACGTCGCACCACCACATGCACTCACACCCGCATCAGCACCAGACACTGCCACCTCACCACCCCTACCCACACCAGCACCAGCACCCAGCACACCACCCCCACCCGCAGCCCCATCACCAGCAGAGCCACCCACATCATCACTCCCATTCCCACCTTCACACACACCCAGCACACCACCAGACCTCGCCACACCCGCCCCTGCACAGTGGCAACCAAGCACAGGTAGAGCTTTCCCACTATGTCTTACCTCCTCCTGGGCTTAACAGTAACAAGCACTGATGCTGCCATCACCTTGTTCTACTGTGTTTGATGAGCCTAGGCACTCCACCCCGATATTCTCGGGAGCACTATCCACTGCTTAGGAGATGGCTTTGAAGCATAAGACATGATCAGATCATGATTTCTATAAGCAATGTAGTAAATTTCAGCTCCTGTCACTAGAGACAAATGAAAACTGTAAGTTCTCCAAAATCTGTTTTTATTGCAGCATGTCACAAAGTTAGTCCTAAAAACAGTAATACAGATTGGTAGATTAAATAAACTTAAGACAGTGATGAAAGATGTGAATGAAGAATGAGAAGTTAATTCTAACCCTGGTTCTGCCTGCTATGCTGTAAGGCATCATGGAGACTCAGTTTTGTCACTTGTAAAATGTAACTTAAATGGGCTAGCTTCTTGAGTGACAGCAAATATTAAGACTCTAAAGAAGCTCAACAGGACAGGACACAAGGTACCATATAAATGGTGAGGAGAGATAACTCACCCCCGGATGTGAAATACGCTGGAGGAGGCAAAAGGCAGCTAAACTCTGCAGATGATCAGACCTAGAGAAAGGTCAAGATCTCAGGGGTGGAGAGTCACCAGGGCTGGCCAGAAAGAAAGCCAGCATGCAGACTACACTGAAAGAGAGTTGGGGGATCAGGCAGACATTATGTCACTGAGACTAAGAAGACAGGCGAGTCTGCATACAGAGCTGAGTTTTCCCAGATGAAAGACGTCCAAGAGCATGGCTAAGCCCTAGACACTTTGGGTCTTCAAGCAAGATGACCTTCGTCGGTCTCCTCCACCCATTCCACATTGCCTAGTCCCAGCCATCCAGATCAGACCTGTGTCAGATGCTTGAAATGCCAAGAATCACTTATTCACTGTCTCCTTTGCTGTCTGCTCCTGGAGACAAGCTCTGAAACCAACAGCATTTTGAACTCTCTGGCTTCCTCCCTTAACACACCCAGAGCCACGTGAGAGAGCTATACACAAAAATTAGCCAGTCACAGGCAACTCCCTAAGCTATCCGTCAGATAAACTTACCTCTGTAAAGATTAGAAGTGTTGTATACAGCAAAAAGAGCTGAGTTGTACAGCGAAAAAAAATATTTTCTTGCCTGGTTTGTTTGACTGTGAACAGAGATGACTAACTTCCCCAAAGCCCAGTTTTCCCATCAGCAAAATGGGGGTAATCAGATTAAATTCATAGACTCACATATGAGAATTAAGAAAGAGCATCTCTGTAAAAGTTTCCAAAACATGCTATCCAGGATCAATTCCAAACTAAAATGATCCAAAAGAAGTTTAGCAAGTAGTTAAGCAATAAAATGATATCCAGAGAAGCTTTTAAATCACATTTTAGTCTATTTTAGTCAACTTTTACACTGAGACATGTATCAAAAGAGAGAACAAAAACTACTGACTCAGTCAAAGGAAGTTAATTCACATTTGAGCTTTTTTTTTTTTTTAAATAAGGAGAACATCAAAGTTTGGTTAAATTTCTGGGCAAGTTATTACATAGACAAGCTCAACATTTCTTTAAATATGAAAGCCATTCATTAGCTAAGTGCCAATTAGCCAATTGCCCTATTTCAGTCAGTAAGTAACCAATTGTATATGCAATTAGTTAATTGCTGTTATAATTAGCTGCACCAAGAGTTGCCCTCTTAAATCCTGTACAAGAAAGAATCCACATCTGGGAATTATTTAGATAGTATTCTAAAATACTTCTCTTACATCAGAGCAACATAGCTGGTAATGGACAAGATCTTGTCGTGTTCTTCAAGTGTGCCGCTATAGAGATTTCTAAAGGTCTTTCCAATTCTGAGATTTTAAGTTCACTTGGAATAAATTCTGTTGTCTTGAAATCACTATTCATTGTTTTTGATCAAAATTTTCAAAGCATCTGAGAAGTCCATCTTAATATAAAATGATGAGTCACAATAATGGTAACACAGACTCTGATCTTAGGTTGTATGTTCAAATTCCTAGCGTCTTGTGATTTTCTTGTATTGTGTGGTTATAAGTTAAGAGTTGTGATGTCACTTCATATCCACCAGGAATATCTTTTGGGCAATAATCTTCCACCCCAAGCCCTGACCTGCACTGGGTCTGAAACCCACCTTAGCCCTTAGAGTGCCAGCACAAGGGGTTAAAGGTTGATTGAAATTAGGGGAGGAGCTTATAGCATTAAGAAGGCCTTGCAATAAAGATTAAAACTCAGTTTTTCTTACTTGAGAGTTTTGTCTAGGACAGGTAGTAAGAGATCACTAATTCATAAGGAAAAGTATATGGGGAAACGGTCCTGTGGCAAGTGCGTTCAGGCTTAATTGGATTTGCAGGAGCTAGCTCAGGAGGAGCATCTGAGATGGCAGGCTTTGCTACATCTTTCCAACAGCAAGGATTATGTCATCACCAGCCACTCTGGTGAGTAAGACCTTAGAAAATGAATTTATTTTGTTATTCCACTGTGATTGGGTGGAAAGGAATAGCCAATATAGAGTTTCAAAAAATGTCTTTACTTTAAGTAAAATTACGGAGATGCAGTTGAACCTCCCTCCTGAGCCTGATTCTTTTACAGTTAGTCATGGGTTTGACAGAGTTTAGGACTGAAATATATCACCATCAGTCAGCTGATGTCAACCCATAGCCATTATTAGTGCAATTATAGTCATTCTGATTGATTTCAATCATAGGGTTGGAATGTGGTAGAAAAGGTTGTTGAGCTTCGTTTTTTAAACTTTTTGCCTGTTATTTCTCTAGGTTAAATGTCTCTTGTAAAACAACTTTATAGGTATTACAGCCATAAACCTGAGTGACTGAGAAATGGGAGGGGGAACCACCCTTTATTGAGAATGAAGAGGGAGGAAGGAGTGAAGTGCATTAAGGAAAGCATTAGGTGTCCAGACATATAAAGAGGCAGTCGTAGAAATTTCACAAGGTGCTGTGTGTCTGCCTCATAGAGGGAAATAAAGCTGTCTGTGTGGGGGTCTCCAACCTCTCTATGTTGCTGAGTACCACACAGACCTTACAAGGAGTCTCTAAGCACAGTAAAACTTTTTAATAAAGTGTATGGCCACTCCTAGGATTTCCTTATACTGTAAGTATGTGTTATGCACTCTGTCCTCACTGTCTCACCCATGCAGTGTGTGAAGAAGGGCAGTGCCAGCCACAGCCACTTACTTTTAAAGGTCCTGCCCCCTATCACCTAGAAAGCTAACTTGAGACTCTCTCTCCCTTAGTCAGAGCTGCAAGGAACAGGCAAACCACACCCATCTGGAATCTGTAGGTCCAACTAGTCTTCCATACTAAGAGCTGAACATGAACATAGGACCTCAGCTTCCTTCTGCCTCTGCAAGGCTCTTCCATAAGAGTCACAGTGGTGACAGTGTCCCAAGCTTGTGCTCCAGGGACAGAATTGGATTTTAAACACTGTTAGAAGGAAAGGAGCTGACATCTTGCTGCAAGGTTTTCTGCAAAGAACAGATCACTCATCAGTATTGTGACAATAACCTTGGCTTCGCTCTGTTTTGACACCTGTTACTACCTTATAGTTCTTTAAAGCATCTTAAAATATTTTTGACAGCTGAAGGAGAAAAACTGTTTCCTCACCCTGATCCTTCAAATGCCTGTGAGGGAAGAATTCACCTGCCCGTGTCTTCTTATGAGTCATGTCCATATCTTGCCAAAATACCATTCACCAAAGCTCAGTTCTACTTTTGCTCTTATGATTTCATTGTTTATTTCATTCATTGAGAGCGAGCTTGGTGTGTTTGCTAAAGTAACTGGCTTCCTAGGCTTCGACGTGTAACACTGGCTTAGAAATTCTTCCCTTACCCCTCATGTCCTTCCCTATCCCCATCACCTCCTCCCTCTCTATCCTCACAGGTTTCACCAGCCACACAACAGATGCAACCAACCCAGACAATACAGCCGCCACAGCCCACAGGAGGACGTCGGCGAAGGGTGGTGGATGAGGATCCAGATGAGAGGCGGAGGAAATTTCTGGAACGGAACAGGGCAGCTGCCACCCGCTGCAGACAGAAGAGGAAGGTCTGGGTGATGTCACTGGAAAAGAAAGCAGAAGAGCTCACCCAGACAAACATGCAGCTTCAGGTGCGGGCCACCATCCCTTTCCCCAGGCTCTGAAGCCTTGTCAGAGTTGGCATTTCCTGCCCAGCAGGTACTTGTTGACCCATGTCATACCACACACCTCATAACAGAGGAAGCCCAGGCCCTGACATCCAGTCCTATTAATCAGTTCAGTGTCAGTCATTTCTCAGACAAGGGATGGGGATCCGTGGGACTGAGCTCAGGATCATGAGTTCAAACCTGGTTCAACCGTGCTATGTTTAAGCTCCCTGGCTCTGTCTCCTCATCTCTAAAATGGGACTGATAACCATAGAGTTTTTAGGGAAGGATGTAAATTAGTGTCTGTTAGGTAGTTACCATAGTGCCTGACCCAGAATGAATCATCTGAAAGACAACTGGTGTGCTCACCTTGGCATACACTCAATTGTCTGTATTTTTCTTCGATGGAAGAAAAAATTGGGCATTTTGTTGTTGTTAGGTTTGTTTGTTCTGAAGATGAAGGCTATTTCCATCTCCATGCCAAACTCAACGAAATTGGAATCGTGTGTGATTTTTGTTTGATGTGGATGGCTTGACTAGGAATATTTTACAGCATATATGGGGAAGAAGCCAGAGTCCAGAGAACTCCATGGCATGCCAGCAATGCAGTTCAGGGTGTTTAACACCAACCAGGAAGAAGTTCCCAGGAGAAAATGGCTAACAAATTGACATGACAGACAGCCCTAAGACTGTGGGAAGAGTTATGGTTATATCCCAGTACCTCCAAAAACCTAGAGAATAGTATCAGGGGCCCAAATAAGAATGCTACACACTGTAAGATTCATAAGTTCCCCCACCTGGTTTTCTGTGTACTAATAGGAAGAATTTTTTTTTTTGGACACAGGGTCTCATATAGCTCACACTGGCCTTGAACTTGCTGTGTATCTGAGGATGACTTTGAACCTCTGATCCTCCTGGTCCAGCTGGAGAGTACTGGGGCTATATGTGCCATTACACTCAGTTTTATGTGGTGCTGAGAATAGGACCCAGGGCTTTGTGCATGGTAGGCAAACACCCTACCAAATGAGCTCTATCTCCAATCATCTGTGCACCTTTTCAAAGGAGCAGTGTGAGTTCCAGTAAGTGAAAAGGACTGTGGGGCATCCTGTGTACAAATCAAAAGTATGCAAGGAAAGGTTGGTTTTTCTATGCTCTGAACTCCATAACTTCTGGTGTAAGACCTACACAGTTTTTTTCTTAATCAATGAATAAGTTCCCTATCTTCAGAGTGTCTGCAGACTGACCAACTTGGCAAGGATGTGATGGTAGAGAGTCAAAGCACAAAGGAGTGTCGAGCTAAACACCTTCAGAGCCATGGCTATACTCTGGCTGGGTAGAGAAGTCCCTGAGAACTTTAGGTAGAACATGAATGAACATTTTAGTATGTATAGTTACATTTTCACTTTTATTGTTTTTAAAAGTATGAATGGGACATCAAAGCTCCAGTTTCATAGACACTGTTGGTCGGGACAAGGGTTAATCATTTTAAAATGAGTCAATTTGCACAGTCATGTTAAGTGAGGAAAAGCTCTGGACTGTGAGGACCCAGAAAATATTGCAGCAGTATTTCTGCAATGACTGAGCAGGGAACCCCAAAACTTGTTCAGAGTTCTGAGGTCTACAGGAGGATAATGAAACATGAGCTTTCTGATCTTTGCCCTATTGATTTAGGGGACTGATCATTGTTAGATCCTATGTAGGTTAGGGTGCTTAACAGTATCTTTGGCTTCTACGTTCTAGATATCAGGAGCAAATTGCCCTTCCTCAGTTGTGACAGCAGTCTCAGATATTGCTACTAGTCCTAAGTTGGAGCAGGGATAGTACAAAATTTGCCTCAGTTGAGTATTACTTCCTTAGATAAGAGTCAAGACACATATTAGATAATAACAAATGGTAGGAATTAAAATGAGTCCCCACAAAATTATTCCAGGGTCTTTCTCCAGAAGGGTCACAGCAGAGAGAGATGAAGAAAGATGATCTTGAGCTTGGGATCAGATGTGTTTGTGCCTTGACATGTATTTATTCATGATTGCCTTCAAAAGACACATAAAATACATTTACCCTTTAGTAGACACTGATCTTCAGTAGAAACTTATCCATTGTGTGTGTGTGTGTGTGTTTAATATTTTAGAACCAAAATATCTAAGCCAAGAAAAAGAGATACTAGGAACTGCAACTCCCAAAAACTAAGGATGAAAAAACTTATTGAGTCTATGCACCAAGCACAGGTATCTTTTGGTTGCAAAAGCTGTGCCAAGAAAAGGAAAATCTCTGAAAAGACTGTGTTGTGGATGTTTTGCAACCACTGCTTACTACAGGGGGACCAGAGGGAAGAAAGAAGACACAACAGTCCCATGTTCTCTGTCATGTTTTGTGCTCTCTATCATGCCCTGTGATGTCACAAAAGATGTCACGGCTTCTGCTACCTTTGAGTGACCCTTTCCCTCTCACTGGACTTTTTTCAAAAGAAAAAGGTGTCTCTCTTGAGGCTGGTTCCATGAGCCAAATTTTAAGTAAACAGAAATAGAAGGTGCTAAGCAAACAAACTCCAGCCAAATGGAATATCCAAGGTCTGAATGGCCAGCTGCCACTTTTGAGTTGTTTTCCAGAACCTTCTAGTTAGGCTGCTACAGAGCTTCCAATTGGAAAAACAAGACCTAGGAAAACAAAAAACAGACACCCACCCTCCACACCAGTCTTCACTTCCCGACCAACAAATTGCCCATTCACAACAAATCTCTGCCCAAGAGGTCAACACAGGTATAGGATTAGGGAAACTTTGAAACTACCCAATCTGATGTTTTATATATATATACAGAAACGGAGGTTCAAGAAGTGGGAGAGTCACTCCAAATGTCCTACACAAGGCCAGTAAGTAGCAGAATGAGAACTCATGCAAATCGCCTGCTGACCTGAGCCCTTGCTTTGTGAGCTTTCATCCTACGCAAGCCTTGAACTAAAAGAAGCCCTGGCCTTCTTTCTGATGCAGTGGCAGGTTGCTGATGTGGCACTCCTAGGTCACTTGTGCTCAGTAAGGATATGGAAATCATCTGGTCACCCACGAAAGTAATTGCTTTTCCTTTTTAGTGCAAAGACACATGGTCTAAGTTGCTGCTGAAATTTTAGACACACGAAGCCAGGTCTGGGACTTGGCAAGGGAACAGGCCAGATGGAAACTGTTGCTTGACAAATTGAAAGCCCTTTGTTTCTGAGGGAGCCAAACCAGGTCTCAGCTAATCTACAAAAAGGGGTGGGATTCTAGGCCCTTTTTGATAATTATGTTTTTGGCACAAGCTATAGCTTATAGTAAAAGGCACTGTGGATTTATCATCTAACAAAATGACATATCCAAAGCTCCAAACTGTGAACGTAGCTGTTAGAGACTTCTGAGAATGCTGTTTAAAGGATGTCATTGCAGTGTTGAATGCTTCTATGTGACTGCTGAGCTTAAAAATAAATCAGTTCATAGGATCTCCTCTCTTACCATCGCTATTTAGACAGCTGATAGCTTGAAGGACAGCAAACCCAAGTTCATTCCAAAAGATGAAACACATGAAGGGCTGCCCAGCGAGAGAATGTGCACTCATTATTTACACGTTGATTTTAAAATTGTTTGATGTTGACACCTAGAACTAGTATTATAACACATACAGGAACTTAAAGGATGATTTTATCCCAATTAACAAAGCAAGGAAATGCAGAGTAGGGAGATGCCACCTCATTTGACTTCTTTCATGCATTTTGAAACATTTGCTTTCTTTCAAAATGAATTCAAGGTTATTCTACTTATGTGACCTTGAGAAGTATTTTAACTTAAAATACAGTCTAATGTCTGTACATTTCCCACATCTGTCCTCTTTAGATGTGGGGTCTTTCGATGGCCATGCCTGTCCCCAAACCATCTATTCTCCCTTCTCTAGGGCAGCAGTTCTTGACCTTGATTAAACCAGAGGGCCCTTATGAAATCTGATGAAGGTCCAGAGACTCTTTCCCTATGTGAACCCCTGAATGGATATTCATTTCCTTTCTCTGAAATGAAACTGTACATTTTTGCTTTGTAATCTTCACTGATAGGATCTGATTGTGCCAGAGGTGCTGGAGCTGGCTTCCTTAGGAAACAGAAAGGCTGAAGTACAAGCATGCTTGAGAATATCCTGTTGTTAATCGATGAATAAAAATCAAGATGAAATTCTTCATTTGATAATTAAGAACTTAGCTTTCTCCATAGAAAGGCAACCAAAACTCCTGGAATAAGAAAGGAGTCCAACCATCTTGTTTTTTACTTTGGTGTGGTAATTTGCGAGTCACAGCCTACCTAGCACTGTCCTTTGCTTCAGTTCCCTTTTGTTCTATCTGCAATGCTGGGGATGGAGCCCAGGGCCTGGCACATTTCAGATAAGCTGGGACCACCCTCTCAGCCCCCAAACCCTGCTGTTCATAACCCCTAGGAGAGAGCTGCTTTTCTTGTGGGTTGTGGTTGCATGAATTCCAGGCCCTTGAATTTTTGCTTATTCCCCACAGCAACGTAGTGATGCACCAGAAGTAAGGTGCTCTGATTCTACTCTGATTATGCTACTAATTGTTATTATTCAGCGATAACATGGATAAATAACACATTTACTAACATGACATTCAGAAACATGCCCATAGTTTAAATGGTGGTCAGTGTTCACAATACTCTCTGGATTTCTACCTCTTTATAGAACTTCACACCACTTAAGACCTTGGTTCCTCTACTTATAGCATATTGGGCTCCAAATAAAGAATTTTTCTAGTCATGGGCAAAATGCTATCGTCAAATAACAAATACTTTGCGCAGGGATTTAGAGACAGGCCAGAATACATAGTTATTCCAAATGTTGTTTTATAGAAACATAGTTGTTGAAAGCAAAAGGTGTATCATGTTGCTCCTTGTAACTTAGAAAGTCTGTAAATGGAATTCGTTTTCTTTAACAAAGAAGAAATGACAGTGTCCTGACCAGAGCTCAAACACTGCGACAAAGGGTCTTACTGCCCAGGACTGAGTGGGGAAGAAATGGAACCGGAAGTTGCTGTCTCTCAAGTCATCACCAGCCCCTAATTAGGATTACATTTTTCTTCTAGAAATAAGAAACCAAAAGAAGCCAGGTTTTTTTATTTTAAAAATTACATTTATTTATTTGTCTATTTACGGGATGGCCATGCATGTGCCATGGTGCCTGAGTCCAAGTCAGAGAATAACATGTATGAGTAGGTCTCTCCTTACACCATGTGGATCCCAGGGTCAGAACTCAGTCTTGGCTCCAAGCACCTTTACCCACCAAGCCATCTTGCCAGCACCCCCCTCACCCCCAGTTTGGCTTTTATACTCTTTGCTAGCTGTTTTCTAGATAACAGCAAAAAGTATGGGTTCACTCTAATTCTGTTTTCTAAGAATTGTTATCTATATCATCTACAGCTGAGAGCTTTTGCTCAGGGTACAGGTGTTTGAAAATGCTGTATTCAGAAAGATGCCATTTCTATAGCATGCAAATAACATGACATTTCATCTTGAGGCACATGTGACTAAGAATACAGAAACATACACACACATGCATGCACATATGCACACAAAACATAGGCACACACATGTACGTACAGACAGTTGCATCCACAGACACATGCACAGGCATGCACGAGCACACACACACATATGCACACACCTGTATACCTTAGTTTTCTTTTTCATTTTGAGTTGTTTGGTTTTTAAACCAGATTTTTTTCACTTAATGGTTTCCAAGCAACTTTCTTTTCTATGTGATATTTCTACAAGCAGAAGGAGACCTGCCTGGAGAGAAAAAGAAGGAAAGTTATTTGAATTTAGGCAAGTTCAGAGATGAGTTAATTGAAGACTGGCACAAATTATGCTTTTACTTTACAAATAAAGTTGTTCCAGTTGCCCTGGAATTGGCAGGAGTCACTTAGGGCTATGGCTGGGCCCCTTATTGATTGAATGCTTTGTGAAAAAGAAGGTGAGGTTTGCCTCATGAGTCAAGAACAGTTCTTCTGTACCATTTACTGATCAGTACATACTAAGGTGAATCTCTCAAATTGGCCTTGTTTTATAGTTTGAAGGAAAATGGGAAAAGCTTTTGCAGATAAGGCATTTATTACTTTATAAGTAATGTTACTCAATGTGCACTTACTTATAATGTTGGATCCAATGCTACAAATGAATTTGCAAATGGGAAATAGTCTTTAAAAACAAGCTTCAATTTGTAAAGCAACTTCTGAACTCCTAGGAACGTTCTGTAGGTAACAGGTTTGTACCTGAAAAGCCAAGTGCATGTTGTAAGTTATGCTATTTCTGACCCTGTCCTATAAATACTGTGAATGATGGTGATAGAGCAGAAGTGGATTTTGTTATCTACCTAGGGTCGCATGGTAAGTGAAGAGTAGGGATTCGCATTATGGAACCTGGGTCCAGAGCCTGTCATCTACAGATATTGTCTGGCCTCTGACTAAGGTTCAGCTCTTGAGTTAAA
Source organism: Nannospalax galili (assembly GCF_000622305.1). NCBI lineage: Eukaryota > Metazoa > Chordata > Mammalia > Rodentia > Spalacidae > Nannospalax > Nannospalax galili. Next base: position 8,657,751 of record NW_008345290.1, read on the forward strand.
CACTGGTCTTTTCAGGTCAAATTGAAAGAAGTTTACGAATTTCAGATCAGCCCTTCCAAATGATATTCTTAATGTCATTCGGACATAACATTAAAGTTTGCTAATTTCATGGTTGAAATGCAAGGGACTTTAGATTTAAATTCTTTGGTCTCAGGCTGGAGAGATGGCTCAGTGGTTAAGATCACTGACTGCTCTTGCAGAGGACCTGGGTTCAATTCCCAGCACCCACATGGCAGCTATAAACCAGCCTTAAATTCAGTTCCAGGGGAATCTGAAGCCCTCTTCTGACCTCCGCAGCATTGTACGACATGGGTGCACTCACATATATGCAGGCAATACACTCATACACATAAAATTAAAAAATAATAAAATTAAAAAAAAATTTTTTTGGTCTCATGAAGTTTCAAAATGTCTCTTTCTAGAATGAAGTATCCATGTTGAAAAACGAAGTGGCCCAGCTGAAACAGTTGTTGTTAACACATAAAGACTGCCCAATAACAGCCATGCAGAAAGAATCACAAGGATATTTAAGTAAGTTGTTCCTTCATTCTTTAGTAGCCAATTTTGCGACTAATTTTACATTGAACTTTATTAAAAGGGAAAATTTACAGTATAGGTTATCCTCCCAGGCAGATGTACCAGGATTCTTGAGTGATTACTCACCTTTTTTTAAACCAGGGGACCAAATCTTTCCTGACCCCTGTCCAACACCACACCCACCACCTCCCGATAAATTCTGGCAATGCTTTCCACGGGATTTCACATTACCAAATTTCAGATTTGTGCCCAGGAAGAAAATAGGCTGCTGAGTGCCCTGTCTATCCTTCTGAGAAATCTGACTGGGAAGCAACATTGGGTGAATCACTTCCAGTCCCTCATGAGCCACTACACGTGTCTCACCAGTCTAAAAACCTAGTGGCCTTTTCTCAGTTTACCAACGACAAAGTGGAACCCCTTTTCCTGCCTCCACTTTCCACACTTGTAATAGCGCCTTTACTAGGGTAAAGACTAGGTGCATAAGGGATGGTGGGAGGAACAGTGATTCATGGCTGAAGGTCAATTTATTTTCAAATAATTTTTTAGATTGAGCAACACAGATTCTCCCACCACATGTGAGTATTTGTCCACATTTTGATATATGATGACTATCTGAAAATACAAGATGGGGAACTTCATATACCAAGACTCAAACATATGAAGTCATTTTGCTGCTGGAGAAAATATGACTTTGCTCATAGCTATAAACCAGGAAGGCATACCTTGATGCCTTCCATCTAAAATGAAGTTTTGGCCTTACCTTCCAGAAGAAAATATGTGAAATGCTTCTATGTCAAGTAAATGTCTATTGATGCTTTAATTTTTTTCCTGAGGAGTTCACTAGAAAGAGCTATATTGGTATGTACATGTGTGTTCTCTCCTAGGTCCAGAGAGTAGTCCTCCTGCAAGTCCTGTCCCAGCATGCTCACAGCAGCAGGTTATCCAGCATAACACCATCACTACGTCCTCATCAGTCAGCGAGGTTGTGGGGAGCTCCACCCTCAGCCAGCTCACTACTCACAGAACAGATCTGAATCCTATTCTTTAAAATGCACGGGTCAGACCTTGCCTCCACAAAGAGCTGTAGCATACCATGCATCCTTTTTCCTAAGGGCATTTTTAGAATTAACTCAGACCTGGAAGATGCTTCAGCTCTTCAAAGACTGGCTTTCGTTTTTATAGGTATTACGGAAATGTTGTCTTTTATACTTAGTTATATAAGAAAAAAGGGAGTTATGCAATTAATATCTATCAGCTTGGGAAATGCGTTGGTGCTTTTCTCCAATTTTCTGGTACCAGTTACTTGTTTATAAACGGAACCTTTTCTGTATATAGCCATGGTTTCATTCTTATCAGTCCAAGCCTTTGCCTGAAACAATGAATCTTGTCAAACTACAGCTTTAGCCAAAATGAGGTATAACTGATATCAAGTGAGATGTATCCACAGCAACCGGGTAGACAATCTGATGATGTCATAACTCATGTTGAGTTTGTGCTGTGATGTCATCAGAATCCCAGATAAACACATGACCATCTCAAGGATCCATCGATATTCTAATAAAACCACCAAGCCTCTCACCCTCTCCCCTCCTCTTGGTCCACTTGCTCCAATGTCCACTTTTCTTCTCCACTTCCATTTCCCTGGAGCCCCTGTTTAATCTTCATTTTAACTTTATTTTGTTTCACTTTTCCCCCTTTAGCATTGTATGTGAAGAAAATAATATTTAAAGAAGAAAAAAAATATCAAATCTTGCAAATGTGGACCGAGCTGTTGCTGCATTCATGTTTAACCCGCAGCTGGAGTTCATTCAACTCCGCCTTTTACAAAATAGTAACCAGGAGATGTTTAATGTGCCTGATTTAATGTTTTTAATAATCAGAGCAAATAAAAGGTGGTTTGTTATAAGTGAAGCACTGTTGAATGCCAGCTGTGGAGACACTAGGGAAGGGAGCTTTGTAAGCCCAAATTGTGAACGTTCAAGTTAGGATGTGGGGCCATAACATCACACCCTTGAATTACAACTGATTTTCTATAGCTTGTCCATAATGTTAAAATCCATGCACTATATAATAATTCAGAAGGGCTCTGTTCACTACACAGATTATATTGTTCAATCATCAGCTGCTAATAGCCTAAGATTTATTATTATTATTTTTTTAAGCCTATGGAACCAGCCCTGCTGTTCTGGTAGGAGGAAGCAGACTCACTCCTGGAGAAACAAAGAGAAAAACAAGTCCAGTGTTTCTCCAGGGTGCTCTCTGCCTGCCAGAACGGTAACAGCTTCTTTGGCTGCTGAGTCCCATGGAGGTGACCAGGCCTCTGCACTCTTCTGAATAATTCTGATTTATATTTTCAGCAACTTCCATGGACTGACTCATTATAAAAAGCAGATAGAACCCAAACCACAGTTGTGCCTCCTTGAAAAAAGCCATTCTACTGTGCTAGTGTTTTAATATCATGTTTCACAAATAATAGGGGCTAATGTTACTTGCTAGTCTAGGCAGGTGCTGATGTTTCATCTCTGTTTGAATGGTTCACTCTTAACATGTGTGTGTGTGTGTGTGTGTATGAGTATATGTGTGTGTGTGAGGGTGTGCGTGCACATGCCTGTGTGTGTGTGTTTATGAACAGTATAGGTTTTAAAAGAACAGTATTTTACAAAAGGTGTCACTTTTCTAAGACTTTCGAATAGGAAGAATGTGCTTTTCCTCTCACTCTAATTTAAAATTCTATTTTGGAGAAAAAAGAAAATATGAGGGCTGTGAAGCATGATTTTTATAACTAGTTTCAGTTTTAACTAACAACTTACTTTTTAAATCAATATTTATCAACAACTTTTCCATGTGTGCAGTGTTTTTGAAAGACAATTTTGGCTGTTCAGTAAAACTTAAGATTTGCTTATATGGTCTAAGAATCAAAACAAATGCAAAAGCAGACAAACAAAAAAGAATAAAGTGAAAAGAGTAAAAAAAAATATGCAGGCAAAAAGAATTTTTATTGTATTGTAGGAAAGCATATCATTTCCAAGTATTTTAAATACTGAATTAATTTTTGCTATTATTTTTTTAATTCCAGAAGCAACGGAATGGTTTAAGTGGACTTTGTATGAAATGTTTTAAGACTTAGTTTTTAAAAGACGTTGATATTTCTATCTCTATTTTGAAATCAAAAATAATTTCTTCAAAATTCCTTCTGTAGACCATGCGTGTGTTGTGCTCCTCTCTAAAGACAGGGGGCGAGTTGAAATGATTGTCTTCACTTTTTAACTTTTATTCTATGTTTGCTTTAAGTAAACAAAACCCGTCTTTACTGCATGCATAACATTTAATTAAATGTATTTTTAATACACTAGTAATATCAGAATGTCCAGGGAGTAATACGCCAGCAAAATTACAATTTCTAGTTTTACTTATCTTCCACCTCTAGAGATATTTAGTTGTTAAACTGAAAGCCTGTGCAGTTAAGAACTTGCCTAAGTTTTCATAATTCAGCACCTTGACAGCTTGATTGATGTGCATTATTTATAACTCAATTATGCGTGTTTTTTATGCTAAGTATGCAGGCCAACCACACACAGTTAGCAAACCTTCCTCAACATATAATTAGAAGAAACTGCCTTCTTGTTACATGCAGGGCCTTTAGGTATGTTCATTCATACCGTGGACTTGCACTCAGTAAGGATGCCAGCTTGCTATCAGGGCTTTCTAAAACACCAAGGAGAAAGAAACTTTGTTGGTAAACTCCTACTCCCTATTTATCTGTAGTAAAGAGTCCACATAAAGATCCAGCCTTTTACCCAGTCACAGATCCCACCTGACATGCCCCCTGCACTGCTTGCTGTACACCTACCATTCTAGGAAAGCATCCTTTTAATCCCATTCTCTTCTCCCAGCCAGTTACTGTGTCACCCATGCATACTTTTGGAAATCAGTGGCAATGGTCCTTGGAGCTCCCATCTCCAAAGAGAGGAAGGACGGTCCGACAGCACTGCCTTGCATTCCTGTGTGGCTTGCTATATCACAGGATCTGCCTCTGAAGTCCCTGCCAGCTTCCTGGGCACTTCTCCAACACCTCCCCTCCTGATGTGTTGGGAGCTAATAATGTAAATAGTACACCTGAGACCATGTCTTCCAGGTGGGTCCCCACTGAGATAAGAGCCTACCATCCCAATTGCTTCTCCTTGACATGTTTCTCAATCTGTGATGCTAGGACAGGTAGAGTGAAAAATCCCAGTCCTAGAAGAATGTACTAGTTTCAAAGCTAGATGTCTTCTCCTACTCATCATTTCCTGCACCCCAAGACAACCTGTGCAAGTCATCGTTTTTACACAGCCCAAGGGAGACCAGTAGTATGTGCGCTGTCATGGTACATGCTGTAGCAATTTGGTGACTTATGTGGAGCCTATCTAGTCAATAAACAAAATGTAGTATGTACTCTGAGGGAGGTGTCAGTGGTAAATGTTCAGGTGGCTGTTGTCTGCTAGTAAAGTAAATGTTAGTGGGATAGTTTGTCATTAAAATCATAAACCAGCTATGGTAAAAGACCAGCCTTTGGTTGGGAATTTTTAAGCATCAGTAACTGCTACAAAACTAGCCTTCCAGATAGGATAGAATGTGCTTCTTGCTGATTAATAAAACCATCTAAGAAAATATATATGTATGTATGTGTGTATACAGTGGAATTCAAGGACCAAAGCAAAATTTGAACAGGAATCTATTAATTTAGAATTTTATAAGCTATTTATTAATAAATGTTATTTTTAAACATTCCATTTGGACAGTATTCTTCTGTAGGATCTATGTGTTTTGAAGGTGTTAATCCATAATAAAGTATGCCAGTGGCTTGTGCTTCGATTTTCAAGATTTCAGACGGCTGTTCTCCATCATTTGGTGGAAGAGTTTGCTTCGATCTCTGCATGAACCTTTCAAGGGTTTGTTTACTGCTCTGTGAATTATTTGTTAATCTATATTCTGAGCAGATACTTTTTTTTGTATTTACTTCTTTTTGTTTTTAAAGTAAGCTCCTTCATTTCAGAAACAGAATTCAGCTAAAGGGAATTGGTAACTAACTGGAACAGCTTTCTTTAAGTTGTGAATGGCCTTCCTCCACTACGCTGCATACCCTAGACTGCCTTGCACTACTCAAGCCCCGTCACCCATCATGTCTGAGAAGGGAAAGGGAAGCGTTCCTTTCTACTGAATTAAACCGTGCCTATGTGAGCAGTAGTGATTTAGAATCTCTTTTCTGCTTTTAAAATAATTTATGTTTTAAAATTGCACTTTAGCTCTTTCGATCGCTTTCCACTTCTCTTCTCTTTCTAACCTCTTAGACTTGCCTGTCCTTAAACTTGTCTTTGCTCCACCCTTTACAACTCCTCTAACCTTCTGTGAAGGCTCTGAACTGCATCATTTAAAATATTTTACAGAAAATTTGCACCAGGTACCTGTATGTGCATTCCTTGGTAGCATAGCTGAGCAGCGTTTCCCACAGCCTAGGTGAAGCCTGCTACAAGATGCCAAGAAGAGCCAATACACATGATTTTTCCTCTTCGTCCCTTCTTCCTAGGATGTTTTTAAATTGCTATTATGCATATTATGCATAATTAATATTATGCAACAGATGTGAGGCAGCAGCTAAGCTATGCTTAAGCATTTTCTATCTCATCCTCCAAACCAAAGTATCTGGAATAAGCCAGGAGACATGTCCTCTCATGTGCCATGGTACTGTTCTCTGTCGTCCTAGTCATAGTCTTGCTGAGGCTGCTGAGGAGGCACTGCCTCTATCCATTCCAGTCCTAGCTCTCAAAAATACAATGTGGCCTTGTACCATGATTAAGGACAGCAGCTCTGTTGGACAGTGACAGTCTACGGAAGGATAAGAAGGCACAGGAGCAATAAATTACAAGTCAAATCGAATACCAAAAACACACAAAGAACTTGAAAGACAACCTAGCTCATCGTGTTGTAAAGATGGAAAAGTGTGTGTCCATTCGAAGTCTCTTACTATTTCTTGTGGAGTTTTTCAGTGATGTAATGCTTGTAGCCAAATTGCTTAAAGAGTGTTTATATATTTTTTCCTTATAAATTGTCTATTTTTTGAAAAAGAAAAACCTATTTAACTGCAAGCTGAAGAGGGGGTAAAGCCACACTGCCAGCATTTGTTAAAACATTAATTCCATTAAGTGGCCCTCTGATACCTTTCCAAGCTTATCATCAGAAACAAATCAGTAATCAACTGCTATATTTAAATCAAGTTATAATATCTAGCTCATTAGAAACCAGAACCTAGAAAGTTCTTCCTAAGCCATTTAAGGTTTTCATACATTGAGGTCTATGTTCCAGAACTTTATAGCGTTCTTTAAAAGAGAAATTATTTTGCCTCATGGCTAAGAATGTGGGACTGGAATAAATTAGCTTTAAACATGTCATTAAAATCTTCCACACAATCAACACATTGGAGTCTAGTTTGCTCCTTTAGAATGCCCATGCTGCCGAAACTGCAGGAGAACATGAAAGGTATCAGTGGTGCCTCGGTGCAGGGGGAGAGAAAGGACCCTTCCTGTGTAGCCACAGACAAGACCTGCCTGCCTCCCTTCCTTCTAAAAGCTCGGCTAATCTCACCTGCCTCACAGACAGAAGCACTGCCTTTGAGGATTGTCTCTGAGAAAAGATAAGCTTGAAATGTCCTCTTGGTAGAGGACATAGTACATGGGATCTTCTGAAAAGACCCAGAAAAAAATGGCTCTATTCAAACATAATGTTCTAGGACAATTGGAATAGAAATATTGTCCAAAAATATAATAAAAGTTTAGCACTGTGTAAAGTAAGTGTTGAGTAAGAAAGTCCCCCTTCAAAGGTGCTGTCACTTTAAGTTCTGGACTTGGGGTTGTTTATCATTGTAAACAGCAAAGCATTTGTGTTTGTTTGTCTGTTTGTAAAGCAACCACCTTCCTATTGGAAGGAGTAAAAAACCTGGGGGGTACATATGTGTAAATATTTGCTGAAGCATTTTAATATGGTTAATTTTTATGTTAAGCTTTTTGTTGCATTGTGAACACATTTACTGTTATTGGTGAACAATGAGTTCATTAAGACTGTTCAACTAGGTCAGATTTTTACATCTCTTTCTAGCAAGAAGAGAGAAGATTTTGTGCATTTGTACAAATGTTAATATCACTGCAATTGCAATATAATAAAGCACTCAAATGCAAAATAATATATGTAATGTTTGTATGATTTGGCCTTGAAGATAATGGGCCTTTCTTCACATTCTCACTACTGCCCAGTAAACCAAGGCTAACCCCCAGGGTAACCATTATCTAGGGTCAAAATAGAGAGAGGCTTTCATCTTTCCAGACTGTCTGCAGTCCCGCTCCCTTTCCGTCCAGCTTCCCAACTGAGACTGCTGGTCTAGCTCATTCACACTGGGATGGCCATACCTGCACTGCACTCTAAAGAAGGCGGAGAGTAGCAGATCTTAACAGCCAACTTTGGCTCATGTTCCAGTTATGCTGAGGAACAAAGAACCCCCTGTTGGCTACTCAGAGCTCTTCACTTGACCTCCCTGAATGGTCTAAATGTGGCAACAGCTCTTTGGTGTGTGTTCTTCTAGAAAGCTGGCTCCTTTCTTTCCACTTACGTCTTTGGTGGCTCACGCCTCTAATCCCAGCACTTGGGAGGCAGAGGCAGGCAGATCTCTGTGAGTTCAAGGCCTGCCTGGTCTACATCGTGAGTTCCAGGCCAGCAGGGGCTGCAGGGAGACCCTGTCTCTAAAAAAGACCAAAAAATTTTTTTTTATTAAATCTTTCAGAATTTCATACATTTTGATCATATTCTGGGCCCCTCCCCCATCTCCACTCCCACCTTATTACCCACCCCTGACTTCATGTCCTCTATTTTAGAGGGCTCTTGAGCCTAATTTGTGTTCCCAAATTCTCTTCAGTGTAAGTCCATCTCCTGGACTCTGGTCAACCTGCCTGTGGTGTCACACCTTAAAGGAAACTAACTCTCACTCTCCTAGAAGATGTCAATTGCCAATATTTTCTTAGCTAAGGTTGGGACATCTTGGCTACCCACCCCCATGCTGGGATTTTGTGTGGCTTGAGTTTGCGTAGGTTTTGTGCATGCTGTCACAATTGCTGTGAATTCATATGTGCAATTGCACTGCTGTCTGGAAAATTCTGTTTCTTTGTAGTTGTCTACCACCTCTGGCTCTTATAATCTTTCTGCCTTCCTTCTGCAACAATCCCTAAGCCTTGGGAGGAGAGATGTGATGTAGGTGTCCACAGTAGTCCTATTCTTTGCATATTGACCAGTTGTGGGTCTCTGTGTTAATTGTCATCTGCTACAAGAAGCTTCTCTGGTAGAGTAGTGAGAGACATTAATCAATGAACATAACAAGTCAGTAGAAATCAGTTTGATATTACATCCATTTAGCAGACCAATAGTAGGATGTTCTCCCCTACAGCCTGTGACCTGCCTAGCCACAAGTTTTGGGCCATGATAAAAGTGCCAAGTATGGGCTCCATCTTGGGAAGCGATTAGTTACTCCTGTAATATTGCTGCCATTATCACACCAGTGGACTTATCTTGCCAAGAAAGTTGTTATTGTAGCTTGCAAGGTTCACAACTGGGTAAGGTTGGTGATTTCTCTACCGCAGCATGCATAGTTCCTTTCAGCACTGTGAAAGCTAATGAGTAGAGATGAAGCTTTGAGGTCAGGACCAGCTTCATTTCTTCCTGTTTGTTCTACAACTCATGGATGTAGTGTCTTCATGTATGTAGGTATTACTGTCAAGTAATGTAGGTAATTAAGAGCAACGGCAGTAGCCAGTATTATTTGAGAATCTATGGGATGACTCCTCCCCTAGTTAATAACTCCAAAGGAGGGAGTCTATTCCTGGCACTGGGCATTCTATTTTCTATTCTTTTTTAGATCATTCTCTCTTTTCTCCTACATGGTCTTCTCCTACAGTGTTTAAATCTCTTGAAACCCACATTAATACAGTAGTGGCCTAATGGGCTACAAATGTCTCCCGCAGGTGCCTTCCACTTGTATGGTCTCAGGAAGAAAGCTATTCACTTATTCTTTTCATGAGTCAAATAGGAATATCCTAATTCATGGAAAACTTTTACTCAGTGCTCAAACGGCAAGAAAATTTATAGTTTGTGTTGCATTTACACATCCTACTATGACCACACTGAATGGCTTCCAAGCTTTGACCTTGGTTTTCCTCTGAGACAGTGTAGGTTTGCTTAAAGAAGAAAAACCATGTCACAAAGGCTCAAGTGATACTTGGAAGGATGTAAAAGATATCTCATGGCATCTAACTAGGTTCTACAGCAATCTCATCTGGAGGCCTTTGGGACGACCTGGCTGCTCAGTCTGGTTGTCTCTATCGCTAAGGACACATGGGTACTCATTATACACCTTGTAGTGTCTGCTACTCTCTCTGTGTGAGCTGATTTGTATTCAGTTGCTTCTATGATGCCACTACTTCTGATGGCCTCATCCACTGGCACATCTACAGTCTTCTGAGTCAGTCCCTTGTAGGAACTCACGATCACTCCATCTTTCTCTTCTTGTTCCCCAGAAGGGAGAATCTGGTTGAACACATTGGAACAAGGCTTTCTCCCACATCCTACAAGCTCTCCCTGGGGAAGCCGGGTGATATGTGTCTAAACCTCTGACTTCTGAAGATAAAGAAGAATTTCTGAAAAGAGGATGCAGAGATAAACGATGACTACGTGGAAACAGCTGCTCTTTCTAAAACTGCCTCATAGAAATTGAGTCACATACCTGTAAAGTGCACCATGAGGTCAAAGTACAGAGAAAACACTAGAACACAGACAGGCACACAGCAAATGTTAACATGTTTATCAGAAAACTGAATGAATGGTTGATGGATTATCATTCTATGGGACGCTTGGAATTGAAACAGTATACCTTAAATATTAAAGCAGTTTCGTATATCTAAAAACGTTTATGTATGTTGTGGCTCAGTATGTGGGCCTTAATATCCAAAACATAAGAAGCAGCCATCAGCAAGAGTAAACTTCTATTTCTCAGGTTTGATGATTTCCCACTGTCTTGCTTGAAAGTGATTGTATACATAACTTTCCAAGGAAGAGCATTGCTATATTTTTCTTATAATCTCACACAAAGCACTTGTGTTTCTAAGGATATGAGAATAGCATCCTCATCCTCCAAGGTGAGATTAAGACAAAGTTTTGACCCAAGACTCCCTCCAGGCACTACAGAAGCTATCTTTATTTGTCTTAATCATGAAGGTTTAAATTGACAGTATAATACTACAGTGAACAAACATCCAATCATAGTAAGAGACACATCTACAACTCCAAACTTCAACTTCAAGACAAGCCTTCAAAAAGGGAAGGCTAGGTATGGTGGCCCACACCTTTAATCTCAGCACTCAAGAAGCATAAGCAGGTGGAACTATATGAGTTCAAGGCCAACTAGGTTTACACAGAGAGTTCCATACCAGTCAGAGCAAATAACAATACCTTATCTCAGAAAAGTGGGGCGGGGTTGAATATTTATCTATCACATAAAAATTAGAATGCTGATCTGGTACATCTGAGCTTTCTATTACCTGTGCTTCTCAGTGAAACATTCTTAGAACCACCTCATCATCAACACCATCACCACTCTGCTTAGTTTTGAGTACTGTATGCCTTCTTACAATATATAAAACCTCACACTGAACAATGAGTTCTGGTTAAGTTTTGCACCTGTATTTCATGCCCTTGTCCACCAGTTGCACAAACCCACATCCAGGTGTTACACAGAAACTACCTTAAGAAGTCTTTGTGTCGGTAAGCAGGGCAGTTCTTCTCAACAACCTTCCAAAACACAGAAGAAGGGTGGAGAAGAGTGGAACAGCCTGGAGTAAGAATTAGGGGTTCTTTATTTTGATGCCGCTTTCCTGTTGATTTCCTACTGCCCCAGACAAACACAGACCTCTGCTCTTCACGTACCTCTTTTAATTGTCAGTGAAACATACTCAAGGTGAAATGGGAGTAGTTTCTTTGGTGGAACTTTGCCCACACGCACTACCATGGCTTTCTGTGGAAAATTTCTCTTCTCTCTCCATCCATCTGGTTCCTCTAACCTGAGGTTCTTAGGCTAACCTGCCACCCTCAGCTCACAGTAGAGCAATGGGTTCCAGCAACTAGACAGGAGATAAAGGAGCCGAGGGAAAATTCTCTCTCTCTCTTTGTGTCTGTGTTTCTCTCTATCTCTCTCACTATTCCCTCATGTGTCCTTTCCTTCCTCTCATCCTCTTTCTCCCTCCTCCTTTCCTCTTCCTTTTTGATAAAAGATTGAAAACATAAAACTTGGGGACCAAGAACCATGTCTCTGCTAAGTAAACAGCTGCTGCCAGAGAGAGGAATAAAAGTATACAGGGTAAGTTTAGAAGCAAGAGATGGAAAGAGAGCTCTGTAAAGAGACATTTCCTGTTCCAGAAGTTCTTAATTGTCACAGTAAACACAGGGGCCTCACAGCATGATTTGAGAGTGAGACAGCCTGGTGTCCTGATAAAAATGTCTCCATTTGTTTAATGTAGTTCAAATAGGCACCTATCAGTTGGAAGGAGTAGAAGCTAACCAACTTTCCTTCTCACTACACACATCAGGACTTACCACGATGGAAGAAAACTTGGGCCAGAGATGCCTTCCTCCATAGAAAAGCTGCATAACCACAATTTCACAGACACCAAGTCAAATTTAAGTCAGTCTTAGGACATCCATATCAAACTTCTGCTTACCAAGGGTCAGGGATCATTGTAGAAGAGGGGGTGGAAAGATTGTAAGAGAAAGATTGTGGTCATCAATGACCACAAGGAAACACAGTTTTTCAGACAACTGGTCAGTTACTCATATGAACTCACAGCCATGGTGAAAGCATGCTCAAATCCTATGCAAGCTCAAACCAAGCAAAATCCTAGCTTAGATCTGGGGAAGTAGGTAAGAAATCCCAACCCGACCTAAGGAACTTTTAGCAACTGATGGCTAATGAGGAGAGAGACAGTATCTTTCAAGAATGAGACTCTTGGTAGATTAACAAGGTTCCAGGGGACGGTGCCACACTGAAGGACATTGGGGACACAAATTAGACTCTATAGGCATATGTGTGTGTGTGTGTGTGTGTGTGTGTGTATAATAGGGTACATTAAATTGGGTGGGGGCAATGAGGGAGGTGTGGATAGGGGAGGGGAATCTAAATACTACCAAATTATATTATATGAAAGTCACAAAAATTCAATAAAAATATTTTTCATAAAGGAAAATGTCATAATTATATCTAACACATTATAGACTGATTTTTAAATGTAGAAAAGTTTAGGTCATATTAAAGAATGTTTGCCAAATTAGCCTTTTACTTGCTCGGGAATGGAACTGTCTCAGTACCTTGGTGAGGAAGAAGAGGGAGTTGGGGATGGGAGTTAACCAAAACTAATGATGTATGAAAAGGCCATAAGGAAATCTGGTATTTGGTAAGATAATTAAAAATAAGATAGAAATAATTTGGGATAGGGAGATGGTTCAGTGGGTAAAACACTTGCCATACAAGCAGGAAGACCTGGGTTCAACTTCTGAAAACCCACATAAGAAGTCAAACACAGTCTTCGAGTCTATAATCCTGGAGCTCCTATAGTGAGATGGAAGGCCAAGACAGGAGAATCCCCAGGAACCTCAGGGCAGGTAGTCTGCTGTATGCAGCAGTGACAAGACCCTGTTTCTAACAAGATGGAAGGTGGAAACTGACATCTAAGGTTTATCTCTGACCCCCACAGGCATGCCATCACAAGTGCATGCCTCCATTCACACACATGAACACACATACACATATAGTTAAAGATGAATAATGAGTGTTTGCATGGACAGGCTCCAAATGCATGGGTAAAACTGCTCCCTTGCCATAGGTTGTCCGGTGGAAATTCTAGTGCCAGGAGGTGGCTACACTCCCATGACTTATTGATCAAGGAGACCTTTGAGGCTCCTAAAACCATACAGGCAATTGCTATTGGTTGGCCACCAGAACTAGATGATGAGACCATGTTGCTGAAGACACTGAATGCTATGTTCACAGGCCATAGAACAATCAAGCTGGAGCTAGACTGGAAGCTGCCTCCCTGCTGTCTAGCCCTCAGAGTGCTAGGAGGTGCTGAACAGGAGGCTGGGGGAGAATTGTCATCCACAGTCTTACTCAGCTGTCAGCCTGCATGTAACATTACCACTTTCTGGGGGCAACCAACCACTTTCTGATTGGATTCAGAAACTCATGCCACAGGAGGAAATTGTTATCTGGCACTGTAAATCCAGTCAGAAGCCTGTAACTGGGGAGGTCATAGGCCCTCATGGGGGAAGCTGTTACAGTTGTTTTGCTAAATGGATATAATGTGCCCATCAAATTGCCTCCTAAATATCTATATTTAGGCCTGTGGATTAGTACTACTGTCTGCTTTGCTATGAGAAGCTGACTTGCAATGGACAGTAGAGATTCATAATTGGTCAAGTGCTAAGATAAGTGACTATTGAATGCTCAGGCATAAATGGGACATCTGTATTACTCCTCCAAGGCTTAGGAAACATTGTGATGGAAGAAAGAATGTGAGCGCTGAAGGCAGGCAGAGAGTAATGTACAATACTACTTCCAGACCCAGATATGCATGATTGTTGCACCCTTGAACTCACAGCTGCTGGAATTACCTGCACAAGATTGACCCTCCAATGAAACAGGCTCGTGGGGCTTCATGACTCCCTGAGGATTATACACAGTTAATGGTTTGTAGAGAAAGGAGAGACAATCTCTTCAGTGGTGTAACCACTGGTAAGGTGCCCATCGCTCTTGCAAACAACCACTCTTCCTGTAGGCAACTTAATGAAATTCATTGGATCATAAAAAAGTATGTGAGAGGAGGGACTAGCCAGGAGGAGGAAGGGGATCAGGGCAATGAAGGGGTACAAGAGAGGGCACAGGGGGTAAAGATGATGAAAGTACATTGTATCTGTGTATGAAATGTCATAATAAAAGCCCTCTGTATAAGTAATATATATTAATAAAAAAATTTTTAAAACATGTCTTTATGAATGGACAAGGGAGCAATTTAATGACTTTCATTGCCTGTGTGTTTTGAGGTATTATACAAAGTAAAATAAATTTCAACGAATGTACTTCAATGCAAATGACAAGCAAATAAATGTCACTGGTTTAAACAAATAGAGGTTTGTTTTTCTTATATAATAAGAAATGTGGAGATGGAGTTCTTGGCACTGACTCCGAACCTTGACGTCAGCACCAATAGCTCTGTGAGTCTTCTGCCCTTCCCAGATGCCTGTTACCTCCCAGTCACAAGAGAACTTCTGAAGTTCCAGGATGCACCCCTAGTCAATATGGGGATGGGGAGGGGTCAGGGTAAGGATATCCTTTTAGGCCTTTTCTGTCAGGGAAACAAAGAACTACTCTTGCACTTGGATAAGTAGTTTATCTGGGTTTCAGACAAGAACTGGGTCATTTGAGCACGCTAACCTTTAAAAGAGGCTGGAGTAGTGGGGAACAGGCTCATCATGGCAGCTTAGACCTAAGTTCCCCAACTAGTGTGTTGTTGGTGTGGCCTACATGTAAAACTGGTCCCCTATTTCTGGTATGAGTAAAATCTTCTGACCGGTTGCTTATGAGCACAAACATGGTTTTTCTGAGCTCCTTGGAAGGTGGCAAATAGAGTGATGTCCAATAACGCACCCTGTGATCCCTTCAGGTAGTGAGCACAGGGGAAACATCTGGTCCTGGGTGGCAGCACAGAAACATATTCCACCTGGGTACAAGCCTGCAACAGTGCACAAACACAAAAGGTCTGTGACACTGATGGAGGGTTCCATACATCAGGTATGCACGGAAGAGACAGGGAGGCCTGAGGTGTGTTGATGAGGACCTGAGATACAAGAATGCAGGCTTCATTGTATCACGTCTCTGTTATCTGTGAGCAGCTGACTGCAAGCTGACTGCTGTCTGGAAATTAGAGTTTAATCATATCTTTAATACACTGATGTGAAAGGCTGGAATTGAAACACATTCACATATCATGCTAGTTTTGATATTACATTTTTCCATGAAAAGTTAGATTAAAAATCATTTCAATTATTACAAATTTTAAAAGACAAATATAATTTAAATTTTTTTAGTCAACACCCTGTGAAAGAAAAAATTTAGGGGGCTATCAAGAATTTGAAGGTATCATCATTTAGAATCTGGATAAGAGAATATATCCAGTTGTTACATATGTATGTAAGCATTTTTTTTAATGATTATCTGCCAGCAGAGTCAGAAGTGTAAGGACAGGATTAAGTGGTAGGAGTGAAACCACTCAACATAAGACTCTTGAACTAGTTACTGAACAAGACTGATCAAACAGTGCGGGGGAGGGCATTAAATGAATAAGGCTAGGTATGACTCAGTGGTAGAGCACTCGACTGGCACATGTGAGGCCCTGAGTCCCATCCTTAGCACACAGTGACAGAGAGAGACAGACAGACAAAGAGATAGAGACAGAGAGAGGCTGCCTTAAAATTTATTTAATCATTTCAGGCCTACCTAATTTAGGCTTGGGTTTCCACTCTAAAAATTAGAGAATATCTTATTTGAAAGTGCTATTCAAATTTAAGAATTTGTATATATTTTTTTAAAGTACTTGAAAATGTCACACGATAGACTATGGATTTATTCACTGGTTTGGGAGATCTTAGGGACTGATTATAAAAACATTTAAGAACTGTTCTGTTAGTCAACAGAATATTCTATGTCATTACACAACCACAAGAAAAGAACAGATAAATTACTGTTATTTTTTTATAATATATATATTTATTGAATTTTTGAGCATTTCCTACAACACATCTTAATCATATGTAGCTCCCCTCTCTTAGGACGCTGACAAGCATACTGTACACCACTCATCAAAGAAGCTTCTTTTTGAAACACACGGAGGCTACTGCAGAATTCCACAACTGGTCAGACACAGAGAACATATGTCTGAGAGATGCCTAGTCCTAGGTGACACATGTACAGTTGAACCTCCACAACTAAGGCTCATGAAACATAGTGGAACAAGGGGTAGAGATGAAACTAATGCCTCCCTCAACTCTCACCAGTGAAGCTTCCTTATACAACAGAGTGTAATGCACACAAAGGCCACAACTGACCAAGTTTTAAACAATAAGAGACTACAGAGTGTGTGTCATTGGATAGGATTCCTATATAAACCTCACCCACTCATAGCTTAGGAACCATTCCAGAAGAAGGAGCAGAAAGATTATAAGAGCCAAGGCTAGTTCATGAACATAGGGAAGCAGAGGCTTTCAGGCCACTGCAAGTTTGCACATATGAACTGTGGCAATGGTGGCATTAAGCACAGGATTCATGCCAATACAGTCAGACAAGGGCCTAGAGTGGAGCCAGAGAAATGGATGGTGGGCCAGCCCTAGACTGGGAACTATTGGAAATTGATTACTACTGGGTGAGGGAGAGTATGCCTTACACATGATCTCTAGATGGGCTGACTAGACTCCATTGAATGTATATGCACTGAAGGACATCTGGGTACAAATGTTTGACTAGCTAGGAAAACATGTATGGTGGAATACATGAGGTCTATTAGAGGTTGGGAGAATGAATGGGGGAGGGATCTAAATTTGATTAAGAACCATTGTATGAAATGTATAAAAACTCAATAAAATGTTTTTTTAAAGAATGTAACAAGATGTGGGTCAGAATTTTGTGGAAAAGGAACATAGACACTTTTGATAGAATGGAAGTTAATGTAGCTACTATCTAAATAATTACGTTAATCCTTCAAAAGCTCAAAAATAAACTAGTATATGGTGAAGTCAAAAATAAAACAACAAACAAAACCAAAACAAACAAAACAAAATGTCAGTAGTAGAGTCCTTGCCTAGCATACACAAGGCCCTGAGTTCAATCCCTAGTACTGCAAAAAATAAATAAATAAATAAATAAATAAATAAAAAAAATAAATAAAGCAAAATGTGATAAATCAAGTAAATAATGCCTCTGTATGCATATCTTCTACTGTCATGTCTTGAGGACTGATCCTATTACTTTCATAAAAGTGTCACAAAATGCCATTTTGAACAGTATTCTTTTTAAAAAAAATTATTGAATTTTTGTGTATTTCATACATAAAATCATCTTTATACCCCCTTCCCCCTTTCCATTTCCCCCTTGGCACCCTCCTATAGCCTCCTCACTGAAGTTCATATATTCTGTCATTTGTATTAAGGCCTGTTAAGTAACATTTGTTTGCCAACCATCTGTTGTTTCTTTGTCGTTTCTAAGAACCTTAGAACAGAGAAGAGAAGTTCTTTCTGCAAAGCTACTCTGCCTGCATCATAGCAAGAACTGAGACTGCTTTGGTCACCCTAAGCTTCGTGTTGTCCTCTGTGGTCTTCCCTTCTTTTCATTTAGCACCTAGGTTCATACTCCAGACAGTCCAGAGATTTAGTCTGAGTACTGACCAGGATGCATGGAAATGATGGACTGGGAGTGGATAGACAAATCGGCAAGAATCCTATACTCCTATTCTGAGAAAGTGATCTGCCTGGTGTGGCCAGGCACAAGAAGAGAGGAAAGCTGGACAAAGACTCTGAAGGTCTAAGAAATTTTATCTTTAAGAAAGAGACCTCAATGTTTTGAGGCCAGGAGGATTTTGAGAAGCAATGTGCTCTGTTATAATGTTTTTTTAGTTCATAAAGAGCTTCCTCACACTCTCTTTGATCTGGATCACACGCTTACCTCTCTGTGATGCAGTTGCCTGGAATATAAAATAAATATCATAATAATTACTTTATAGGGTTGCTGTAAGGGTTAAGTGGAAAAAATGCGTATGTAAAAACCATAGAACAATGTTCCCTGTGTATCTCAATATATAAATGCAAAAAATGATCTATTATTATTTTGTGATAGTATTTTAAATTTCAGAATTAATAACAGATATTTTACAGTCATATTGCACATACACATACTTTACATGCACACACAAAATCCTCACACTAGAATTAAGATCCATAAGTGAGCCGTGTTCCTGAGTTTAGAGCACTGGGCATATAGCATCCACTCGGCAAATGTTTGGACTGAATGGACTGTGGGAGAGATGATGCTAAACATTCTCCACACCATTTCTTGTTCCCCCTGGGAAAATACAGGTAATCCTTTCCTAGGCCCACTCCAACTTGGTGGAACATGTAACGTGGCCAATGGAACATGTTCAGGGCCCTAAGACCTCTTTGAGACCTTCCAGACTCTTCACTCCCATAACAAGCATTCTTCAAGGGATTCTGGGATCTCAGGAGAGGACCCACGAGCAGAAAGTGAAAGGTGCCGGGATTCCTGAGTCACTTCTGGTTGGAGAGGCATCAGGAGAACAGACCAGTCAGCCTTGGAGTTTGCAGAAACAAGAAGTTCATGCCCACCTTGTTAACCACCCGAATTTGTTTCCATTTGTTTGTTTTTGTTTTGCTTTTTTAAAACAGCAGTTGGTCTAGCTTGGCTAATGCCAAAGGAATGAAGGGACATTAACTTGCATGCTTTTGTCAAATAGGAGTAAGCTGCCACAGTAGAAAAGGGTCTTGGAACTGACTGCAATGTGCAGAGAGCATTGAGTTCAACTTTCTCATTTTACAGCAAGAAATTGGAGGCCCAAGGCCGTTAAATGGCTCACTCAAAGTCATACAACTGAAACTGGACGCCAGGCCTCTGGATGTCTAGGCCAAAGCTTTGCCTCTTTATTGGCCCAACAAATTGAATGTTCTACAGTCATTCAAACATGGTATTTTAAAACCAACACAGTAAAGAAATTCTCTTAAATTACAATAAGATGGAAAGAAAATAGACATTTACCCAAACCTCAAAAATCAAATGAAAATTGCTTATGTGTTGACATTTTAGTTCGTCTAGATGAAGTTCACCCTGCTGTCCAGTCACAGAACTACTTGTGCATCTGAATGAGCAGCATGCTCTGAAGTCCAAGGAAATTTGCTCCTGGAGATCAAGTTCCTACAACAATAGTCTCCGAGACCAAATACCAGGCATTAAACATTAATAATGGGATGCTGCTGCTGAGTCTATTGTGCTTGGGCCACTTCTTGACTACGTCAAAACAGCATTAACTAATAAGAAGTTAAAGTATTTAGATTCACAATAAAGAGTTTCCACAACCAATCTCTCAAAGCCAGTTCATTTTATTTATTTTTTAAAACTATTTTAAAGTTTTTCAGAACGATAAAGTGGTGCATATATTCATCAGGGACAATAAAAATAAAAACTGCAAATGAGCAATGCATTAAGGATGCATTCTTTGAATGCACAAACCCTATATGGGTCAGTAGAAAGGATAATGAACTAGAAGTCAGCCTCAGTTACTGCACATGTCAAATCAGGACAATAGTAGGCGTCTCCTGAGATGACCTGACGGGATGCCTGCTCGGGGCTTAGGAAATCAGATTTGCAAAAGCAGAAAAGCATGCCATATACTTTGAATATGAAATGTCTCCCACAGCCTCATGTGTTTAAAGACTTGGTCCCCAGCTAGTGTACTACTTGGGGGAGGCTGTGGGGCCTGGCTGGCTAGGATGAGGATAGGTCTTTGAAAGCCATAACCCATCATCTCTCTGATTCCTGATCTTCACACCCACAGTCTTCTGTCTTACAGAGCTGCTCAGCAATGCCTTCTCTACCATGATGGATTGTACCCCTTGAAACTGTGAGCCAAGAATAAATCCTTAAATTTCCTTTACCAGATATTTTGTCACAGCTATGAGAAAAGTAATGCACATACAAACTAGGTCACTTAAACTTTCTCCATGTCAACTACTAAACATCATCAGTACTACTGTGCACACTCTGAAGGAAAACTTCAAGAAAGTTGCAAAGTCTGTGACAGCTAGATCTGCCTTTGTCTAACATGGACACTGAATTGGGGGGTTTCCTCAAAGGGCCATTAGAAACCTCACCTGCCCACCCTGACTGCTACAAGGTGCTTCCCCCATTCACAGTCACTACTTAGTGGAAACCTTTATTTAGGTTTCACCTAAATGAATTCCCTTTTTGTGCAACTTTTTCTCCTGGGTTATGATCAATTTGACAACCTAGACTACTATCCTCAGGAGGGCTTTAAACTCAGAGGGTGTTCAATAAAAATTTATTGGACTCTTCTGACCAGCAGCTCACTGGGGTAGAATACATATCGTGCACTGAAAAAGCTTGAAGTCCTAGAAATGAAGAAAGCTGGCATGTTCGTATGAAAAGAACCTTCCATCCCCTAGACAGGGGAGGTGTAAATCTACCACAGTGACACAAAGACAGCTGTGGTGATCTCTGCCTCTGTGGCCCTAGTTCATGTTCATACCCAAATGCAAGGAGGGGAGCCAGAAAACTACAAATGATCAAGTGATTTAAAACACACATTCACACACACACACACACACACACACACACACGAAAAAAAAACAAGTTATGATTCATTTGGAAACCAAAGACCGATTAACAATTTAGCACATGAGAAAGGTACCCATCCTAAAATATTTGAAAACTAGCTAAACAGAGCATTGGCTAAGTAATCTCCATATAAGAGTTAGAGTCTCGAGGTCACGTAGATCAAGGAAAGGAAAACACAAAGCTCCAGTCTTCATATGTGGTGGCAGTGACATGCTGTAGGTCAACAAAATATCTGATGGGATGCTGGAAGACAAGAAGATACAGTAAGGGTCAGAAGGCTGCAATGAGATGCCTGAGGACTTCCTTCTGTACTGCATGGCCGGCTACACTGGCACCTGCCTGTGAAGCTTTCCTGCATGGCCAGCTGCACTAGTGCATGCCTCTGGAACTGCTCTGTGTGACTGGCTGCACTAAACTTGCCTGGCATTGCTCTCCATAACTGGCTACACTGGTGCATGCCTGTGGAACTAGCTTTGGTGATCAATGCTTGTGGACCAGTCACATAGGCATCACTTGGAAACTGATTAGAAATGCTGAATCTCAGGCCCCATTCCAGACCTAATGACCCAGATGAACTCTCAGAGTTTGGAATACACACTCCCACCCCTTAACTAGATCTTCTCCAGTATGTGGCTTTGATTTATAGAATCCATCATACAGAGGAAGTAGACACAGAACCAAAAGCTGTTAGAAGGCAACAGGCACTCACTGGGGCAGCAAAAACTCATATTCTCCCCACCACCCTCCCCATTGTATGCTCAGACCTTCTTTTCATCCATTTGCGCTGTTCTTTTCTAACACGTGTCCCGACTCCATCAAGAGAGAATATTACTCATATGGAATGTCTACTTCAAAGTTTTAATAAAACAGCAAATTCTTCTACTAATAAATAAAACTCAGAAGTAGACTTGTGAATGGTCCTTTTATTGGGAGTAGAATTCACCATTCAAGATTGTATTGCCCTGTCGTTTGCTTTAAGCAAATGTGTCTAGGAACGCTGTGAAAAGTCTGCTTTCTGAGAGGAATAATATTCTGATTGATGGATAATTAGAGCAAATTTCATTTTTTTCTCTTGATCAGTTATCATGAAAGAAAACTTCCCATAGATTTTATTGGATTATTTGCAGTTGCTAAGTCACCTTAGAAATCACTTGTTCTTGATACAGGGTGGTCACAGCAATATGAGTTATAGACAGAAAATAAAAATAAATAAATAAATAAATAAATAAATTGACAAGTGGTACAGATAGCCTTCAGGAAATGTCAAGTAATTAGACTGCTTATGGGATACTATATAGTACTAAATAAGCAATATAGACTAATTTCCATTGATACAATAGCATATTCATGTGTATTAGTGCATAAGAAAGTAAAAGTTTCAGAGGGTGACAGCAACAAAAAATGACTCATTGGTTTTCAAAGTGTAGACCTGGGGACCTGGGAACCTGCATTGTCTGGGAGCCTGTGAAAATGCAAAGTCACAAGGTCCACCTCAGGCTTTTAAAACTAGAAACTCCAGGAGGGGGAGACTCAGCAAGCTATGCTCTCACACACTTAAGGTAAAATGTGAAAACTGCTGGGATGTAAGACCAGGTTGACCCAGGGACTGGTGAGATGACTCAACAGTTAAGAGCACTGGCTATTCTGGTCAGAAGATCCAGGTTCGAATTCCGGTACCCACATGGCTGCTAACAACCATCCATAATGCCCACTCCAGGAGATCTGATGCCCGCTCTGTCCTCTGAGGACATTGCATGACACAGGTAAACTTGCGTACATGTAGGCAATATACTCATACACATAAAATACAAATAAACAAATAAAAAGAATTTTAAAAATCAGATTGACCCATCAGCAAGTCCAAACAGGGCATAGAGCTGAAAAGCTTTCCTAGAAAAAAATAGAACACACAAGCATTTCCAACTGGCATCAGGACTTTTACACTCATGACAGTTTGGTCAAAGGCAAAACTTGAGGAATTCTATGTTTTAAATATCCAGGTACAGGCAGGGGATGCAGTGACGTGAAAGAAGACTTGCCTAGTGCATGTAAGGCTCTGGGTTTAATTGGAAGCACAACAAAATGAGAACAATAAACATTTTTAAAGACCCAAATGTAGAGGGGCTGGGGAGATGACGCAGTCGCTAACATTCTTGCCACACAGGCATGAGGACCAAATTCAATCCCTCACACCCATGTAAAAAGCTGACATGGGGGGTATGCCTATGATCCTAGAGCTGGATAGAAGAAGAAGACTGAGAATCTTGGAGGCTTGCTGGACAGCAAGTCTTGCCAGATTGCAAACTGGTGAGCTCCAGATTCAATGAGAGACCCTGTCTCGAAAAGTAAGATGGAAGTGACAGAGGAAGACATCTTTGGCTCCCACGTGCGCACGTGCCCCACTATCAACACGTACATACATATACACCACACAAACATACACCACACACCCACACACCCACACACCACATACAGACACAGATTTAGGTTTGAGTCACAGCACCTATACGGCAGCTAACAACCATCCTTAATTCCAGTTCCAGGGCATCCAATGCTCTCTTCTGTCCTCCACTGGCATTGCATGACATGGGTGCACTTATATACATGTAGGCATAACACTCATGCATATAAAAAATAAGAAAAATAATAAATAAGAATTCAAAGCAGACTGTGATAATCAGTAAGCAGATGAGAACACATCTGGAAAGACCCTGGCCGTGACTCTGCAGAGCCGCACTTGTGCTGTGGTGTTGCTTCTCTCATTTAAGGTTAAAAAAAAAAAAATAGTTCTGCTTCTGTGCTTCTGGGCTGTTTCATTTCATCCTTGTTAACTTAACGGTTTCAGTTTACAAAATACCTAATAATCAAATAGAGTGGCTCTCCTACACCCTGCAGTGCATTCAGCTCCTTCAGCTAATGGGTAAATTTCTACTCCAAGTATTCCCTTATGAGATGCATTTGCACTCCCTTTTCATATGCAAACAGTCAAATAAAAAAATTAGACCTTGCTCACTTCTTTACAAGATGGAGCCAGAATAAGTACACATCAGGACTGTGTGATCTTTATGTTCAGGAGCCCATTAAACAGCTAAGGGAGATGCATGCATTCAAGAGAAGCACACTATCATTCAAGGAAAGCCAGCATGACATACAAGGCAAGACACTGCCTTCAGTCTCCTCATCTCGTGACTCAAACTTTTGAAAAATCAGAATCAATAGTAAAGGTATGGCTCTGAATACAGACCAAAGTCCTTCTTTCTCCTTCCTGGTCTATTCCTCAGGTCTGACAGTCCCATGTGATGAAAGCTACCCTTTAAACCTTATAAAATATTGAAGGCGTGTCCTGATAGGGACATGTAAGCAAATCCCAAGAGAAGTCCAGCCCTTACTGAATCTGAGCAGACTAGTCTCCAAGGACTGGGGAAATCATCTAGCTTTTCTCTAAATCTGAATCTAGAGCAACCCAGGTTCAAGAGGCATTGATCTAGGTGAATTTCACTTGGGGAGGACAATCACAATCGTGGAGAAAGGCAAAGAATAGAAGTTTCAAGGCAAACATCTTTCAAGAGCCATATACACACTCAGACACACTACACTGTAGCCTTTCTACTGCTCTTTAGTGAGGAGAACCCTAGAACAAATATTTTCTTTCTGTTTCTAGTCATTGTGAATGAAACTTTGAGAAGGGAAAACAAGTTCACAAGATTTTCTTCTCATGAATGAACATCTTCCTTGGTGAGTCATTCAGAACCCTAGACCGCTCACTGTTAGAGGAACAACTCCCAACTTGTGTCCTAGAACCCAGTTAGTCTTATAATCTCTCAAATTCCCCAGTGCCTTTGAGACACCATACATGTCTTAGGCCTCAACTGCATCACAACCCTAACTCAGCGCCTATGCTAATTAAGAACGGTACGCGGGTATGCAAACTAACTCCTTGTTCTGGTTCCCCACCTCAGCTATGGTCACAGAATGTGGGGATGGTGAGGCAGAAGCTCCATCTTTATTTTTCACCTCTAATTACTGTTCTATTAGACATCAAGGCCAGGCAATTGTATTATCATGATAAAACTTGAACCTGCCTCTACTTTACTGCTCTCTCCTTTTCCTAGGATCTTCTTACCTCTGAGGCAGATTACTAAGCACCCAGCTGGCAGCCCATGCTAGCTTTCCTTTCTTTGCCTGGCGCACTGTCCACTAAGTTCCTTAAAACACAGATCTCTCTGTACTTCCCTCCTCTCTCCTTCCATTTTACCATCCTCTTCTCTTTCTCTCTTTGCTGACATGTATGCAAATATATAATATATGCACATGTACATATGCAGATAGTCCCATTCATGTACAATGCCTCCAATTCCTACCTCCACCCATGTATCTTCAGTGACTTTTCACTGTGTACCAAGGAAAGTTCAGATTCAGTGACTTAGAGCATTGAGATATAATTCTGCAAGTTTACACTAAACTGCCTTGTTGATACCTCCACCCCTCTCTATCCTTCACGTCCTTTTCCTGCCTTTATAATCTGTTCCACCATTCTAGGAATGCTTCTTCCCATGCACTCCTGTGCCTTCTCCATGAATGGATTTGTTTATAGACCTTCTGCTAGGATCCCTCCATTGACTCCTTCACCCTGTCAATGCCTATCACATCACACAGACCCAGGCCCACTGCCCTCTCTTCACAAAGTCTTTCTGGGATATTGCCAATTGGAATGTATCTATCCATCTACTCTCACAGTGTTTTGATCATCTCTTCATCGTGGCACCATTACAATATGCTTCAAATCAATATTTATGTGTGTTTGTCTCTCTCCCCCTCTACACTAGCACATCTGTGGGACTGTGTTATAGCTTACTCATTTCTACAGTCCCATATGGTATCTAGTACAGAGTTTGGCACTGAGACAGGACTTGGAAATGTGCTTTAGCATATGCCATCAACTTCTATAGTAGTGCCAATACATTCATTCTCTCTCTCTCTCTCTCTCTCTCTCTCTCTGTCTCCACACATACACATAAAACCTCAACATAAAACAAAATACTAAAGTCCTGTTTAAGAGCCTTGGTACGCACTTGCATGGATATTATGTCTAATGATGTGCAGATTAAGGGCTTCACCTTTCCCATTCAACTCCTTCAGACAGTCTAACAGTGATGTGGTGAGCATGTAATTTCAAGCTCTCTGAAGATCTCTCTGACCGTTTTCTTCTTTGTACCACTGATCTTTTCCTGGAGAACCAATGACCCAATGGAATCTATCAGGGCTCTCTACCCTAGGGCTGATGCTCCTTTCTTTCAGACATGGGACTCTCTGATTTGCATTAAACTCAGCGGTGGGTATAGTACATTTAATTCAATGGGTCCACTTACTCCAAACTGTTCATTTTCTGAGGCATTGAATCCACTGGAGCTAAAGTTACAAGTGGTTGTGAGCTGCTCGATGTGGGTGCTGGGAGCCAAACTCAGGTCCTCTGCAAGAGTTGTAAGAGCTCAGGTCCTCTGCAAGAGTTACTGAGCCATTTCCTCAGCCTCAGGGGCTCACAGTTTTTACCAGATAATCATGTTAAGTGATGCTGAGGTTGGGAGAGGCTTCCTAAGACTATTATCTGATTAGATCCTGTTGACATTCCATAGTCCCTGGTTGCTAGGACTCTTCTCGGAGCTTATCTCCAGCTGCCACTTTTAGTCTAGGCCTTCCAATCTGTTTTCCAAAGTGGTAAGCACACATTTCTTTCTACATTTTCCTAAGTGTGGCAAATATACTTTTCAATCTAAATGGTGCACAAAGGTCAAAGGTGACAAAGTATGGAAATGTAATTAAAGTACTAGAAAATTACATCATTAAAATCTGGGCAAAACTGACATTTAGACTAAAGAAAAAATGGACACTGGAAAACTGAATGTGAAGCTTTTAAATTGTTAGGTTTAAAACAGTGTGTGTGTCTGTGTGTGTGTCTGTGTGTGTGTGTGTACATATATATTCTCTACTTTTATTTCAAGGTGAGGGACAAAGTCATTTTTCCAGATAATTTCCTCCCAACAGTCTGTATTTGAATTCTAGAGCAATCCTGATCCTTTGAATTGACAGGAGTATTCAATAGAATGTTTAATTAATGGCCCTCCATTTGAAATAAGAAGTCAACTAGTACTCTGAGCTCCTCAACTCTGCTTGGTCAGTGATACCATCTGCCAAAAGTGTGTAGAAAATGCCTTTCTGGCTTTAGTCTCAGATTTCTCTTTTGTTGAAAAAATTAATTTGGGAAAAAATTGTGTACATAAAATGCCCTACAATAACCACGGCCTAGATCTGAGAACCATGAGAGTAATTCACTTCTTAATTTCTCTACAATAGAGCTGTACTATTCATCAATATTAATAATCCTCTCAAAGTCACATTCTGAGCAGCTTATCTGTCCCACTCTCCTTTTCTTTGTTTATTGCTAGGCCAATAGATAGATGTGTGTACGTGTTTGCATATGTCAGGGGCCACAAACCTAAAACCACATTCATATAGGAGCTGTCACCAGGGAGCCACAGTAGTAAAAATGGTCACCAAAAAGGCACAGTCAAAGCTGGCTTCCATAATTTGACAACTTCTTTAACTTCTTTATTCCCACCTCTTTGCATTTGCAAATACAAGCTACATAGGTGACTTGTACCAAATAAATATTCCCTCAGCGTAGTCAGCACTGTCTCTATTTCTCACTCATGCATCTGAACCAACATGCTTAAACCTACGGGGAAAAGCTCCTGAGATCAGCGAGACATTTATTCATTCATTAAGCCCATTAGTATAATTTAACCGAGCTTTAAGAAAAGAGGCTGGGTGGGGCATGGGTTGGTTGCACACATAAGACCCTGGGTTTGATCTCTGATACCACAAAAGGAAACGAGGAAAGGAAGGAAGGAGAGAGGGAAGAGGAAAGAAGGGAGGGAGGCAGAGAAAAAAAAAACTCCCTTAAAAGCTGTAGAAATTTGGAGCTGGAGCGGAGTTCAGCGGCAGAGCACCTGCTTAGAAGATACGATCCTTTCATTCTGTTCCATCCCTAGCTCTGCAAAGCTAAGTGAATGAATGAATGAATGAATGAATGAATGAGTAAATAGTTCTAGGAATCAATGAGATATGGTTCAGAGATGATCTGCCTGGTCAAGCCTTTCTTAAAAACAAAATGCTGGTTGAAGCAGCTAAGTTGTGGATAGTTTGTATAATACAACAGTTTCCAGACTTAGAGAAACTGAAGTAGACCTGCAATGCTCAGGGAAATTGTTTCCTCCTAGGAATGAGAGCACCAAGTTAGTCAGTACTTCTCCAGATGGAAGAGAAATCTAAAAACCCCTAAGTTATCTTCTGCTTTGTATTTATGCTTTACTTCTGGGATGTAGCTTTTCAATTTAGACTACCAGAAAATACTCTAGCAATTCCTCATATTCCCACCTAAACTTAAGAGCTCTATCATGGAAGCTCCCACATGTTGTGTTCCCTGGGCTCCTGCTTCTAAAACAACAAGTTATTTTACTGTTGGCCAATAACATAGTGGAGAAAATTTTTATGTTATTTTCTAATTTTTCATTTTTACTATAAACTCCAGACAGACTCACACACATAAATAGAGCCAGGTATTCACCACTTCTGACTTCAAGAGCAGGGTTCCCCACCATGAAAGGTTTCAAGCCTCCCAGAAAGCAATCAGTGTCATGTCCTTCACTGTCCCCAAAGGGCAGGTTCATCTAGAATTGCTTTCTCTGTGTCTGCCTCCCTCCCCAAACTGAGGTGCCCCCCAGAGCTTTCTAGAAGACGCTTACCTCACCAACACATTAGGAACACATTAAGGCCTGCTGAATATCCAGCCTTATCCCTCTTCTCCGCACCTCACACCCACAGCCCCGCCTGCAACCAAGATTCATGGGCTCTGACTTCATTCGACTTGGAAACTAGCGAATGGTGAGACTGACCAAGAAACTTGTCATCAGGCAGTCTTTGTGAAATGGCTGTCTAATTAGCCATTTCATATTTTTGTTATTTCTTTTGCGATTCACGTTAAAAATATGTTCCATGCATGGCTGCCTGCTGGGAGCAAAGAGCCCCGTCACTCAGTAGTCATTCAGTGAAGTAATAAATATCTGCCCCAGCATCCCAGCTTCCTGCCTCAGTTCCCCTATGCCCATTCAGGACCAGCAGGCCAGGCTCTCACACAGGGCAGAGACACAAGGGTCACCAAAGTAGGACGAAGGTCTTGCCCACCCGGGAGCCTCCACCCTACAAAGATTTCCTTTAGCTGTCACTCTGCCCCATCACTGAGGTCATCCAAAGATGGGTGTGAAAGGCTATCTTCAAGGATCCGTTATCACCAACAGCGGGTCTCCTGAGCGAACTTCAGCAACAGAGCTTCCCAAGAGGAAAACACCATTTCGTCCACTAAGCACATCAGCTGGAGCTGGGAGGCGCCCAGCTCACATCTGTGGAACAGCTTGGACCAGAACCGTGTGTTCTGTCAGAGTTTAGGTGGGGCCCACTCTCTGGCCCTTGCCAAGATTTCAGCCGGGTCCTCCCTGCTCCCCACCCTGGCTGCCATTCATCTTTACCCAGCGTCTAGGGAAAGGAACAGCAACTTCCCCTCAGAGGCTCACCCTTCCTCATCTGTCTAAGGAAAACAGTAAGGAACCATCAAACATGACAAGGGAGCCAGCACTGTAGCCATCTTTCTCATGATGTGACCGACTTACCTTGGTGTATTGGAGAGAGATGCTGGGATATGGGAAACAGCAAATAGCATTTGACTTGCTCTTTGCCCCACAGCAAAGCTGGATTTTCATTAGGGACCAGGGATTATAATCCAGCCTATAACTGAAATTTTCAAAGAAAGAAGAAAATTCCATAACAACATTAGAATCACCTCCATCTGTGTTTAGATAGGGAATACTGTTCTTTCTAGAACTTTCTGAACAGAGATTTTTGTCAAGAGATTCCCACTTCTTTTTGTATACTCCTTATCATACGCTTTCCTAGGAATGGATCTTAGTAGTTTTAAGCTTCTTAGCATTCTACAAACAATGTCAGTCTCATGGTCTAACAGCAATAGATAAATGGCTCTGAAGACTATCTGAAAATAATCATGCCTCATGTGACAGGAAGCGAGCTGAAAGGGTAAAACTGAAGTAAGCACTTTCGCTACTCCTTTGAGGAGACTTTAAAAAAAAAATTAAAACAGTGATTTTTGTGAATCAATTATCTATTGAACTAATAATCACATTTAAGCCCTTTATTTCAATTGCTTACCATTTGCAAATGTGCATAACCAACAGGCTTTTCTTATACATCACCAAGGCTGAGTGCACAGCGAGGTACTCAGTCTTAGGAACAGGTTTTTCCCACAGCACTCAGAGCCTTTCTAGAAGTCCTTACTGTAGCCTGTCCTGGGTCTGGTCCACCTTTGGGGCTCTCATTTGGAGAGTCAAATTCTTCAAGCTGAGGAGTCTTCAACCTTCCTCAGCTTGAAGAATGTGCTGTTTCCTAATTCATAAGAAGTATAAGAAGAATTCATATATTTTCTTTTTATGTATATGAGTGTATTGCCTGCATGTATGTAAGCCCACCCATGTCGTGCAATGCCTATGGAGGTTAGAAAAAGGCGTCAGATTCTCCTGGAACTGGAGTTATGGACGGTTGTTAGCTGCCATGTGGGTGCTGGGGATTGAACCCAGGTCCTCCACAAGAGCAACCAGTGCTCTTAACCACTGAGCCATCTCTCCAACCCCAGAATCCATGTATTTTTAAAGTTCTTTTCCTCACACTCAAAATTATAGCTAAAGAAACCAAATTTACTTTAGAACAACTTCTGCAGATCCTCAGGAGACATCTAGCAAAGCAGAATAATGATCCCGTCTAAATAGGCTCTTGATGGTTTAAATAAGGTTTTTAAATCGTCCTTGCTGGACAGAGAAGAAGCATGCTTCATCTCTGTATTTTTGCTTTTGCTTTTGAGGTGCTAAGAGAGGCACCCCACAGCCTAATGCATGATAGACAAGCTCTCTACTCTGAGTTATCCCCCAGGCTCTTTACACTTTTTAGTATGATTTTATACTAAAACTAAATAAATAAAAGATTCTTGAAATACAATGGTTAATTATATAACTGACTATTTTTATATATAGACATGGTAGAAATCTCTAAACTGTTTTAAAATGATAATGATAATCTGTATTTATTGATATCAAAATATGTTCCTTCCAAAAATACATCAGTGCTTTTAAAAATTTTCCACCACAACCCCTTTGTACTTGAGAAATTTTTGTATACAGTTAAGTGTATATGTGAATAAAATAAATATAATCAAACACTAATAGTGAATCACAACTAAATGTATTTTATAACAATTTTTAGTATACATACAATTTTACTATTTACTAAAGATGATGGTGGCACATTTTCTTACTAATGGGAAGGATATGCTTGTTCATTTTTGCATAAAGAATTGCATCTTGGTTGAATATTTGATACTTCATCTTCCAAGTTTTTCAGACTTGATCAATATTTTGATTTTATAATTGTCAATGTTAAGCATACTTGTTCTCATAAATATGTAGTATAAAATTGCAGGTAGGTTTGGGGTCATTTCATAAAAGATTGACAATTCTGTTTTTATCCCAACTCAAAATTTATTTAAGGTTTTATAAACTCGTGTCAACAACTCAAACAGCAATTTTATTTTTTATTTATTATTTTTATTTTTATATGTATGAGTGTATTGCCAGCATTTATGTAAGTGCACCCATGTCATGCAATACCCACAAAGGTCAGAAGAAGGTGTCAGATCCCTTGGAACTGGAGTTACAGACACTTGTTACTTGCCATGTGGGTACTGGGAATCAAACTCGGGTTCCCTGCAAGAGCAGTCAGTGCTCTTAACCACCGAGCTCTCTTTCCAGCCCCCTAATGTAATTCTTATCTCCTGAGCATTGGTGATAAGAAAGTGCTAAAAGTCTTTGTTTTCTATAACTAAACCATTATGTTTCTATATGAACAGAAACCTTATATATGCAGTAAAAACATTGTAACTCCTAACATTAAAAAGTCTCAAATCTGAGCCAGGGTGTTTTAGACAGTAACATGCTTGGTATAAAGTGTGCGTGTTGTGTGTTGAAAACCAAGGTTCCTGTGATGTCATGCGATTTGACTCAGACAAGAGCTGCCAGAAACATCTCGGATTTGTTATGTGTTTGATTTTAAATTAATTTTAGGGGTTTGAGCCTTCAGAAACCTTTCACTTTTGCCAAATTTTTTGCAACACCTACATTCAATTACATCACCCATGGAGATACACTCCCACAATTTAAGAAGCTGGTATAAAAGCATACTTTGGTTTTTCAAAGGTTTGTAGGTATCTGTAGGAAAATGTTCATACAAACCCATGTCAGAGTGATGACTAGATGGCCCGAATTTGGGGTAGAATTATTGTTATTATTACTAATTATTTATTTCATTGTGATATGACTTAAATTTTAATTTAAGATATCCATTATTTTAAAAAGAAATATGTTTTCATTAAAAATATTTTTTTCCTAAAACTGATTTTGTACACCTTTCTGAAATGTCTTGGTTCATCTTGTCATGGTCAGAGAGGCAGAGGAAGCGAGCGCAAAATCATCTGCTGTCAATGATAAAGGTACTCAAGATGCAGATCAATAATGAGGCATAAATGGACCACATATCCAAGATAATTTAAAATTCTCGGCTGAAATAGTTTGGGTAAAAGTTATAGAAATGCTTTATTAACTCAAACCCCACAAATTCAGAACTTAGAAATTCTTTGAGCAGTGTTGAAGTTATCTTTTGAATGTTAGTAATTTATGATAGATTTATTAATTACCAAATAAACGGGATTCCAGGGTGAATGTTTAATATCCCGAGGGATCAGAACTGTGTCTCCCAAGGGGACAACTGCATTGATCTTACTCCTTATGGAAACCCACTCCATGAAGTGCCAGGTATGTCACAGTTGCTTAATAAGAATGTTCTTTAGTAATCATTATTGAATGACATGAGAGTGCATGGCTTATATGTAAATAAAGCTACCTCTTACAAATAGAAGCTATCAATAGTCATTGAGTCAAATGGACTTGGAGGAAACACTAGGAAATGGTTCTCTTGATTCCTAAAAGTGATACTATTCCACTCTTTTCAGACTTTGAGACACATTTTTCTTTCCCTTGATTAACCTATAAGAGTAACATTATATAATTTTAGGTCGAATTAACAAAGTTTAAACTGGCACCAGAATGTTAGATGAATATTAGTTGAAGATATTTCACCCACGAATTGAGATTTTATTACATATTTTGCTTCGTTTTTGCTTCCTGTTTGATTTGAATGCATTAACCCTTTCTTCTCACCGAAATCAAATGAAGTAATCCCAACATGAAGTGTCTCTCTTCCACACGTGTTCTTACAGTTTAATATTCTCTTCAAATTTAACATTTTAACAAGCACTGATTGCTGTTGTCATTGAATTACATGCATTAGTGTCATCTATAGTGGCATTAATTTTGCTAAGAACACTGGGAAGCTATGAAAAGCAAGATGTTCGTCACATTTTCATTGTCAGCCAATAGTGATGAATTTCAGGGACAGAAAATAAGTGTGTGCACAGAAGTGTGTCTTTGAACTTCTTCAGTTTTCAGCCCGTGAGGGAATGTCACACACACAGAGAGCCCTTTATTACACTCTGTACATCACTCACACTGAAAGAAACAACAAAATAGTGTCCTAAGACTGCCACCAATTTGGAAAAAGAAAAGGTGACTTCTGTGTAACCCTCTTCCTCAAATTCATTTTCAATAAGGTAGTAGAAAAGAACATGCAATTTTTCAAAGAAAGGATTTCTGCATTCCTTTTTTACATGTTACCAATTTTATAATGCTATATGAACATATAAAATAATGGGCTGCACCATGACATCTTCTTGTATGTGTACTTTACAAGGTACTGTGTGCTGTCCCTTCCCCTGCCGTTCTGTCTGTGGCCCCTTGCCTATCTCAGATGCACACAAACACACACAGAAACTTTCATACACACATTTAGCATTACTGTCACTGGGAACTTATCAAAGCACAGTAATAAGATCCTACACGAAGACACTTATGAAACTTAACTCATTCTTAAGAATAGATTGAAATTATATATCAGAAAAGTCTATACTCAGTCTATACATGAGGCTTTTCTATGTGACCTGTGAAATCAGAGGTCCGTCATCAGTGAGTCAGAGTCCTGACTGGTCACTAGTGAAGTGGTGGGCGTCGAAGCGGCCTGTGCCATGATTCCAGATTGAAGCTGGTGTCACCCTTCTGGAGCTGCAGCACCATGAATGAGAAAAGGGGACCAAAATTCCTTTAAGCCTGCACCTCATTTTCACATTTGTTGTTAACTGATGCATTTCAAAGTGGTAGCTAAATGTTGGATGATGGTTCATCTAAAAATTCTAAAAGTTGAAAAATTCTTGCACTTTAATTTTGTTTAAAAGCACAAATATTTTCCTTCTTTTGTCCTTTTCTCTCACTTGTTTATTATATTTTGGTAAATTTCAGCGTGCTAATCTACCTGAAATATTTCACTGAAGTAAAATCCCCTTGCTTTTTGTTTGAGAGTCCTGTTTTGAAGCAGGAGAAAGGATGAGGCTCTGACAGGAGCAAAGACCTTTGCTTCTAAGATGCTATCTGCCCACACTCAAGGAGCTCGTTCCTCTCCCTGTGTTCCGTCCTTGTTTTCTAGACTCTACCTTTCCACACCTAATAATTCACCTTTCCAGTCCCTATGCACATATTTATCAAGGTTGGGACCTTTTCCCCCAATTATTTAAAAGTCTTCACTACAGTTACTTCCTCTGAAACAGACCACCTCTTTCATTAAGAATATTTATGGGAAATAATATATTTGTACAGTTGAAAGCATCACCTGTTTTGCTAAGTCAGTTCTTGTCTGAATGCAAATACACAGTGAGAGGGTTTAATCAACAACACTCACTAATGGAAAGTACTAATCAAAACTTTTCTACAGCAGTAAATTTTTATATTTTTTAACCACTGGATTCCAATTAAATGTATTCAATATAGCAAGCTTTGATTAAATACATTTAAAAAGAGAGATTATGTATACACTCCTGTGGAAAACAAGGTGGGTTAGGTATGCAGACACTTGTATATTCTTAATAGAACTCTTTACCTGAAGGTAAAACCCAATAAATTGTAGCCTATAATGTGCGGTGGACTCTGTGTTGATTTACCTGTATTACACAGTCAGCAGAAATCAACTTTACAGGTACACACCATGCTTATATATTTAATGCATATAAAATGCATATAAAAGATCCTTTTTTCTTTTTATATAGAATTACTGAATTTCATTAGGGCACATTTTTCTCTAAAAAAGTTCTTTGTTAACCTGATTGCAAATAAAGGTGTTATAGCACTGTGCCCATTTTTATAAAGGAAGGAAAAAAAAAAACCCTTAATACGGACTTACAACTTCAATGAAGGAAAAAGCATCATAAATACAAGATTTGCCCTTACTCTAATATAAATTTAGCAAGATCTTTGAAAAAAATCTCCCCGCTTTCGCTGATATATAAATATTTTCTTAAATGACTCACAAAAGATATTATGTTAAACCGAAGTCTGTTAGCAGAGGTCTGGGAATAGGTGACTGAAAATCATTTGAGACTTTTTTGGCAAAAAAAATTGTTATTTTCCTCATCTGAGGAGATTTAAACACACCATCTTCGCACATTTCCAGTAAAAAATTCACAAACCATTCATATGTGGAAACTTTTTCCCCCAGTGTTTAAGTTCGGGCTTGTTTGCAGCTTTAGAAAAATATTTAAGTATCTTTACTCCGCGCCATGGCATAATGCATGTAGCTGAGTTTCTTAAGGAAATACACGTAGTGTCTTGACGATGGAGAAATCTCCCAGACACTCTTGCTCTCAGAGTTTTCCAAACCCACATGTGAGCTGGGTCATGGAGCTGCCTGCATCAGACAAGAAGAAGACAGGGTTTCCCTCCCTGACCTTTAATGTGTTTCAGCAAGAAATGTGTTTATTATTCGGCCTCTCCTGAATGTTTAAATGCCCCTATTGTGCAAATTATGAGCACACTGAGAAACTGCCTCGTGTACTCTGTCTTGTTCACCATCCACCTCTGGGTATTGCAAAAAAAGCCATGCCACTTGTCTTTACGTTTTAAAATAATGTTGGTTGCATTCAAACCTTGGTTGAAATCCGATGGTGATTTTACTTTCCCTCAAAATTTATACTGCCGTTAAAAGCATGCTATGCATAGCATACTCTGCATGTTTAAAGGAGAGTTTTAACCTCGAAATTTAGAAAAGAAAAATTTACAGAAAAGACCTGCTTCCTTGCCTTGAGCCCCTAACTTTGTAGGCAGAAGAGGCTGTTGTTGAGAAGAGGTGGTTTAGAGGGAAGGACAGATTTCCAGCAGTTGAGATGGGAAGCGGGGCCTGGGCCACTGTCAGGACGTGAAGCTGATCCCAAATAGTCGGAGAAGTGGCCCATGGATTCCGAGAGTAAGAGAAGGGCCCAGGAATGTTTGTAAAATGAGGCAAGAAGTGTCCCTGTGTCCCATCCTGTGTCTAGGTACCTCCACCTCCAGCAAAAAGCCCATCCCGTCCCTCTACAAAAGAAGGTGGATGGACCAGCTGTTTGCTCCGGAGAATCCGTCCGCAGTCACTGAAACATGCACATAAAGGAGGTAGCCTACCTAGGACTCCCGGGCTTAGGGAGATTCAGTGCCAGGCAGCTTGATTCCCTGTCTGATTCCTAGGCATCATGACACCTGCAAGAGGCTCGCGCTGGTTTCCTCAGCTCGGGCGCCCTCTGGCGCCGCCATGGAGAAATTCACCCAGTGCCGAGGCCAAGCGGGGAAACCAGAGGCCTGACCAGCTGTGTGGCTCTGACCCTGAAGGAAGCAGAGAGGGCTGCCACGTACTTAAAACCCAAACTGTGGTTCTTACCTGTGTGTGTCAAGGTTTCAAAACCTCGGGCCACAGTCTCCCTGGACAGTCTTCTACATGCCAATTGCCTTTTCTAGACAGACTCCATTCCAAAGGAGGTCATGGTGGGTCTCCATCACCACCACCACCACCACCACACACACCTTCTGTTATTTTCTTTCTTTTATCTTATCCCCAAGATAAATTATTTGATGCATCAAGCTGACGAAGCTAAGGTTCCCTTTATCCCATCAGACATTAATCTAGAGGTTAGGAAGGTGTTTGCTGATGCCATTGAAGTCGGTATCTTGGTTTAAAGTGGGGGAGACTATAGTGGATCATGTGAGTGGGCCTGGAAATCAGTTGGAAGTCATTAAGAGAGGTTGATACTTCCAGAGAGGGAGAGAGAATACAGTTCACTCCACACGAGCACACAGCTTTAGCCATGCCCCCAGAGTCTATTTACCTCCCATCTTCCTTCCTGACTGCTGCCCAACTGATTTCAAACCTACTGTCCAGCTCTGCATAAAACAATCTAATTCCTTCTGATGGGTCTCTTATTGTACATATTGGTACTGTCTCTGCTTGAACTGTATATGACCAAACCCACTCAGCCAAAATCAGGAGAAGCATAGAGAAATTCAGAGTGCCAGAAAATTCCACCCCATTCCTTTCAACAGTCAGTCCTAAGCACTTTCTGAATGACCACTGGTGGTGGGCACAAGGCACTGTGCTCTAGAAATGCAACTAAGGACAGAGAGACCGAGTTACTTCTTTATTTGGGTTTTAGTCACCTACTATTTGAGACAAAGAGTTACATACCAAATATAAGAGGTGGTGGCTGGAAAGGATTTGAACATGCGTGCATACACAGAGTTGGGCAACACTGTACTTCTCAAACCTGGACTAGAAGTCATCTTAATTAATGGTTTGTTGTGGGTTACTGATGGCAGGCTTGGAGCTATCAAGAATACAGGAGGAGGAGGAGCCAATGAGAAGGCGCAGACATCTGTTTTTGCCCTGAGGCCCTCAGTCAATCATCACTGAAGGTATAATGTTTGTTTACCCCATGTCAAACCTCCTGAGTCATCACTCCCACAGTGCATTTTCCTTACACTCGCTGTTTCTATACATTGCAAAGGGATGACACTTCCTGGTAAAGGCCAACAGGAACTACTGGCCCTGGGAAAAACTGGGGGCAATAAGCCTCAGCATCAGACCACAGCAACACTAAAACAAAGCATTTCAAACCATTTTGTTGGTTTAATGAATATCTTCCCTGATACAAGTCTTCCTCCTGTAATTGGGTTCCTGAATTTGTTTTTGCAATCACCATTGGTCTGCAAATAAATTGCTATATTCAGTAGTAATTTCCATGTGTATCTGTGTATCGTCTCCATGAATATTTTCCTTGACATTCACTCCCTCCTGTTTCCCTCCTTTCCATGATACCTGCTTGTCTACTGCTTGTTACCTCTTCTTTTACTGGACTTCTGTGGTTCCATTATACCAAGAATACAGAACATTTCCCACTTCTGATCAAAAAAAGAAAGGAAATACATTCCAGAAAGTGAAGCCTGATCCAGTTGGTCAAGGGACTCCTAATGGTACTGTGAAAACATTTGAGTGCTAAAAAGACCTAAAGCAACCCAGACCAAAAACCAGACTAAAGGTGAGGTGCCCAGAAAAGCTTTCCTGCTGGATCTTAAGAGCAAGGACAAAACATCTGTAAGGAACAGGTTTCCCCAGAGAGAGAGAGAAAGAGAGAGAGAGAGAGAGAGATGCATCATGAAGCTGGACCACTGGAGGCCATAGAGAAAGAAAAAGAAAGAAAGAAAGAAAGAAAGAAAGAAAGAAAGAAAGGAAAGAAAGAAAGAAAGGAAAGAAAGAAAGAAAGAAGAAAGAAGGAAAGAAAGAAAGAAAGAAAGAAAGAAAGAAAGAAAGAAAGA
>NW_008345290.1:8696802-8707663 GCF_000622305.1 Nannospalax galili
TCTCTAAAGAGCTATGGGATGGCAGGCCTAACAGAATTTTCTAGAAGCAGTAGACCAGAAAATTACTATTAGTTTGAAACTACTGGGACTTTAAAAAGACCCTGAACTCCAATACTGTCCCAGTAGGTGACAGGCTAAGAAAGCCATGCAGTTCTTTAGAAGATATGTTCCCCAACAATCACTTCATATTTGATCATAGAAAATAATGGATGAGGAAGAAAGTTCTAGAGGAACTTTCCTGGAGAATGTTGGACCTAGTTACTAAATAAAACCATCTGTCTTTTGTCTAAAAGGCATTTGTTCCTGTACCACCAATGCATACTTAGCATGGAGAAGATAACCTGAGTTCATGAGTCTCTGGGCCACAATCCACAATAGCCCCCATTCTATCTTGATGGTGATAATATATCTAGTACATTATCCTAGACATTCTGCATTTTGAACTGGATAAAATGAATCAGTGGAACAGACTCATTTACTTAGACTTAATTCCTTCATTTCTATATGGATCTTTGTTATCACTAGCTTTAATTGTAACTTGACAGAACTTTGATTCACCTGAGATGAGAGTTTCAATTGAAAGATTGTATGGGCATGCCTATGGGGGATTGTCTTGATTGTTAATAGATGTGGGAGGGCCCTGCCCATGGTGGGCGGCAGCATTCCCTGGGCAGGTGATCCTGGGCTATGTAAGAAAGCTAGCTAAGCTTGAGCCTGGGAATGAACCAGCAAGAAGAGTTCCTCTAGGTATTTACTTCTTCTGCTGTGTTACAAGCTGTCTTTGCAGTTAGGGCTCGTGGCTAACCAGTGGCCATAATCATAAATGGTGTTTGCCACTTCTAGGCCAAAGCATTTGGAAGTGGGGTGTGAATTGTCAACTTTGTTTTTGCCTGCTGTGAAAGTAGAAGCCAGATATTGAGATGCCAGCACCATAGTGCAGAAACAGTATGAATAGTTGAGGTACCACATGAGGAGGTGGTAAGTATAAAAACATTCTTATGAAACCACTGAGGGGTGAGGATAATTGCTACTCTGGCTTAGCTTATCCAACTTAATCACTTTGATTTCTGGTGAGTCATTCAGTTATCAACATGACCAGGATGCCCAGTGAGCTGTGGCTGACCACTCTCTTGATCTCTCTAGAGTGGGAGATACAATGAGGGGCCAGCCAAGGGGTATCACTAAGAAAATCATTGGATCTAAGAGTGGTGGCTCATGCTTGCAATCCATTCCAGGAGTGTGGGTAAAACAGGAGGATTGTGAGTTCAAAGCCAGCCTGAGCTGGCAAGCGCCTGTCTCCAGAAAACAGTAACAACAAAAGGAGAAGTTTACTTTAGTAGTCAGCCTGCTTTCGTCCATTCACTCACAGTATTTGTTGTGCTTCTACCATAAAGAAAACACATTTACAGGCACTAGAGACAAGCAACTCCACTGAGATCAAGTCCTGGTCATAGAGAGATGGTATTCTAGTGAGAAACTAGGAAACAAAATGCATGAGTAAGATAATTTCAGAGTGGTTACGTGTTGCCAAGAAAATCACCAGGGCAACAAGGGAAGGCAAATGGGCAGTCAGGAAAGGTCTCTGGCAGTGAGAGGTAAACTGAGGCCTTAATAACAGGAACCAGCTTTGTCAAGATCTGGAGCTGAGATGTCTTGGCAGAAGGAACAGCAGCTGCAAAGCAAGGACGGGGCTGAGTCCTTAGCTGGAGGTTTTGTATTTTCCATTGGACAAAACACACATTAGCCTCAGGAAAGAGACATAGAGAGGATGAGGTCAAAGCAGCAGGTGAGCGCCCTTCAGGACCTTTGAGCCTCCATGGGTGTTTAGATTGTTATTGTAAGGGCAGTGGGACCATTCCATCGTTCCAGTGAGGGAAGTCATAGTTTTGATTGGAGAAGAATTAGCTGAAAACTATGGCAGCCGCACGGGTGAGGAAGGGTGGTGACAGGGACGAGGCTTCACCAAACAGCACTGCAGAGAAAGTGATGTTGGGAGGATGGGAGGACCAGAGACAGGGTCAAGAACAACTTCCAGGCTTCAACTGTGAATGACTGTGTTGTAGTTCTGTTACTTGGCGAAATCAGGAATCATAAGTTCAGGCCATGCATAGTGGTATAGACCTATAACCCCAGCACTTGGAAGGCAGGCAGGTAGGTCTCTGTGAGATGGAAGTGAACCTGGGCTACATACGGAGTTTCAGGCCAGCTGGAGCTACAGGGAGACACTACCTCAAAAACAAGCAAACAAACAAACAAAAAAGAATAAAAAAAATCCTAAGTTCAAGGAGAATCCAAAGGTTACCGATAAAATAAATAATAAAAAATAGATTACCAACATGAAGAAATACTAATTATTCTAACTGAATCATGATACACATTACACACACAGACACACACACACACACATACACACACAGACACACGTACATATTGAATCTTCCCACTTCATCTATACATTTATGCAATTAATGCATTTCGACTTAAAAGGTAGAAGCAGAAGAATTCTAAGGGAGCAGTGCCTAGCAGACAGTCATATGAAGGCCAGAGAGCAGCAGGTGGAATTTCCGGGCAAGGTTAGAGCTGGAGGTATAAATTTGGGGCCCATCCGTTTACAGATGTTATTTAAAGCCACCGAATTGAATGAGCTCACTTAGGGAGAGACTGTAAATACAGATGAGGTCCCATGACTGGGGCTTCAGATCCAACATCGATCTGGAGGTCAGCGAGAGGAGGAACCATTCTTCCCGAATATGGAGACCTTTTCTACTCCAAAGGGCTGCTTGCATTTTAAAAGTTGTCCTAAGACATAAAGATTTTCCCACATATCTTAGTAATAAACGTTGCAGAAGAGTCTCCTGTGAGTTTTAAGTCATACATGTCACTGTGAGTGAGCAGTTAGGGGAGGGTGGAAAATGAATGCATCTGAGGGTCAGGAGACCCTGGATGCTTTCAGCTGCTCTGCCTGCCACTCGTTGGTACTGTGATCAGTCTAACTCACAGCCAGGCTGGGTCCTGTTTTCTCCTTTGTAGTGGGGAAGTCACAATGCCTCCTCTTTGGGATGCCATCAGAATTAAAGAAGGAATGGGTGGGAATGAGCTTTGTATACTCCACAGCCACAGTGCTCACATGAGCCACTTAAGATAAAATCCAACTGAGTATTTGGGTCTTAAGACTAGAGAGACACAATGACTAAAGGAAATATAGGCTCTGGGACTGGACATTGGAGTGGAAATAACAGGCTGGTGAAGCCCAGATAAAGTCTGCAGGTTAGTTAACAGTATTGTGCTCAGGTTATTTTCTTCCTTAGTTTGTTTGGATAGATGTAACAGAGTCTTCAAGACATTCACCTGAGAGGAAGCTTACTGAGACGGGGAGGAGCTCTGTGCACTTACACAGTAAAAAGTGAAGAAAAAAATTAATTTCTCAGTCAAATTAGTCCCATTTGAAAGGCTGCTCAGTCAGGTGGGCAGTGCTAATGTGGATGATGTCCATTTTAGCACTGCCTACAGGCTTATACACATGTAGTTCACTATGCTAAGCCCTGACCACAACACCATGGGGGAAACTTGGTGGCATCAATAAAAGAATCACAGTGAAAGGTAGAAACAGAACTCAGTCTGCTCTCCATGCCCTAGCTAGCTAGCCCTGCCTCTCTGCACGCTCTTCAGTCCTTCAAAATATAACATGGCGAAACCAAATAGAAGGTCTCCAGGATGCCTTTTCTCAGATCCCCACCACAACCTACCTTGTGCCAGGACACCCTAAAATGACATTGAAGGTGAAATAAGGGCCCACAGACAGTCTGCTTGTCAGTGAGGGGCTCCACATGGGATGCTAAGGATTTGATAGTAAGGAGAATAAATACGAAGTGATCTTTTTAAATATTAGAAGCATCTGACTTCATGTTAATTTTTCTTTATGACACCCAGTTTTAAATTATTTTATTTATTATTTTTATTTTATGTGTTTGAGTGCATTGCCTGCATGTGTGTAAGTGCATCGATGCCATGCAATGTCCACCGAGGTCAGAAGAAAATGTTGAATCCCCTGCCCTGGAACTGATAGTAAGCCACCATGTGGGTTCTGGAAACCAAACCTGGGTCCTCTGCAAGAGCAGTCAGTGCTCTTAACCACTGGGCCATCTCTCTAGCCCAACACCAAGTTTTAAAAAGAGAAATAACTCAGGTCAGACTACACGGGGATTTAGAAAGCACAGCTGACCAGGGAACTCAATGACTATTGATTTTCCTTCTTCATACCCTAGTGAGCAGTCAGTAATAATCAACAGCACTTT
The DNA here is from genome assembly GCF_000622305.1 of Nannospalax galili. NCBI lineage: Eukaryota > Metazoa > Chordata > Mammalia > Rodentia > Spalacidae > Nannospalax > Nannospalax galili. Next base: position 8,701,098 of record NW_008345290.1, read on the forward strand.
CCTTTCTAGACTGCTAAGATACAGCTTGAACATTAACCCATTTATTTCTACCATGTTTGTTGACATTAGCATGCTGTGTTTTCCTATCCCTCATTAATGGGAAGAAAGTAAAGACTATTCCACTATAGAAAGGAAGAAGAATTTGCCTTCTTACCAAACCAACCTGAAATATTGACTACAATTAATTGTTTAGGTTTTCTTTAAATTAATAATTATTAACTATATCTGAAATTCTTTTCTCTTTTTTTGTTTTTGTTTTTGTTTTGATACTGGGTCTAAGTATATATTCCAAGCTGGCCTTAAACTTTCTATATAGCCTAGGCTGGCCTTGAATTCACAGTCTTCCTACCTCAGCCTCCCCAGCGCCGGGATGACAGATGCATTTCAACAAGCCTGGAAAGTATACCTGAAATCAAGCCACTGACTGTTTAATTCTTTTCTTTTTTTTCTTCATAAAGTGTACATCAATTCAGATTCTTGAATTTGAAAAGTTTGAAAATCAGAGTATTTTATCTGCATAATCATGTACACATAGTACCTAGGATTTTCTTTAATGGCTAGGATTTTCTATACATTACTGTATAGAAATTTTGTTATATGAACATTACATATGCTTGTTAAAGCTAATTTTCTAACAATGAGTTATTTATGTCCAAATAGATATTAGATTTACTATGGTACAAAGTAATAATGTTTTAAATTACCAGAAAAAGAGTGAGGGGGGAGATGCATGGAAGGAGAGAGAAAGAAAAGAAATAGGAAAAGAAATACTTTCTGGAGAACTTAAGATGAAGTGACGGTTACGCCGCAGATCTGTGGTGGCTCCTCCTAGATTTCCCCCAAAAGAAAATGAAGTGTCAACATCAAAGGACAGCTAGTGGTAAGAAGTGTCCAGCACAAAGCTCAGCCCACCTAGATCACAATATTTTGTGTGTGCATAGTCCTTAATTTTGAATAGTAAAGTAATGCTATGGTTTATACTCTAAATGTCCTATGTGGGCTCAACCACAGATCTGTGGTGGCTCCTCCTAGATTTCCCCCAAAAGAAAATGAGGTGTCAACATCAAAGGACAGCTAGTGGTAAGAAGTGTCCAGCACAAAGCTCAGCCCACCTAGATCACAATATTTTGTGTGTGCATAGTCCTTAATTTTGAATAGTAAAGTAATGCTATGGTTTATACTCTAAATGTCCTATGTGGGCTCATGGGCCGAAAGCCTGTCCCCAGCCTGTGGAAGTTTTTGGGAGGTGATGGGACCTTTAGGATGTGAGGTCTATGGGGAGGAAGTTAGCTCACTTGGGCCATGGCCTTGAAAGGAATGTTGGGAGTCTTGGTTTCTTCTCCCCTTTGCACAGGTGAGCAGGCCTCCTCTGCCACACACTACCACTGCCATGATATATGATGCTGCTGTAGGCCCAAACTAACAGGGGCCAAGGGATCATGAAACCTCCTAAACTGTCAGCCTTTAGAAATTCCCATCCCATAGTTGATTCTCTCTGGTATTTTGTCACAGCAATGGAAAACTGACTAACACAATAATCTTAGTCTGAATTACAAAGGTAAAAATTTTATTTAAATATATACATGGTTTTCCTATTTGCTCACATAGTGATTGATGTCCATCACTGTCTTGAGTTAAGCAGCAAACTTTCTATCAACACCTTGATAACCACTGGTCAGTAACCATAGAACAGACATTGCTACCAGCAGAAAGAGGATTCTACTGTGCTTCTCAGCTGGACTCTTGCACTCTAGGTGCACCTGGAGTCTGAGCTCTTGCCTTAAATCAAATAGCTGATGCTTGGAAACTGGATCTTGTAGCAACACTTAGAGGTTTAAAAGAACCCCTTCTGTCTTGTCCAAGTCTACAAAGAGACACTAATATTTCTCTTTGCTACAGTTTTGACTTCATTTTTCCACCATGCCATGACAACACAGAGCTGTGTTCCTTTCCTGTTCACCATTACTACAACCCTCTCTACCACCTCTTAGAAATGATTAGTTGCATTTGTTAAAAGCCCAACAACCATGGAACTGCCTGTTATTTTATGTCTCCTGAGAGTAACTGTATCTTCCTAAGACAAATGCAAATATTCATTGCATTACATAGGAAAGACAGAAAAAAATGGCCAATGGGACGCCAAGACTCACGGAGAATTACTACAGACTTCGGTGGCGGGGCATCTTCTCCCACATTCTTTCCTCCTGGAGTGTCGTCCAATGAAGACTCAGGAAGCCATAGGTGGTAGTGAAGTTCCTCCCCTGGAAATATAGGATTGCTATTGACACAGCTAGTCAGGTTCAGTGTTCTAATAACGTAACGATCATATCCAGGATATGACTTAAGCATGTTAATCAGGGGCATCTTTCTCTCCTGAATTGAAACATCATCTGTACCCATGTAACAAATGCTTTGCTTTTGAGAACTTGAAAAAAATTGATATTTTAGATATTGTAGTTCCTGAAGTACTATCTCATCTAAGTCTACCAGATAACAGCAAAAGCTACTTGGGCCAGTTCTGTGCCAGTATCCTAAATAAGTATAAGGGAGATCACAGGAAAAAGGTTGGGCTACAGGGAACCTGAACCCAGCTTAAGACATCCCAGCTTCCCTAGATGAGTGTCACAGTCAAGAGAGGAAGGGACACAGCTGGCAGTTGGGCATAGCAGGCATAATAAGAAGTGTCCAGAGAACACAGGCAGCTAATATGCTATTTTAGCTTGTTTCTATTGCAGTGATAAAACACTTTGACCGAAAAAAATAAAATTAGGGAGGAAAGGATGTACTGCATCTTAGACTTCCAAGTTACAGTTCATCATTAAGAGACATCAAGGCAGGGACTCAGGGCAGGAGCCTAGAATTAGGAACCACAGACCACAGAGGAATGCTGCTTACTGGATCTGTGTTCTGCCTGCTTTCTTATACAACTCAGGACTGCCTGCTCAGAGGTGGCACCCCCACTGTGGGTTGAACCCTCCAGCATCATTCAGCAATCAAGAAGACACTTCACAGACATACCCACTTGCCAATTAAATAGTGAAAATCCCCCAATTGAGGTTCCCTCTTCCCAAGTTTGTCAAGTTGACAACTGAAGCCAACTGTGAAATAAGTTAAGCTCAAGGTATAAGTAGGTCCAGGGCTTCCCAGAGTTATTAGTTACTGGGTGCTTTTAAAAGATCAGAGTTTTTTTTTGCGGGGGGGGGATCAGAGCTTTTTCAACCAGGTGTGAGAGCACAAATCCAGAGAAGGCAGAAGGAGACCCCAATGGGTTAGTAGTGCTCAGTGTAAAAACTCCAGGGATGAAGAGGCCCTGGCAGTCCTCGCCAACTGACCCTCGCCCAAGAACACTGCTGCCTCCAGGCTTTGAATTTGCCCTTCTTTCAGCTTTGAGGGATGCTGCTCCTGGATTCACAAGGCTCTTCCCTGACCTCTTCAAGGTCTGTGCTTGGTGTGGCCTTATCAAAGAGAGCTTTGCTAACCAATCTACCTAAAACAGCATCTTCCATATAAGTGTAAGACCAGTTTATATAATAAATATTAATTTGAAAACAGAAAGAACTCAAGTGAAAACTAGGTCTGTTTTTCTCATTGCTTTGTCTCTACCACTGAGCATAGTTCTGGTTTGTACTTCAGAAGTGTGTGTGTGTGTGTGTGTGTGTGTGTGTGTGTGTGTGTGTGTAATATTTTAATGAATGAACTAAGATATTGGTTCTACATCTTTATGTGGAATCAGTTTGCTTCATGCACTTCTCGGTTAGGAAGTGTTTACATGATCCTTTTTTGCTTTTCTAGATGCCTAGATTGTCCCTATTATCCCCATGTCTCTCTGCCTTTCCCATATCCCCTTCTAGTCCTTCTCTTCTCCCATCCTTTCACCCCATAGACTTCTTATCAGTACATATTTTTGTACCATGCATGCACACATCCATTCCACAAATACTCATGAAGATATTCCTTATGTGTGAGACATATTGCTAAGTGATGGGGACTTAATGGCAAAACAAGAAAAAAGAAAACAATCACTGCCACCAGGAAAATCATGGTCTAGTGAGAGAGCCAGGAACTAATTACTGTGTGTTGGCAGTTGAACCAGCCAAGGGACACAGAAAAAGTTTCTATGAGGATGTGACAAGGCCTGCTCTGGAGACAGTCTGATGGGGTGAGAGGTTGGAGAAATAGTAGGTACAGATGAGAGAGTTTGGAAAGCAACAGCTGTGACTATAAACACCAGCCTGAGAACTGACAAGCCACAGTGTGCACGGGGGTGGGGGTGTTGATAGAGGGTATGGAGCAGGAAGGGGTATAAGCAATAGATCTCACTGGGTAGAATTCAGGTGAGTCCAATTTAGACACTGGGGTTGGCTCTTATAAAAGAAGGTAGATGATCTCTGCTTTCAAAGACTAAACTGTCCAATTTGCTAGGTAAAGGAAGACTTATATGGTACAAATGCAAATGGTTCCTGGCCAAAGTCTCCAAAAGAATAAAGCTTATTTATGGAACAGCCTTACTGAGCTCTTTCAGACCATGATCAATAGACCCTCTAGGATCTCAACCCAGCCCCAAGAACCATACCATTTTCAAAAAGATAAATTTTCCTTCAATGATTAAAATTAGTTTTCTGTAATTTTAATATTACTGATATGGTAGAAATTCACCTATCTTTTGTCCCCTTATTCACCTCAACTCTACCTCATGAGGCTTTACAGTGAAAAACTCTGCATTTGGCTGATCCAGACAGGACCACTGACAAAGATCATTAAGGTGAAATCATCCATTTTCCTATAAAAGCCTAAGAGCACTTAGCACCTTCCATGTGAAGGATGTTATCACTTTGCGAAATGACTTGAGAAATTCTTTTAATGTTATTTTTGTATCAGTCATTTAGTGTGTGTTTATGTGATTTAGTAAAGCTATTTAAATGACAAAAGATGCCATCCTTTGGTCTTTGCTAGCACTAGTGGAACATTATTGAATAAACCTGAGAAAGACAGTAGACATGGAGGAAAGAAAGCGAAGTCAAGAAGTAAAACAAGGGAAGAACTGTGGGGCGGCAATGGCATCTAGAACCTTGTTCCTGAAGGTGGTCTCGGAAGTGCTTGCTTACAGGTTAGGTGCCTAACATTTTATTTCTCCTAGAACAAAATAGGAGGAGGCTGGGTGTGCAGCTGTGAGTGAGTAGAGGGAAAGAAGCCCTGAGCACACACTCACCCTGTTTGGAAGTACCCTCCCTTTGCCCCTGAAGTTCTTCATTCAAACGGCAGACAGCATATGACAACCAGAATCTGTGTGGTCTGCGTTTGCTGTGAGGCCTCCCTTCATTGTGGTTGGTATTTAATATTTTCTTAGTCTGTACCGCCTTTTATCTGCCATCCTGGAACATTTTCCCATATTTTCACTATTTCTTTCCCCAGTGATGATGATTCTGAAACACAAGCATGCTCTTGCAATGGGTTTTCTTTATTAGCAGAGGAAATGCTGGCATTGATTTATCTGAAAAACCCCTGGGATCACTTTTGTGCTTAGATGTCAAAGAATTTCTCTTTCTCCTTCGAAACCATTAATTTTATCATTATGGAAATAGCTTCTATAATGGATAAAACATTGTCAACTGAATTTGACAAACTATTAAAACACTTCTGAAGATTTGTTAGCTCAACCTCATGTCCCTTGGGACTTACTTAAAACATGCACATCCATATTTATATGCTCTCCTAAATGTCAATGGAAAAAAATTTCATGATAACATTGTAATGCATACAAGCAGTGATTAAGAATCATTTCCCTCTAGTTCTCGCCAAAACTGTGAAAACTGAGGCTTTGCCAGAAATAGAAAGGGGACCACCATGTAAAAGATATCACTTGTGAAGCATCTATTTTCATGACACTTTAAAATTTTCAGAGTATTATAGATATACATGCAGTTGTGAAGAAATAAAAGAGATGAATGTACCTGGACCTCGTTGCTCCCAATGGTTCAATTTTATAAAAACTATAGGGCTGAGACTAGAAGAGTTGGCAGTTAAGAACACTTGCTGCTCTTCCAGAAGACCGCAGTGTGCTCCCAGCACCCATGTTGGGCAGCTCACGACTACCTGTAACTCCAACTCCAAGGGATCTGACACTGTCTTCTGGACTTAATGGGCACCTGAACTGATATGTGCACACACACACACACACACACACACACACACACACACAATTAAACATTTAAATCTCTTTTTAAAAAGAGTAGAGGATGGGGGCTGGAGAGATGGCTTAGTGGTTGGGAGCACTGGCTGCTCTTGCTTTAGTTCCCAGCACCCACATAGTAGTTAACAGGCATCCTTGACTCCAGTTCCAGGGGATCTAACACCCCTCTTCTGACCTCCAAGGACATTGCATGGCATGGGTGTACTTGTATGCAGGTAATATACTCATACACATAAAATAAAAATAAATTTAAAAAATTTTTAAATTTGAATTTTCAGGTAAATCAAGAAGTTGCTCCCAAACCCAAGGGTTTCTTTGAAAGTTAAGAGTGACAGCACTTAGAGTGTAAGATTAGCTTCTAGTTGAGACTAGGATA
>NW_008345290.1:8707784-8720467 GCF_000622305.1 Nannospalax galili
AATGTCTAAATAAGTCTTTAAAGAAATGAAGCAAGTCAGCTCCAATTTCTTTTATTATAGGATTATATGATATCTATCTGTATATATATATATATTTATAAACTTCCAAACTAACAGTTCCCATCTGCCACTGTAGACACTTTTGCCCATCTGATATAAAATAGCAGGAAGCAAATCCTCGAAGCCAACCCAGTGGCCTGATAAAATATAGTCTCTTGTCGCCCTTAGTGCTTAAATCATTCCTTGTCCAACTGGGTGGCTTTCAAAGTTGACATTTACTGCTGTTTGCTGCAGAAGAGATTACAGCCTCAAGAAGAGGCCAGAACTGTCACTGCCACTGCCAGCTATGAGAACAAAGGCCTTGGTTCAATTTCTGTGATTCTGCTGCTGCCCTATGGTTCTTAAGACAGATGGTTTTTAAGCAGTGGATTTTCAGTGAGACACTCATGAAGTGTTTACCTAGTGGTCCCAATAGCCTCATACATATACAGACACTCAAAGCCATGCAAACAATTAAAGCTTAAAAGGTATTTTACTTTTCTCTTCCAATCCTGCAGCTCTCACATTCTGTCATTTGTTTTTTTTTTGTTTTTTTTTAAGCCTCTAGACTGGAATAGAGAGAGGCCTTCTATACATGAGGAAGTCATATCTAAAGTAGAAATTAGTTTTTAAAAACTCTCACACAATTCAGTAAAGATGTATCAAGTCCCTTATATGTTTATGGCATTGCGACAACTTCTTTAGGGGATACCAAAATAAGGCTCCTCCCTTTTTAGAAAGGGGTAACCTAATATTTATGGAGACTTGTAAAGCTAAGCGTTTTGTACCTGTCCTTTCCTGCCATCCTTGTGACAACTCTGTAAAGAGGGTATTATGATTTCTATGCCAGAAAACAGGCATAGCCAGGTTGAGGGTTCACCTAGGCTGACACAGAAGAAGTCTGCAAAACTGAGACTCACATCACGCAGATCCGACTCTGCCACCCATACTTTTTCCACCCCACATCCTTTAAGGAGCTCACAAGGAAAAACATTCTAGAACTATGGAAATATGGAAATACAAATATACATAAAACTATAATACAAAACAGATTTTAGTAAATTATAGAAGAAATGTTCAACTGAGGGATGATAGAGAAGTTACACACGTGGTTAATGGAGATGATGTTGTGGTAGTTGATGATGTGGTAGTTGAAGATCCTCTTTCAATGAACACTTGTTTCAGCTGCTGGGAGTGCTGGTTGCATGCAACTTTAATTACCAACTTCTTCAAGAATGTTCTCATCTGCAGCAGGCCACTGTGGCCAAGGCCATGGCCCTGCCTAGGAAGCTCATATCCACCGATAACTGATTTCCTTTACTTTGGATTACCAGCCAGAATGCACATGTCTGGCTAAGTCTGCTGTTTGTTGCAGTTTCTTTCCCTCCCTTCCACAGGTATTGACACACAGGACTCTTGATAATCATCCTGAATGTGAAACAAGGTCAGATGTTGCTTCACAGTGACCTGTCCTGTGTCAATTGGGGTTGGGTTGATTTTCAGATGCTTCAAAGGAAGATTATGTGTAAAGTAGGTCTTGGGTGACATGAATTCCAGCAGACTGGCAGGTAGTTATGCTGGAAAGACAGCTGTGACTGTGCTGCAGGAAGTTCTAAGACTAGATAAAGACTAGATAAGGAGATCGATCAACAGGGAAATGCAGACCCACTCATGACTTTGACCAGCAATATCCACGTGGACTAGGGTGTGTGTTAGAAAAATGATGTTATATTAGGAAGCTGAATGTTGAGAACGGAAGCAGAAAATTGGAGGCTACTAGGATGTAGTGTTTCAGAAAACTTCCGGAGGCAGTGTATTGAACTTTCTGGAGAAAACAGGTTTGAAGGCTGGCTGTTTGGCTATCTGAGGAGTTTGGAGACGACATTTTGTTCCTCCAAACCTCAGCTTTATTATATACTAAGGTGATAATTGTAGTGCTAGATGTCTGGGAGCTTCATGGTATTAACACACACACACACACACACTCTCTCACACACACACACACACACACACTCTGACACACACACACACACACACACACACACACACACACACACACACCTGTAAATCTCCAAATGAATGCAAGTTCTAGCAGTGCAGATACAGAAGGCTGGCTTAGAGTAGGGGTTCAAATGACAAACAGCTTCCTTCCATTTTCCATGAGCCTGCTTGTATAAATAAAGTTTTATTGGAGCATAGTCATATTCATTCTTTAGATATCTATGGCTGCTTTCAAAATACTGCAGAAGAGAGAGGTAATTGCTGTAGAGATCATATGCATGCAAGTTCTAGCAGTGCAGATACAGAAGGCTGGCTTAGAGTAGGGGTTCAAATGACAAACAGCTTCCTTCCATTTTCCATGAGCCTGCTTGTATAAATAAAGTTTTATTGGAGCATAGTCATATTCATTCTTTAGATATCTATGGCTGCTTTCAAAATACTGCAGAAGAGAGAGGTAATTGCTGTAGAGATCATATGCTGCCCCCAAGCCTAAAATATCTACTATCTGCTCCTTTGCTGGGAATTTTACTGCTCTGACTTTGAATATCATAATGGGAACAAAAAGAGGTGATTGATATAAGAGACAGGACAGGGAGAAAATTTACCTAACTCAGCAATCACTCTGGTGCAAGAGAACAAAGGGAAAAGGAGTTATATACCCAAGACCTGTAGCCTTGGACCCGGTGAGAGTAATGGTAACACCAACTACACAGAAAAATTTAGGAGAAATCATTTCACTTACTGGACCATTTAATTTGAGTATCTTGAGTATCAGATTCTGGTAAAAATGTTCATCAGAAGAATGAAATATGAATCTGATAGTCTGGAAAAAACTAACGATTAAATTTTGTGTTTCAAAATGTGCATAAAGATATAAAAATTTGGGCTGGAAAGATGGCTCAGCAGTTAAGAGCACTGGCTGTTCTTGCAGAGGACCTGGGTTCAATTTCCAGCACCCACATGGTGACTAACAACCATCCATAACTCCAGTTCCTGGAGTTCAGTGTCCTCTCCTGACCTCTGCAGGCATTGCACTACACAGGTGCACTTACACACATGCAGGCAATACACTCACGGTAACTAACAACCATCCATAACTCCAGTTCCAGGGGATTCAATGTCTTCTTCTGACCTCTGCATGTATTGCACTACACAGGTGCACTTACACACATGCAGGCAATACATTCATACACATAAAAGTAATAAAAAATAGTTTTATAGAAAGATGTGAAAATTCAGGGAACAGTGACTATAGGTAGCACAACTTTTCCTTATATCTTCCTCTTTTAAATGGACCAAGTTCTGGCTTAGAGACTGATTCAAAGACTCATTGCTTGAAGCTAGAGGATTAATGTAAATCTGTTAATTATTATTATATTAACTATAAATAAGAAAAATGCAGTAATGTTCCATTGTTCATAGAAAGGAAATATTTTAGGGAGGACATCTTACTATGTTTGGAAACCAGTCATCAGTGGTCATGTACCAGCATATTCCAAGTGATATGGTCCTGTAAGGCCAAAGAGATTCAAAAGTTAAACAATTTTGGAGAAAACCAGATTAGAGAAATTGAAAGTTTCGTTACCATAGGACTTCTCAGTGACTTTGACATGTTAGTATGTGCCTGACATCCCCAAGAAGTGGATAAGGTTAAGGAGATAAGAAAAATAAGATTTAAAGAAATAATGTGCCCAAGGTTAAAGAGATGAGGCAGAGCTGGGAATCACATTCAGTGGCTCTGCTGGGAACTCTTCTACCAATGATACTGATAAGGAATGATGATGGCAATGTGACAGTAGAAACTCACTACTTCCCAGTGTCCCTTGGTACTTGATGTCCCTCAAAAGCTATGGTAATTCTCAGCCTGGTCTGCCCATCACCTGGTGTCAAAATAACCATGCATCAACCACTGAATGTTCAGTGATACAGGACAAACAACATCGATGCTACTGTACATATCTGCATGCTGGTTGCATGACTATACCTCTCATTAGCATCTGACTCCAGCTGCAGGTTCAGATCAAGTCTGCTGTGGAGCTCTCATCTTTCTGGGACCGGTAGTCTGTATAGCCACACATGGTAGAGGCAGGAGGCCTCTACATCACATCTGCTAATCACAGCTGCTGACCCCACTGCCTAAAGAAAGTCACGTCTGAACCCAAATCCAGGGGCCTGAATGCCCATTCCACCTCTAGGGGGTGAAATGTAGTCACATGCAGTGAAACGATGGAGGCAGTTGGTCACTCTGTCAGGAGCCTGGTATAAAGCTCACCGAGGAGTAGATAATAAAAGATTAACCTATTCTGTCTAAATGATGCACAGAGCACTAACAACACAAATTCAGGTTTAGTAAATGCAGTGTTTCTGAACTTTTTCTTATTCAGAATCTGCCCAAGTTTGGATTAAATAAAGAAGATGATCTTAGAATAGCTCTGGGATTCACTGAATCAATCTTCAAGCACTCAACATGTCCCTCTGTGTGCCATAGTTGTTCACACACCCTCTCTCTGGCTGCTCTTTGCAGGTGGCCCTGGGCTGTATAAGAAAAGTAGCTGAGCAAACCAGGAGAAGCAAGCTAGTAAACAGCATCCCTCCACGGTCTCTGTCTCAGTTCCTGCCTTGGTTTATGGAAGCTGCAAGCTTCCCATAAACCTTTTTTTCCTGCAACTTGGTTTTGTTCAGTGTTTTATTACAATAGAAAAAAAACCAGAACAGGTTCCCTTGTAGCTGGATCATAACTCTAAGAAATAGAATTCAGTTCAAACATTTTAATTAAGAGAATAAGAGAGGGGCTGGAGAGATGGCTCAGCAGGTAAGAACATGGACTGCTCTTGCAGAGGACCTGGGTTCGAATCCCAGCACCCACATGGCAGCTAACAACTGTCCATAACTCCAGTTCTAGGGGATCCGACAGCCTCTTCTGTCTTCGGCGGGCACTGCACAACACAGGTGCACTTACCTACAGGCAGGCAATACACGCATACGCATACAATAAAAATAATAAATAAAATATTTTTAAAAAAAGAGAGAATAAGAGAAACATATTAAGAACTTGGCCCATTGTTTAATTCCAGCTAATTTATACTATCTAGATACGGCTCATTTAGACTGGTCTAAGGTAGCGTCATTGGGCATACATGCTAACTATTCTAGCTGCTGTTTCTATTCCATTGCCAGCTCACTGAACTGTTACCTTAAACACAAACAATTCAGTCTTCCCAGTGGTTCAGATGATGATTATGAAATTTTATTTCTCTTTTTTTGCTTCATGACATCATTTGAGATATTTTGGAAAGCTATCAGACCATTAGCACATACAGACAGATTAAAGATTAAAGTATTACGTTTGTGCCTATTTTTTATATTTGGTAGATATTAATTGTTTAAAATAATGGGTTTCATTAAGACATTTTCACACATGTTTGTAACATGTTTTGCTGTTCTGAAGGGGCTCTAATGCCAGAATGCCTTTGCGTCTCTTCAGCATTATTTACACAGTGCTTTTTGTTTATGAAGCTAAGACAAGCTGACTGGATGAACTGGGAGTTTTCTCAGGAGGGCTTGAGGTCTCTGCTATAAACTGTCTTTGCTCTCAATGGGCCACACATTTTAGAACTCATTATATATAAACAGCACAAATCTTTTGAGCATTTCCATCTAGTGAATGTTGAATAAATTCTATTCAGTGGTCATATTGACTCCTTGGGCTATTTATTCTGACTTCCTCAGTGGAGATAGACTTATATAAACCAAACAATCTTTTAAATGTGGTGCCTGGGATATATTGTAACTCATGTTTATGAATGGAGTTTTATATTTTCTATAAAGGTATAGAAAGGGAAAGAATGAAGAACAGATAGAATTCACAGTTCAGTTCATATGTGATCAAATACATAAAAACTATCCCTGGACATTAGAAATACACGCCCATCAATGAACATTTTAAGGAGTTTTTAAAATTGGTGTATAAAGAAATGTTAAAGTTACAAATAATAGGCAATTAAACTTCACTATCACTTACAGACTAGGACGTGCACTTGTTCAAGAGAAGGAATCAGTAGCTTGCTAGGATAAAAAAAAAAGACAGAATAAGAAGAATAAAATACAAGCAAAAAATATATTCTAGGGCTCGGTGATTGCTTGCTTGGTATGTACAAGGTCCTGGCTTGGATCCACAACACTAACACACGTATTTACACACATGCACACCTATGTATGCATATGCATACCTTCAGGAAAAGAATTTAGGAAATGAAGAGAAGCAGAATAGAAACCAATAGCAAAGAAGTGGTAAAATGATAGATTATTTTTCAGTAATTTTGTCTTGAGCAAAAGATTGGCATGCCGATTGAGCAGTGTATTCATATGTGCTAGGCTGAAGCAATGGAGACAAATAAGAGAAGCTGTAAAAGGAATCAAGATTTTTGCTATATTCGTACATTAGGAGTAGCTAAAACTGTGTCATAGAAAGTTGGCGCGAGGCGCTTGAAGCTCCGCAGCTGCTCCTGCCCCACTTCAAGGGCTCCTGCAGGCTCTCTTCCTCAAACCTCTGTGCAGGTCACACTTCTCTTGTTGATCTGAAAACAAGGAAAACGTCTTCAGCTAACATTTCACCACCCTGCAAATCTGCACTTAGATCACAATTACAACAAATTAGAGGGACATTTTAATTGAAATGAAGTAAGTATAATTTTTTTAAAACATGCTTGTATTCAGCTTTGTTTTTTAGATTGTTTGATTTGGTGTATGCCCATGCAATATTAGGGACATAGAAATAAAGAAACAATTGCTTGTTATTTATTTATCTAACGTTCAAATTTAACTGGACGTCAGGCCTTTTCTTTGGCACCTCAATGACAAGATTCTCTATAGAAAGAGTGGATAAAGTTGAGTACCTTTACCCTCCCAACAAGAAATACTCTGGAAAACCTTGGCTGCTTCCCAGACCTCTCCTGTCTCCTGGCTGATAAGCTAGACCCTGGGCCCACTGTCTTCTGCATTTCATCCAGTCCTTTCCTACTTACTGCCAACCTCCAGTATCCTCCCTCTTCCTTCACCCATCCTAGGGTGCAGCAGTTCTTTTCTTACCAATGCCCATGAGTCCTTTCTGTCAATTTTCCTTTCCCCACTAGTACAGAGGTGACAAAGGTGTAGAAACCTAGCAGAATACGCAAGAATACTTCTTCGTGTGTGTGCGCATGCATGAGCATGTATATGTCTGAGTGTATGGGTGTTCACATGTGTGTAGGTGCACACATCTGTGTGAGCACATGCATGTGGAGATCAGAGGACAGCCTCAGGTATCATTCAAGTGCCTTCCACTTTTTGTTTGAGATAGGGTCTCTCATTGGTCTGGAACTTCCTCAAGGAGGCTAGACTGGGTGAACACTGAGCTCCAGGGAGCCACCTGTCTCTGCCCTCCATCTCAACACCTGGGATTACAGGAGTGCCCTGACATGCCTAGCTATTTACACAGGATTTCATCTCAAGTCCTTATGCTTATAAGGCAAGTGCTTTACTCACCGAGTCACATCACAGCCCAAGAATATTGTTTGAGCTCTCACATGCACTTAGGTCCTACAGGGATGTTCTCAGCAGAAACCGGATCTTCATATCATCTTCTTTCCTAGGCCACTTGGATGTCCCCAAGGCCTGTTATTCCTGGGTATTATCAAAGAACTGCAGGGCCTGCCACTCCTCACTCCTAAGGGGCTTCTGCAAAAGCGAAGCTTCACTTGCAGGGCTAGGTGAAGATGTGCAGCTTGGCTTATGGTTCCCCCCTTCAAAGGCCAAACCCTGGGAGACCCAAGTAGTTTCATGGTCAGTCTTCTAGTGACAAGGGTATCATTGTCTCATTGGCTATCTTATAGGGAAAGCAAGCTTTCCATGATAGGTTGGAGGCTGTTTGTTTGTTTGTTTGTTTGGAGATGATTTTTTTTTTTGGTCTTTTTGAGACAGGGTCTCCTTGTATCCCCAGCTGTCCTGGAACTCACTATGTAGACCAGGCTGGCCTTGAACTCACAGAGATCCACCTGCCTCTGCCTCCCGAGTGCTGGGATTAAAGGTGTGCAGCACCACACCCGGCTGGAGATTTTTATCAAAACTTAAAAATTTCCTTCAACTTCTAGTTCCCTAAGATTCTTTATCAAGAATAGGGGTTTAGTTCAATATTCTTCCAGTACCTATTGGTGTTAATCATTTGAGTTTTCTTTGATCTAATGGTGTGATAAATTGCAGATTCCCAAATATGAAATCAGCTGTCCTAGTTAATTTTAGGTGACAACTTGCCGTTGTTGCCTAGAGTTATTTAAGAGGAAAGCCTCGATTAGGAGTTCCCAAGATGAGATTGGCCTGTAGGTATGCCTGAGGGGGCTTGTCTTGATGTAGGAGGGCCCAGCCCACAGTTGGAGGTACCATGCCTAGGTGGATGGTCCTGGGCTATCTAAGAAACTAGCTGAATATGAGCCTGTGAATGAGCCAACCAGCAGCATTCTGCCATGGCTTTTGCTTCAAGTTCCTGCTCGAATTCCTGCCCTGACTTCCCTCAATGATGGGCTGTGATCTGGAAGTGTAAGTCAAATAAATCCTTTCCTCCTCCAAGCTGCCTTTGCTCAGAGAGTTCTATCCCAGGAACAGAATGAAACTAGAACATCAGCTTCATACTTACAGAAGAAATCCCAAATGGTCCTGAAGGATTACCCATTTTGCATATCTGGATTCGTTTTCTAAGGTTTTGTTGGAGATTTTGAAGATCTATGTTTATGAAAGAGGTACGCCTCTGGTTTTCTTTCCATTATGTCCCATCAGGTCTGTGTTATCACAGTTTGAAAACCTCATAAAATGAGCTGGAAATTTTCCCCTTTTTTTCAACTCTGTGGAGGAATTTGTATAGATTTGGTTTTGTTTCTTCCTTAAACTCATGCGGTTTCCCCCACGAGCACCTCCCTCTTTGTTTTCTGTTTCTGGCTCTCATTCTCCTAAACAATGTTAGTAGAGATGTGTCAGTGGGTATTGATCTTTTCAAAGAACTGACTTTTGATTCTTGGTTTTTCTCCATTACATTTATTTCATTTAGACTGAAGTTGCTATCCTGTTTCTAATTCCTTCCCACCTCCTCTGGAGTTCATCATTCCTTGCTCTTCAGGTGGAAGTTTCCATTGCTCACTTTATGCTTCTTACCTGGCACATAGATATAGAGCTATGCAAGGTCTTCAAAACACAGATTTAATTGCATTCCATGAGTTTGGTATATCATATTTTCATCTTTTAGTTCAATTTATTCTTTAAGACCTGATCGTAATTGCTTCTTTACCCACGGTTTATTCAGACACATATTGCTTAACTTCCAGACATTTGGGTTTTCTCACACAGTGTTTCCTTATTACTATCAATTTCTTGCTTAATTCTACTATTTTGAGATGACATATTTCATAGCCAATAGTTTCAGGGATTTTTTTTTTAAGCCAAGAATATGGTTTCTTAGCCAGGCATGGTGGTGTATGCCTTTAATCCCAGCACTTGGGTGGAAGAGATAGGCTGATCTCTATGAGTTAAAAAAAAAAAGAATATGGTTTCTTTTGGTAAACTATGCATATGCATTGCACAAAAGTATGTATTCTACAGATGCTAAACATAGACTAGTCCCTATATAAACTTTATAAAGTTTATTATTCTTTCTTTCAAATCCCCTGTGTTTGCTGAATTTCTATGCTTGTTCTATTAACAAGGAGAGAGATTTGCTAACAACTACAACTGTGATTGGAGATGTGGTCATTTCTGATTTTGTCTTTTTTTTCTTTATATAATATGAAGTTATTTTATTTGTTGAATACAAAATAAGGTTTAAATGGTACATCTTTTATCACTGTGGAATATTCCTCTTTATTTCTAGCTATATCTTTTGTGTTGAATCCCATTTTTCTCTCATTGAGGTAGTTATGCTAGTTTACATTACCATCATGTGCACACTTTATATCTTTTTCCATTTTTTAATTTTCAATATTTCTATGTCCTTTATGTTTATGGTAAGTATTGCATAAGTGACAGAGTTGGGTTGTGTTTGGTATTAACTTACAGAATATGTCTTTTATTCATAGTTTTAGTTTTCAGTGATTTATACTTAATTACCAGAATATTTGAACTTGAATTTACCTTATTGCCATTTGTTTTCTACAAGTTTCTTTTCTTTTTTCCTTTCTGATTTAGTCAGATATTTTAAATTATCTGATTTCCCTCCTAATAGTTTATAAATAATGTCTGCTTTTATTAACACTTATGGTCTTCCAAACAAGCTCTTAAGGTCAGTTTATTAAAGAATATTTAAATGTATCCCTCTAACATTTTATCAGCAATGCTTTTGAAAACACTAGAATGTCAACATCTCTGAATGAAAACAAGAAAACATTAAGCATGAAATGTGAGTTTACAATAGACTTAAATGGGAAAAAAGAAACAATTTCCAGAAAATATTGAACCAACACGGTATGCATTCTCATTCCTGGAGAGCCAGTGTAAATTAGTGTAAGTTTGTAATTAACAATATTATAGCAAAAAAAAGATCCTTGCACAAAAAATGAAAGAGATGAATTTTCTAGGAAGGATATATATATATATATATGGAGACAGTGGGTTATAATCAGATTGTGTATGGAGATGACTGAAGACTGTACTCTCAGATTCCAGAAGGGGTTGGTTCAGGGCCTCTCCCAAACTACCAACGCCTTTGGATGTTCGAGTCCCTGGAATAAAATGGTATAGTGTTTGTGCATGATCTGTACACATCGTCACATATACTTTTAGACATCTCCAGATCACTTATTCTCACTACAACATAAATGCTGTGTAAAGAGTTGTTATACTGTATTGTTTATGCAATAATGACCCCCAAAGTCTGTAAATGGTCAGTACAGAATGTTCTTAGAAATATTTTTGCTCATGCTTGGTTGAATCCTTAGATGAAGCAGCTACAGACATGTAGGACTGAGGGTATATGAAGATCTAATCTCTTCTCTCTCTCACGGCAGACTGTAGGCTGCACTTGCTGTGGCTAGCCTGGCCTACTTCTTTCTCTAGTTGATGAACTTAGGAGAAGACTGTGGGAGTCCTTAGCCCTTGACAGGCTTGCTTCTGTAGGTATACATGTTACATGATAATGGTACCACTGCAAAATACAAAGCTTTGAAGTGAGCCTCAGAGAAGAGTACTACTCCTCTGTTGCCTCTGGCTCTTTTCCTACACATCCAAGGGAGGTGCCTGCCTAAGAAGGGAAAGTCTATGTAAGTATAAAATTCACAGGCAGCCTTGCCAAAAGCTGGAAGCCTTGGGATGAAGTGTGATCCTTGTGTCACTAGCCCCCACATAGACTTCCTTTGGGTGTGTCGCACATCTGCAGTGGGAGGCCCCATGAGAAAGTTTTATGACCTCTGAGGGAGGAACATAAACTAAACTCTGCAGTTTATGTGGCTTGTTTTCTCCTGTCTCTGTGTATGTCCTCTGCTTCCTTTCTGCTTTCTCCCTTCTTTCTTTCTAGATCTCATTCTTCCATGCTTTTATTCTTAACCTGGGTTTCTTGCTGACCCAAATCTTATTAGACTTTCAGAGTTGGGCACGCCTTGGCTAATGACACACAGGAGAAGCACAACTTCTCCCTCGACCATTCTCATGCTCTGACACCAGGACTTGAACAGCCCCCTGGGGCCTGTTATCCTGTTATCCCTCCTCCAGACTTGTGTGTTTCTCATTATCATCTGGCCAGGTGTCTTCCCCTTTGCGTTCCCCTGAGGAGGCAGTTTCTTCCCATCTAAATGCACTCAGAATACTGAGGAGAACATATCCAGCGTTACCCAGCTGGCTATTTTATTAAAGCCTCAGCTCTTGCTGCGTATTAGCTGAAGAAAAATGTTAACATTCCAGAATGGATTACAATCTGTTCTAAATTACAGTGTATTGGTTACAGAGATAAAGTTTAAAATGGAGAAACAGTTTAACTGGATATCAAAAATATGGCTGATGTGGTGGGGAACAACTTTGGTCCTGGCGCTTGGGAGGCAGAGGCAGGCAAATCTATAGTGAGTGCTGGGCCAGCCTGGGCAATAGGGAGACCCTGTCAAAAAGACAAAAGGAAAAACGTTTTTAAAAAGAATGATAAACAATTTATTTCATTAGTAATGTAGTTTATTCATTGATGCTTAATTTGTTACTAATGCTTGCCCATATCTGATTTTAAATAGATCCATAGAACCCATGTAGCATTTTGTTTAGTTTGCTTTGGGTTTTTGTCCTGGGTCTCACTATGTTGCCCAGCTTGGTCTTGAATTCACAATCCTCCCACCTCAGCTTCCCAGGCAGCTGATATTACAGATAAGTTCCAGGCTCAAAGGAATCTTGATCAAGATGCAAGCAAGTATTTTGTGGGAATGACTGATTTTACAATGTATATGGAAATTCAAGTAAGCTAGACTAGCCAATGAATCCAATGCATTCTTTAAAAAGTAGAAAGCTATCAGATGTCAGACGTCAACACTTTTTTTTTTTTTTTTTTTTTTTTTTTTAAAAAAAGGTCCCCCTGTAGTCCCCGCCGGTCTAGAACTCCCTACGCATATGTAGACCGGGCTGGGAGATCTTTCTCCCCCCGCCTCCTCAGT
>NW_008345290.1:8720520-8731774 GCF_000622305.1 Nannospalax galili
TTTTTGTTTGGTTTAGGTTTTTGTTGTTGTTAGGCGTTTGTTTGTTTGTTTGTTTGTTTGTTTTTGAAAGAAGGTCTCCCTTTAGCCACAGCTGGTCTAGAACTCACTATGCATATGTAGACCAGGCTGGGAGATCTGTCTACCTCTGCCTCCTCAGTGCTTGAATTAAAGGCATATCCCACTACACCCAGCTTAAAAGTTTTTAAAAAATTATTTTTATTTTATGTGTATGAGTGTTTCGCCTGCATGTGTCTAACATCCTGTCATGCAGTATCCACAGAAGGTATCAGATCCCCTGGAACTGGAATTACAGATGATTGGTAGCCATCTTGTGGGTACTGGGAACCAAACCCAGGTCTTCTGCAAAAGCAGTCAATGCTCTTAACTACTGAACCATCTCTCCAGTCTGTCAACGCTTTTTTAAAAAAATTACAGTAATTAAAATGACTGACATAAGAAAATGAAATAGAATTAGAAGTCTAAGAACAGAAAGTCAGCTATTTGATTTACAGCCATGGTGTCAGTGTGATACCAAGGAGAAATTATAGTAGTAATAGTGACTAGTACTAGATTCGTTAGCTATCCACAGGAAGAAAATGACCACATACAAAACCAATTCTAAGTTGATTTTGAAATGCAAAGAAATATATCTTCTAGAATCTAGAAGATATCAGAATGTATCTTCCAGTTCTGGTGAGCAGAAAAAACATTCTTTACAAAAATTCAAGAAAAAAGCAACCATGAAGAAATTATTTATGAGATAGACTTCATTAAAATAAACATTTTGGGGGACTGGAGAGTGGCTTGTGCAGAGGATCTGGGTTCGATTCCCAGCACTCACATGGCAGCTAACAACCACCCTAATGTTAGAGTATCAATAAGCCCCATAAATTGAACTGGTCCAGACTACAAAAATGTCTAGTCTATCTGTTGCAGGATCCTACTTTTTCAGTCTCACTGGTCAGTTACCTGGTGATAGAAACACTCCCAGGAAGGCAGGGTCACCTTAAGTTATGCTAAATAGATGGGTGGAATACCCGGTGTGTTAATTAAGTAGCAAATATTTCTGCCAGGAACTAGCTCAGGTCCCGACAGAACTTCCAGATCAGCCACAGCCATGTAGGTCTCCATAAGTCTGTCCGCTTTCTTGAAACTTTCAGGAAAGCATAATTTCTCCTTTTCTTCTTCATGCCTTTCTTACTAAACACGCTTTCTTTAAGGCTTTGGGCTGTCCCTAGCATCTTATATTTCTTCACCTTTTCTCTAAAGCTTCCTTCCCCGAGCCATGTGGCTGACTTACAGCCACATGTCTGACCTCCATACAGGTTCAAAAGGATATAAATAAAATAACTTGTGTGCAAGGATGTCACAAAAGGGGATATATGAATGGCTATATGCACACAAAACAGTTCCCAATGCCATTTGCCACCAGAGAAACATATTTGAACCACAAGAAGATGGAGTACGTCTGCTGTTATTGTTATTAAGGTAAGTTAATAAAAGCTCATGTTGATAAAGTCATATATTCTCATATACTGTTGATGCACATATAAATTGGTACAATCACACTGGAAAGCCTTTTGACAGTCTCCACTAAAGCTTACATATACACGTCCCGTGACCCACTCTAAAGTTTGCCCAGTAGAAATGTGCGCATATATTCATCAAGAGAAATGTTTATGATGGGTCATAACAGTTCAGTTCCCAAAGTGACAGCAACCTAAATATTGGCTCCTACAGTTATTCAAAGGAATGAATACTCTACTATAGAATACTACAGAATTATCAAAAAGAATTAACTATTACCTCAAATACCATCATAGATGACTCTCACAGACATATTGCTAAATGTAAGAAGCAGACAAAACAATCTATTGCTGTATGACACAATATATGGAAAGTTTTGAACCAGGCAAAATTCATCATAGTGGTACAGGACAAGTCATGAGAAAGAATAGTTGAGACAGAACATGGCAGACCTGCTGGGGGAGAGGAATGGTCTTTGCTTTGACGTGGTAGTGGCAGCATGAGTCTGTTCACTTTGTTGAAATCCCATTGAGTTTGCTCTTATGATTTATACATTCTAGAGTTAGTTCAATAAATATATGTTTTGCTTTGTTTTTTCATGAAGACAGCACAAACCCTGTTCATCTTATTGACACTCGGTGTAGTAGTTTGGCACGATCTACACAGAGGCTGTTTTGAATGAGTGTGAAAACTGAAGCTCATGAAACTCCTGAATTCTCAGAATATGACTGCACTTTGGAATCTGCAGATCAGATCATTTATCCAGAAAAGATTAGAAGATCAGCACATCTTTTTATTTACTATTTCTTGTTACTTTGAGAGAAGTTTGAAAAGGAGACGTGAGTTCCTTTTTCCACTTCATCTTTTTCTGAAGTCATTCAACTTAGCTTATAGCCCCCTCATCCAAGCGAGGCTTCCCTGTGGGAAACTAGGGAAGATGATTTTATCTCTGAGTTTCTACAAAGGGGCAGCTTCTGTGTGGCTCTACAAAATGAAGACCTGTTCTAACAATAGTCATAGAATGGAGACAATGATCATTATAAGTAAAGACATTTACATTTCACAGTAAAGACTGAATTCATTAATTCTCATGAGGCTCTTAAGATGGGCAACCAGTCTTCTGTATGACACTTACTTGTAGAGAAAATACGGCAAAAGTATTTGAAAGCCAGCTTTAGCTGAGTGAAAGACTAAAGAATTTTCTGCTGTCAACTTCACTTACCCTTCATACCTCCTCCACCCAATCCTTTCCACCCCTCTGTGTAAGGCCTCTCCCTGGCCCACAGTCTCATTCCCCAGGCTCTGCTGGCCTCTCTTACACCATCAGCAACCTCCCATTTTCAGATTATTTCACTATAACTCCTGGCTATGTGCACTGTGTCCCCAGCCCACTATGCTCACAGAAGCACAGTTCAGTCACATCTTTTATACTTATTTTTGTGTCTATTTGTTTTAGTTTTTGCTTGTTTTTGAAAGGAACTTGCTATGAACCTCAAGTTAACCTTAAACTTGACATCCTCTTGCTTCATTCTCAAAGGTCTGGAGATGGCATATGCCCGCTGTGCCTACCTAAAGCTACCTCATGTAGAAAGCCCTGCTGTCATGACACATTTGTTCCTCATAATGTGTTTTTAAATATTATGATACAAATTGGTTTGTTTTATCTCCCGGAACAAGGACTGGAAACCCTGGCTATGCTCTAGACAAGCCTGGTGAGTTAGCCAGAGCCCTGCACACTCTGTCACCACGTCTCTGCCCTGGGACTAGGCCTTGAACATGTTGCTCACAGTCTAGATGAAGCTGGCAAGTTCGCCAGAACCCATCCATGCTGCTGCCATCTTCACACAACTCCAACTGTGCTTGTCTACCTCACACACTGAATCAGCCTGGAATCACCTCATCCCTCCAATAAAAAACCAAAAGTGAAATTCCGAAATACAAATGAACAGACTATTCATACTTGATCTGAAATCAGCCAAGCTACAAAGCAACAAAAACAGAACGAAACTTTCACTCAACCAAGGCAGGCTAGATTCTCATATCAAACACACAACCAACAAAAGAAATTCATATGCCTAGGCCACATCTCAAAAACACAAATAATATTTTAAAAACTGGAC
The DNA here is from genome assembly GCF_000622305.1 of Nannospalax galili. NCBI lineage: Eukaryota > Metazoa > Chordata > Mammalia > Rodentia > Spalacidae > Nannospalax > Nannospalax galili. Next base: position 8,724,168 of record NW_008345290.1, read on the forward strand.
AAGATAATATGCTCCCACTAAATCCCACCAGTCTTACAGAAGTGTTCTACAATGAAAACTACCCAAGGGAACCACAGGACATAGAACTTAAAAGAAGAATCACAAGCATGATCAAAGAATCCAGGGCTTTTCTAGAGAACATGAACAAACAACACAAAGCAGGAAAAAAATTATGGGAATAAACTTCTGACTAAAGAGCAAGAAACTACAAATATAAATGAAATGCATGAACAAAATGACGACAATTCAGGATTTGAAAAGCGAATTCATGAAAGACAGAAATATTAAAGGATATTCAAGCTGAGATGAAGATGGAATTGAAAAACTCAATAACTCAGAAAAGACAGGGGAAAGTCTTACTAGCAGAAGGAATCACATAGAAAATTGAACATCAAAATTTGAAAGCAAAGTGGGAGAATTGGGCCACTCAAGTAAAAAAACTTGAAAAAAACTTGAAGTTTCTGTAGGAATGGAACATGCAGAAACTGTGGGAACCCGTGAAAAGACCAAATCTATGAATTATACATATACAGAATGGAGAAGAATCTCAGGTCAATGACATATAGAAGAAAGCGTTCTTAAATCAAGGCAAAGCACACCCATACAGATACAAGAAGCACAGAGAACACAAAATAGACAGGAGCAGAACAGAAACATCCCATAGCACGCCATAGTAAAAACACTAACTATAGAGCAAAAATAGGATACTGAAAGCTGCAAGAGAAAGACAGCAGGTTACATAAAGGAAAACCCATCAGAACAGGTGACTTTAAAAGCCAGAGGAGGCTGGGGGCAATGTATTCCAAGTTCTAAATGACCATAGAAGCCAAGCCAGACTACTTTACCCATTATAACTATATACCATATTCAGAGGAGAAAGAAAAATCTTTCATGATATAAACAGACCCAGAGAATTCATGTCCACCAAACCAGTCCTACAGGGAATGCTGGAAGCATTACAACAGGCTGAAGAAAGGAATAATCATACTAAGAGGCTACAGAAAGAAAACAAATGAAGCTATAATTACAAAAACACAAAACAAGATTAAGAACACAAACAGAAAATAAAATGGTAGTAATTGTCTTAGTTTGTTCTTCATTGCTGTGACAAAACACTCTGACCACTATCAACTTGGGGAGGAAAGGGTTTATTTGCCTTACATCTCGCAGGTCACAGTTCATCTGGGAGCCCAAGGTAGGAACTCAGGGCAGGAACCTGGAGGTAGGAGCTGGAGCACAGGGCATGGAGGAACTCTGCTTACTGGCTTGCTCCCCTGGCCCTGCTCAGCCTGCTTTCTTAAGCCACACAGGCCCACCTGCCCAGGGGTGGCACCACCCACAGTGGGCTGGGCCCTTCTACATCACTCATCAAGAAGATGCCCCTCAGACATGGCCACAGGCCAGTCCAATAGAGGAAATTCCCCAATTGAGGCTCCCTCAACCCAGGTGTATTAAGTTGACACTAAAGCTATCCAGCACAGTAACCAACACACATCTTTCAAAAATAACTTTAAATATCAATGGTTTCAACTCCCCAATCAAAATACACAGGCTAGTTGAACAGATTAAGAAAGAAAACCCATCTTTTTGTTGTCTACAAGAAACATCTTACCATCAAAGGCAGATACCACTTTAGAATGAAAGGGGGGACAATATTTCAAGAAAATGGCATGAAGAAATAAGCAGGTGCTGCTATCCTAACCTCAGAGAAAACAGACTTCAAACTAAAATTAATCAGAAGAGATTTAAAAAGGCACTTTCGTCTGAACAAGGGACTGATCAAACAAGAAGACATTACAGTCATAAACATATATGCACCAAACTGGTGTACCCAATATCATAAACAGTACCACTGGTGGCACACAACTTTAATCCCAGCATGTGGGAGGCAGAGGCAGAGGCAGGTGGATCTCTGTGAGTTCAAGGCCAGCCTGGTCTACATAGTGAGTTCCAGGACAGCTGGGGCTACAGAGAAACTCTGTCTCAAAAAGACAGAAAAAAAAAAGAAAGAAAGAAAAGAAAAAGATACCACTGGATTTCAAGACACAGATTAACCCCAACTCAATAATAGTATATGACTTCAACACTTCGCTTTCCCTAATAGACAAATCATTTGAACAAAGAATAAACAGAGAAACATCTGAATTAAATTATATCATACATCAACAGACAGCTACAGAATATTCTACCCAAGCATCAAAGAATATATAGTCTACTCAGCAGTCCGTGGAAATTTCTCTGAAATAGATCATATACTAGGTCTATTTGACCACAATACAAGAAAGCTTAAAACCAAGAGCAAAGGAAGTTCTAGAAACTACATAAACTCATGGAGATTAAATAACACAGTATTGAATGATAAATGAATTAAAGAAATCAAGAAAGATTTTTTTTTAATTTCTGGAAGTAAGTGAAAATGAAAAATGCAACAGCACAAAACCTCTGGGACATACTAGAAGCAGGCCTAACAAGGAAGTTTATAGCTCTAAGCATCTACATTAAAATATCAGAAACAGCACAGAGAAATTACTACAATAATGAAAGAACCTGGAAAAAAAACAAGTACAAAGCCCAAACCCAGTAGATGAGAAGAAATAACAAAAATTAAAGTACAAATCAATAAAATAGAAACAAAGAAAACAAAGAATCAATAAATCTAAGAGTTGGTTCTTTGAAAAGATAAAATAGACAGACCCTTAGCCCAGATAACCAAAATGAAGAACAAATCCAAGTCAACAAAATCAGAGATGAAAATAGGAGCATTACAAATAATCCAGAAAATTATAAGGGAAGCACTCTCATTCACAATAGCCTCAAAAAATAAAATACATAGGCACAAACCTAACCAAAGTTATTAAGGACCTCTACAATGAAAACAATAAATCTTTGAAGAGATTGAGGAAGACACTAGAAGATGGAAGGACCTCCCATGTTTATGGATTGTAGAATTAATGTTGTGAAAATGGGCATCCTACCAAAAACAATTTACAGATTCAATGCAATCCCAATCAAAATCTCCATGGTATTTGTCATAGAAATTTAAAAAATAACATAAAATTGATATGGGAAGCATAAAAGAGCCCTGATAGCCAAAGCGATCCTGAGCAAAAAGAACAATGCTAGAAGAATTACCATCCAGATCTCAAATTATATTACAGAGCTGTAGCATTAAAAAAATCCCAGTACTAACACAAAAACAGACACGTAGATCAGTGGAACAAAACCGAAGACTCAAACATAAGTGCATGCAGTTATAGCCACCTGATATTTGACAAAGACTCCAAAATACACACTGGAGGAAAGGCATCACGATCAACAAATGGTCCTGGGAAAACTGGATCTCCACATGTAGAAGAATGAAATTAGATCCATATCTATCATCCTGTACAAAAATTGACTCCTACTCAGTCAAAGACCTCAGTGTAAACCTGAAATGCTGAAACTGTTAGAAGAAAACATAGGCAGTATTCTATAAGATATAGGTGCAGGAAAGGACTTTCTAAACCGGGCTTCAATTGTTCAAGTATTACGGTCAACAACTGACAAATGGGACCTTGTTAAACTAAAAGGTTTCTAGACAGTAAACAACCAGTTGAGTAGAGATGAAGCCCACAGAGTGAGGAAGAATCTTTTCTGGCTATACATGTGATGGAGGATTAATTTCCAGAATATATAAAGAACTCAAAAAACAAAGAATCAAGAAAACAAACAACCCAATTTAAATGACCCAATGGCTGCAGATCTGAATAGAGAATTCTCAGAAGTAGAAATAAAAATGGCTAAGAAATACCTTAAAAAGTGTTCAACATCCTTAGTAATTATGGAAATGAAAACCAAAACTACTTTAAGATTTCATCTGACCCCAGTCAGAATGGTAAAGAAGAAACTGACAACAAATGATGGCGAAGGCTGTCAGGAGAGGGGATCCTTCATTCACTGCTGGTGGGATTACAAGCTGGTGTAGCCACTATAGAAATCGGTGTGGAGACTTCTTTAAAAACTAAAAATATATCTACCATATGATCCAGCTTTACCACTCCTTGCATATAGCCAAAAGACTCATCCTACTGCAGAGATACTTGCTCAGCCATGGTCATGCTCATTGCTGTTCTTTTCACAATAGCTAGGAAATAGAAACAACCTAAATGTCCCTTAATTGATGAATGGATACTGAAAATGTGGTTCATTTATACAATGCAGTTCTGTAAAGAAAAATAAAACCATGAAATTTGCAGGTAAATGGATAAAACTAGAGACTGTTATACTGAGTGAGGTAACCCAGACTCATAAAAACAAGAAGTGCATTTGTGGATCTTAACTCCAAATCCTTAGATATGAGTATATATCCTGAAGGAATCATAGGAACCAGGAAAATAGAAAGGAACCATGGGGAAGAAGGGAAAAAAAGGAGCTCAAGGGAGGGAGATAGTAGGACACAGGTGTTATCAAGAGGGAAATGGGGAGAGTGAGGGGTACTTTAACTGGGGAGAGAGGGGAGGGAGGGGAAGGCTATACAGAGGGAGAAAGAGGAAAGAGGAATAATACTTAGGTGGTGTGAAAAACCAAGGTGAGATGTATTACTTCATAAGCCTACTGAAAAATACACATAGAATATATATGTATAGCTGAAGGTTATATAACAAAAATCACAGTGTCAAGCAAAGGAAATCCCCCTTTGAGGTTGTTTGTCAAAGTAGTTCAAAAGACTACCAAAATAAGCAGACTGTTGCCATAGCTCTTGATTGCCTCTCAGAACTTGAAGGTTAAGACTATGTTGCTAAAGACAGGACATAATCCAGATACAGGACTTGGAGCAACTGAGCTGGAGATTACCTGACATCCTCCTCTTTGAAGACTAGCACTCATAGTATCAGAAAGTACTATGCAAGCTGCCAAGGGAGAAAACCAAACAATGGTCTTAATTAGCTGCAAAAACCTATGAACCACAACAATGACCAGTCAAACAAATTATCTCTATTGGTGCAATGGTAGCACTTTTGTCTTAGGGTTATCAGCAGTGATATTATTGGACTTAAGGTCCACTCAGTGGGAAAGAATCTATGCAGGGTACTATAAACATAGCCAAGTGCAAATGGTTAGAGAGGTCATAGACCCTAGAGAAGACCCTACTACTATTACTTTCCTAGACCAATGCAATTTCTTACTATATTCTAAATATGTATCCTTACGTTCACAGACAAGTGTAGCTCTCACCACTTATCAAATAATCTTCTTTTTGCAACAGACAGAGACTATTACAAAGTTCCACAACTGGTCAAAATGCAGAGTAAATGACTGTAAGGTGCCCAGCCCTAAGTGACATCTGTCATACAACCACTAAACCTAAGGCTCAGGGAACATTGTAAAGAGGGGGCAGAAAGTTAGTTACTGTAGTTACTAGTTACTGCATTCTAGACATAATAGGGAAGCTACATCCATAAAATCTGCACAGTATGGTAGCCTAACTAGATCTGCATAATGTCAAAGCCAGTTGACATGCCAGTGTGGATGGGGGAAATTTAGAGGGTCCCACCTCAAGATGAAGAGCTAGCAGTAATCAATGGATGCTGAAGGAAGGGGAATCAATTTTCTCCAGGGACTAGCTCCTTGAAGTTATTTAATTCCAAGTGGGCAGCAACAGTCAGGTTCACATGAGCACTACTAAATAGACTCAGTGCATTATATATGTATATATATATAATATGTATATATGTGTGTATGTATATGTAACAATAATAATCTAATCAAAGAAGAGGACAAGAAATTGTGAGGGGAAGGACATGGGAGAAGGGGGACTGGGAGGAGTGGAGATAAAGCAGATAAAATACTCATATATGAAATTCTCAAAACTTAAAACAAAATTTAAAAAAAAAATAATAAAAGATTGCCTTTGCCATGCAGAAATGAGAACATCCAAGGAGTGATGCCTGTACTATGTGGTCACCATGAGGGAAGAGCTGTCACTTACTGTGTGCTTCATTTCTGGTATAGCTCAGCATCCCAGGGAGTTAACACTGAGCAAGACCCTTAGAGCTTACAGGAGGGACCATTTGTGAATCTATCTACTACTGCAAATTTGATCCGTTTTCCTCCAGTTTCAGTTAAGCCTGTTGGCAATGTCTGTGTAAGGCCAGATAGCACTTAATTGCAATTAATTACAAAGTGCCTTGGCAGCACAAAACTAGTTGAAATGAAAACCAAGTATATTTATGTGATGAATAATATTAAGACCCAGGGGGCATTTGGAAGATGGAAAAAAGGAGTGGGTTAATTTTGAACCATTTTCAATTTCCATACCAGTCATTACCCACATTAGTGGATTTATTATGTTCTTTTTCTTTCCCTAATAAGAGCCTGTAAAACTCAGCATATCATCAAGCAACCTAATAATTACTGTATTTAGGGGCAAATGCTAGATCCTAGACAGAGACCATTTATTATGTCCTACTCCCCAAAGTTTGACTGAATGGCCATTTTTCTGCTTCCTCATTAATAATTATAATAAGTAAACTGCAAGAAAGAGGCGGAAAGAACTCAGCAAATCAAAACTTAGAAAACTGGAAAGGTCAGGGCAGTAAAGCATTCTGCTATTACTCACAGACTGGGTGAGATATTAGAATTATGATTCTTAATTTTCATGACCAAAATTGTAAAGGGAACAAAAATGGCACCAAATGAATCCACTCATTAATGTGGATGCCCAGATGAAAAAGAGCAAAATAAATAATTCACTGAATCTGCCTTTTGTCAACTCAGGCCCCAAATTTTAGGCTTCCCTTGAGAACAAGGATTGAAAAGCTAAAGGTTAATGTGACCAGTAATTTTGAGTGTTTGCTAACCTTTTGTCCTTTAGGTTCTGTGGAGCAATCAGAAAACACTGTGTGATGAAGTTGTACTGGTTGAACTTGCCCTTGGTTATAGAATCAGTCTTCTAATATTCCCCACACAGGACCTGAGCTGCAGAAACAACTCATCCCAAAGGTTTTGATTTTCTTTTTTCTTTTCTATTCTTTTTTCTTCCCTTTCCTTCCTTGTCCTCTCTGTCTCTCTCTCTCTGTCTCTCCTCTGTCTCCCTGCCTTCCCCCTTCCATTCTTTCCCCCTCCCTCTCTCTCCTTCTCTTTTTAAAAACCTCTTTTGTTTCTTTGGATTTCATCCAAAGATTTTTCCTGATGATTTCCCAAAGACACATTATTCATTTAACAAACTTATCCCTTGCTTTATTGCAAAGGGTGTCACAGGGCCTGAGCTCTAACACAAAGCAATTACAGGTCGCAGAAGAAACTGTTCTGAGCTGCTTGATACCAATCTTCTGTATCGTTTCTTCACAGATAAATATAAATGTGTGCTCTAGATTTTTGTATTTGTTTTTCCCTGTCCTATTTTCTCATCCCAAAGTGAAACTGATAGCCTTGTTCCTATTACAGATTTCTTTCCTTCTGCTAAAACCTGGACATTTTGAGAGGTGTTTAAAGACACCTTCTTTACTCATTCCCCAAGGCGAAAGCAACAAGAACTCACTTTTTGTTTTTGAAAACTCAGAGAAGTTGGAAACTTTTGAACAACCATTTAGTGCCAAGCCTGCCCTTGATCTTCCCTTCACAGTACA
>NW_008345290.1:8733220-8757362 GCF_000622305.1 Nannospalax galili
AAGAAGATGAGAAGTATGGAGATTGCCAGACACCGTGCTTGTATTTAGATGGATGGGGAGCTTGGACTGCGGTGATGTGCTATTCTCAAAGAAGCTGCAAGAGAACAAGCTTTATCATGCATAGATTTTCCTTCTTGAAAGTCTTTTGTAGGAGAAATTTTCCTAGACCTCACTTCTAATGGATGCCATGTGTGTATAAAAATGATTCCCACGTTTAAAATCCTGTTTAAAGATCCATTCAATGTAAACGTTTTACCAGCTTTTGTTTCTCAAGGAAAGTATGGATTTCAGCAGATATTGCTACCAAAGAAATGCTTGCCTTGTAGCCAGTTACTATTTGCATGACCTTCAACAAATATTTTCAAGGCCTTGCTGCCTTTAATTGATCAACACCTAGCTCTGTGAATGTCCGCTATATGCTTAGCTTAGAAGTATGTAACATGAGTGTCAAAAGGAAAGAGTGATAACTTTTAAACAAGTACCTGATAAAACACTGGACTAACATTTCCCACTGAAAATATGGCACCAATCAAACATCATTCATCCAAACATCAGCCACTGGCAAACCTGGTCATCTGTCCTGCATACCTGAATTTGGGAAATATTTAAAATAAAATAAAATAAAAGTTCTCAAGAAAAGCATGGTTCTATAGAACCATGAAAGAGGCAACAGAGGAAGTAACAAGGGGCAAAGGGGTGGTGATAAAGATCATTAAAAAATCCCTGTAACTTCCAGAGGCCCTTGACTTCACGCCATGGCACAGGATAGCAGAATTATCTGTTACAACTCTACACCATACCCTTAGTTGGCACAGACTTCATGCCTCTTTCCTTCCTCACTGCTCAAGCTTTGAGGGAGATTCTTGTTCCAATGTGAATGAAAGGAGGTGACTCATGGCCTGCCAGGCTTATCAAGAATGGTCCTGATTTATCACCGCATTTTCTCTTGCAGTTGTTAACAGTGGCTTCTCTCTCCTCAAAGTGTTCTTGTTGAGGTGGTAACTCACGTGACCACCCTAATACAGAGTGGGCCAATGTGACTGCCTATACAGAGACTGCCAATACAGAGTTGGACTGTGACTGCCATGCTGAGAATGCTTTTTGATGAGAAAAATGTTAATTTTCATTCAGATTTATGAAATCTTCAGTATTCTTGCATTGTGATGCTAAATCTTCTGTTTCCGTTGAAATTATTGATTCCAAATAATGTTGTATGCTTAACAAGGAAATACAATTCTGGTTACTACTCTAGATTAATTTATGTTTGGGGTCCTCTAAACCTTTCACATTAAGTGAAAACTAGCACCACATCACTATAAAATATTTGCGTATGAGACTTGTTAAAAAAAATAAGTGTCAGAATTGGAAATTAAAGTCACAAAGCTCTGAAAATGAAACCCGTAAAAATTTAAATTGGCAGTATACTGCTTAGTACATTAAACAAACATCTCACAGTAAGATGCACATCTGTAACTCCAGACCTTGCATTCAAGACAAGTCTTAAAAAAAGGTGTAATGGTAATCTTCATCTAGCACACGAAAATTGGAATGCTGATCTTGTCCATCTGAATATTCTTATTACTTACACTGTTAAAATATCAACTCTTTATTGTTTCTTTCTTTCTGTATTTGTTTTTATTTTGTGTGAATGAGTGTTTTGCCTGCATGTATGTAAGTGCACTCCTGAGTGCAATGCCCACGGAGGACAGAAGAGGGTGTCAGAGCTCACTGGAACTCAAATTATGGACTGTTGTTTGTCTCCATGTGGGTGCTAGGAACCAAACCTGGGTCCTCTGCAAGAGCAGCCAGTGCTCTTAACCACTGAGCCATCTCTCCAATTTTTTAAAAAAGATATTTTTATTGAATTTTTGTGATTTTTCATATAATATAATTTGATGGTGTTTAGATCCTCTTCCCTATCCTTGCCTTCCCGTATTGCCCAATTTAATGTAATATATATATATATTACACATAGATCTCCCTATAGAGTCTAATTTGTGTCCCCAAATGTTCTTCATTGCAGGTCCATCCACTGGAACCTGATTAACCTACCAAGAGTCTCATGTTTTAAAGAGATTGTCTCTGCCCCTCCCAGCTACAATTTTCTTAGGTGGAGCTGAGGCGGCTTACCCACATTCTCCTGTTGATGTTGGGATGTTTTTCTGGTTTGAGCTTAACTCATTACCCTTAAGCCAACCTCATTATCAACAGTGTCATCACTTTGAGCTATCTTGAGTATCATGTTTCTTTTTACATGAATCAAAACTCATACTAAACAATGAGTTGTGGGTTGCAAAAGAGGATTATTTTTGTACCTGTCTTTTATGTCTTTGTTCACCAGTTCAACAAAAATACATGCCAGTGCTACTGAAGGCATTTCTGACCACCTCTTAAAATAGCAGTTGATAGGATACAAAAACATTTAAAACATCATTGATGGAAATCAACTATATTTCCCTCCTGACACTGATCTCCACGTCTCAGAAAACAGAAACCCATTTTTTCTACTTACCTAAAGTCCGTTTTCTGGAACTATGTGCTCTGTGTAGATAGCAGAGTTGTTAAGCTAGCCATAATGATCCTGACCTCCTAGAATCTACAACCTTATATAATTCCCCTTCACTGAGTATGAGATGGACCACAGGACTCATTTCTAATCAGCTGAGCACAGCAAAGGTGATAAGGAACTTTGTGAAAAGGCAACAAAATATTATGACTTCCATTTGTTAGTTAGATCTACTGGTTTACTGATAAAAAGCCAACTTCTGAGAAGCCTCCAGCCAATATCAGCGAGAAAGTCAAGCTCTTAGTCCAACCAATCAAATGCAAGAATGTGAATTCTGTCAATAGGTACATAAATGAAGTTGAAAGGGTGCCCTTTCCCAGCTGAGCCTTCATGTGCAGTCTCAGTTTTGATTGACATTTGACCACAGACTTGGTAGGAGATCTAAAGCAAAGCTGTGCCTAGACTCCTAACCCATGGAGGCTATCAGAACACATGTGGAGGTATAGGCTACTGGGTCTAGAGTAATTGTAACACCCTTAGGTAACTATTGGGTCCTGTGTGATGCCGGAAAAAAATCCACTTAACTTTTCTTGGCCCATTTTTCCTTCTGCCTGACACAAAATGGGATTCAGTAAACATTTGTGATCAAAATAAATGTGAAAAGACAAAGTTTGGAGAGATGATGTCACAGATTCCTTCTAACAGAAAGACTACAGGTTTTGCTTAGAAAGTGTCAACTCTTGGGCTGAGGAGATGGCTCAGTGCTGGATGGGCAGGTGTCAGGTCCAGAGTTTAGAACCCCATTTAGAACACACATAAATGTTGGCGTGGTCCAGCTGTAATTTCAGACTTAGAGGGCAGAGGCAAGTAATCCCAGAGCAAACTGGCTAGCCAGACTAGCCATACCTGCCAGCTCTAGGCTTGACTGAGAGCCCACGTCAGTGAATAAACTGAAAGGACGATGGAGGCTAATTCCCAAAATCAGCCTTGGGTCTCCACATGCACGTGTCCACATTCATGTGTATCCACACATGGATACCCACACATATGCAAAACATACATACACACATACGTATCCCATATAAATACATATAGGAAAGTGGAAAAAGGGGGAAAAGGTGAAAGCTTTCAGTACTAGATAATACAGGTGCTGGAGAGACGGCTCAGCAGTTAAGAGCACTAGCTGCTCTTGCAGAGGACCGGGGTTCCATTCCCAGGACCCACATGGTAGCTTATAACTGTCTGTAACTCCAGTTCCAGGGGTATCCAACACCTCTTCAGACCTCCTCGGGCATTGTACAGCATGGGTGCACTTACATACACGCAGGCAATACACTCATACACATAAAACAAAAAAAATAATTAAAAATAATGGATAATACAGGTTTAGTACTTCTCTTGCCATTTTTTTTCCTTTTGGGGGGTTGCATCCTTAAATTGCCTTAAATTCTGGTTTATTAAAACAACAACAACAAAAAAAAACAAAAACAAACAAACAAAAAAAAACCAGCAAACCTTGCCTCAAAGCAGTGGCAGCTTGTTTTGAAACATTTCATTGACCTTTCTTGTTTTAAACAGTCTGACCTATGGGTGTCTGTGCAGGCTAAGGATCACTGGTACCTACAGCTGCCTTTGATGTAGATGGTCATATGCCCTGCAACCTTCCAGTAGAGAAATGCACATTGCATGATCACGTCTCACCTGACTCCAAACAACACCTGCCTTTCATCTAAACCGCAAGGCACACATAGTCTGGGCAGCTGGTTGGCTATATTTCCTTTCGCTTCCTTCTACATTCACTGATGGAACATTTCATAAACATTTTATAAACATTTCATAAATCTGCAGGTCATTTCCAGGGATCCCTGGTGCTAACTGCTTTGCTGAGGATCAGACTTTGCTTCATTGTTCACAAAAAACAGAATTTTTACAGACAGTAAATAATGTCTTTAGTGCTAAAATCATTGGCATTGTGAACTCTAAAAATGTTCTGAAGTTGACATTCTAAAATCTTTACCCACACTTAACAGGGGTTGGAGACATGGCTCAGTAGTTAAGAGCACAGGCTGCTCTTACAGAGGACCTGTGTTTAGTTTCTAGCATCCATGTGGAGCAGCTCACAACCACCTGTAATCCCAATTCCAGGAGATCAATAACTTCATTTGTCTTCCACTAGCACCCACACACATGTGTGAATACACACACAAATTAATTAATTAATATCTTAAAACCACTTAGAACAGTGTTTTGCATTGCTATTTTATTTTACAGGGAATCATTCAAACCGTGCAGAAGCATGCTTCCACCCAGTGACCCTCTCTTTTGCACCCATGACAAGCTCCCATCCTCAGTTCTGAACAATCAGAGGAAGAAAACATTGTTTCAGCAGAACAGATTAAACAGTCCAACTTGAACAGGTTTTTTTTCTTTTACTTATGTATTTTGGCTTTCTATGACGGTTTATTGGCCTATTAGCTTGTTCTTATAGTAAAACTACCAAAGGGACTAATTTGGTTCAAATAAGCAAGCATTAATACTGCATAGAAATGTTTCCATTATTGGATAAAATGTACAAAAAATATGAAATGTGTATGCACGAGGAAAAAGACGTAAATCATAAAGCCGTATTTTACAGTATCATTTCTGTCTCTTGTATTGTTTATCATTTCAGATAATTTAAAATCTTACCAAGACCCAGAAAGACAAACATCACATGTTCTCACTCCCATGTGGATCTTAGCATTTAATCTGTAGGTTTGTATATTTAACTTGGAGTATCTATAGAATACAGGAAACTAGAAAGGGGTCATTGGTTGGGAGGGGGAAGGAAGATCTTGAGGGGATAGGAGAATACAGGTGCTAGGAAGAGGAAAAGGAGAATAATAGGGAGGGAGGCTTAAGTGGCAGAGGAATGGGAGAGGAGAGGAGAGCAAAGGAAAGGGTGGGGGAAAGGAATCACTAACTCTAAGGATGTTTGAAAAGGCCATATGAAAGCCTACCATTATAGAAGCTTTGTAAATATACGCATATATAATATATATTATAATAGTCATATAAAAGACTTTCATTGGAGTTAGCTTACATCAGAATAATGCTTCTCCCAGAAGTCATAGGCTGTCAAATAAAAAGCCCAGTGCCAGGTATAGGATACCCCCTCTCAGGGTTTTGGTCAGGAGTACCCCAGAGATCCCAAAACAATACAGGCAATTGCTATTGCTCTCTCTTGCCCACCAGAACTTAGTGGTAAGGCCCTATTACTAAAGAAACCATACATTCTGTTCACAGGGCATGGAGAAATCAGGTTGGAATTGACCATGAAACTTCCTCCCTTCTGGCTGCCTTTCATACTTCTGTAAGGTGCTGTGCAGGCTGCAGGGGAGGAAGGAGTTATCAACAGTCTTACCTAACTGTGAGTCCTATTGTATTAGTCAGGGTTATCTAGAAGAACAGAACTAATAGATGGATGGATGGATAGATATATAAATAATGATGAATGATAGATGATAGATGAATAGATAGATAGATAGATGATAGATGATTGATAGATGATAGATATAGATAGATGATAGAGATAGATAGATGATAGATAGATAGATAGATGATAAAAGATAGAGAGATGATTGATAGATGATAGACAGATAGATGATTGATAGATGATAGATAGATGATAGATGATAGATATAGATAGAGGATAGAGATATAGATAGATAGATAGATAGATAGATAGATAGATTGATTGATAGTTGATAGATGATAGATAGAAGATAGATGATTGATAGATGATAGATAGATGATAGATATAGATAGATGAGAGAGAGACATGATAGATGACAGATGATAGATTAAAAGGAAATTTATTAGACTGGCTTATAAGATAGGGTCTTGGTAGTCCAACAATGGCTGTACCACACTGGAGAATCCTGGTTGCTCAGTCCACAAAGCTGGATGTCTCAGCAGTCCCAATCTAGTGTTGAAGGCCTGGAAGATTCCTGGAGAGCTGCTAGTCTTCCGTCTATATTGGAACTTAAAGAAGTTGGTTCAAATGTCAGTGAAGGAATGTCACAACAACAGGATAGATAAGTTCACCGGTGAGACAGAAGTCAAGCAGGCAAAACACAAAAGATCCCTTCTGCCCTGTCCTTTTATATGGGCTGCCACCAGAAGGTGCTGCCCACATTTAAGGTGAACCTTAGGCTTCACATAATCTGATCAGGAAAAATCCCTTACAGGAACACCCAGAAGCTTGTGTTTTAGTTGATTCTAGATCAAATCAAGTTGACAACCAAGATTAATCATGAGTCTACACCTTGTCAGCTTAACACCCAATCACATTTCCTTACCTCATACTTAATTTCTAAATAAAACAATAATAAGGCCATAATTCTGCCTAACAAGATATAACTATCCCCATACAACCACAAATGCTTTATACAATTTGTAATAGGTAGTAAAGTCCCTTGAAGAATACTTAATCTTTTAGGATCTCATGACTTATATATGTGCAACACATAGCCACTGCTATCATCTCCCTGTGTACTACAATAATGGCTGTAATGACAAGATACACCCATGGGTACAGTAGTGGCACAAATATTATGGGGGTAACCAACCATGATTTTTTTTTATTGGATTTAAGGCTCACTCCATGGGAGGAAACACATACCTAGTATTGTAAATCTGGCCAAGGACCCATGGTTGGGAAGCTTATAGGCCCCAAGGGTGAGCCAACTATATTATTTTTCTAAATGGGCGTGTATCAAATTATGTTTTAAGTTCATATCTCTGGACTTCATCAGAGAAGTTACTTTGTGTAGTGGATGGTTATTAATGCAGAAACTCACAACTGGTCAAAGTGCAAAGAGTAAATGTGGAGTGTCAGCCATAAATGAGACAGCTATATTGCTCCCCTCCCCGCAAGGACCAGGAGCCATTGTGGAAGAGGGGTCAGAAAGATTGTAAGAGCCAAAGGTCAACATGACTGGACTGATGCACATATGAACTCACAGCAGCTCTGGTTGCCTGTACAGACCAGTATTTGATCAAGCCAGTCAACACTGTGCCATGGGGTGGGGGAGGGGCTCAGGAGCCCTCATCCCAATTGAGTAGCTATTGACAGTTGAGGGCTTCTAAGAGGGGGAGAGGCAGTTTTCCTTAAGAGTATGGCCCCAGTAGGTTGACCATGCTTCAGTGTATGGCTCCATGTGTATATGGGAAGCACAAATTGAACTCTGTGGGTTATTTTTTTTTAAGGGACATGAATGTTTCAAGAGGGTGGAGAATGGATCTGGGAGGAGTTAGGAGGAGGAATGAAGGTGAATATGATCAAAATACATTGCATGCATGTATGAAATTCTCAAATAACTAATAGAAATATTATGTATTTTTCAAAGCTTCCTCTTAGCCTCCCCTCAGGGTCCTGCCTGTCTTCCAGTGGTGGGTTAATATGTTAGCCAGTTGTAGCAGGAGCCTGAGAAGTGGCCGAAGCTCCAGTAGAGAGAGTTGCCTGGAGCTGATGCGTCAAGTCAACTGTGAGAAGAAGCCAAGGAGTGGGTGTGGGTTATAAGTAAGCACATCACTAGCACAGTGCCAGTGGACTCCTGATGAAATCCAACACAAAGAAATTGCTAACAAGGAATGCTTGCTAACTCTGGAAGCTGTGCTTATTTTGTAACTGTGTCTTGCTTAACATAAATAAGAAAAACCACATGTGACATGCCATGGAAATACTTGAGTTTTCCTTGTAAGGAGTCTCAGATGAGCTTATTTTAATCACCTTATTGTCTCAATTGAATAAACAAAGATCATGTGTTGGTAAGTGGTTTCCACAAGGTCAGAGTGTGGTGAGAGGTCAGCACTGTGGCTTATAAGGAAGGCTATTACAAAGGTGGGTGAGTGACACTCAGCGCTTTAAAAGAACAAATAAGAAGCCAAGGTGGAAAGACAGCCAGAGCAAGAGGCCTCTCAGTGACTGTGTTATGAGGCAGAGGCAGGCAGATCTCTGGGAGATCAAGGCCAGCCTGGTTGACCTAGTGAGTTCCAGGCCAGCTGGGGGCTACAGGAGACCCTGTCTCAAAAAAAACAAAAAAAAAGAAGAAGGAACGAAGGGAGGGAGGGAGGGAGGGAGGGAGGAAATGGAATGGAATGGAACCAAGAGGCTGTTAATTCATGAGTGTGTGTGATAGCCATGTCATGCCCAGAAGGCAGTATTTCACTGCACTCCTTCCCATCCTCTGGGGGCTCTTACATTCTTTCTGCCTCTTTTTCATGGGTTTAGTGGGGAAAGGGGTGCTGATAAAGATGTCCCATTTGGGGCTAAGCACTCAATCTCTAATTCTCAGCACTTTGACCCATTGTACATCTCAACACTGATTGCTGTTCATTGCAAAAAGAAGTTTCTCTGACTAAGGTTGAGAGCAGCCCAGGTCTCTAAGTATAAACATAAATATTTAAAAAACCATTGACAACAGGAAGATCTGCACAAGAGCAAGCCAGCTAAAATTCCAGCATAGATAGGGAGGTGCTCTTCAGGCTCCACCCATTAGTGAGGCCCTATTGGCAATTTATAGCTGCTGGGAGAGGAAGAATCATTCTTTTTTGAGGGTGACGCCAGTGGTAGCTTCCCATGCTCCAGTGCAGTACCCCACAGCCATGCACATATGGGCAACACTAACTGGACTTAGTGGGTTAGTAAAAAAAAAAAAAATGACATGAAGTTTGCAGGGGGATATGTTGGGGGGTCCGGAGAAAGTTGGAAGAGGAAAATAGGAAGGTGGATATTATCATATTTATTGTATACATGTATGAAATTCTCAGAATAAAGAAAAATTAGAATTAAAAAAGGAATGGGCTGTAGAGAAGCACATTAGAAAGGTGAGGTGTCTGCAATGGAGGAGAAAAGGGCTTTGGTGCCTCAGGCTGTTGGGGATATGTTGGGGGGTCCGGAGAAAGTTGGAAGAGGAAAATAGGAAGGTGGATATTATCATATTTATTGTATACATGTATGAAATTCTCAGAATAAAGAAAAATTAGAATTAAAAAAGGAATGGGCTGTAGAGAAGCACATTAGAAAGGTGAGGTGTCTGCAATGGAGGAGAAAAGGGCTTTGGTGCCTCAGGCTGTTGGCAGTTACAGAGGGAACTTCTCACCAAAACATATGAAACCTCACAGCTTAAAAACTGATCTAATGAAGAGATGGCTCATCAGTTAAGAGCACTCACTGTTCTCACAGAGGACCTCGGTTCAGTTACCAGCATTCACATAGTGGCTAACAACCATCCATAACTCTAGTTTCAGGAGATCTAACATGGTCTGTGGGCACTGCATGACATGGGTACACTTACATACATGTTGGAAAACACTCATACACATAAAAATAATTTTGGGGGGTCTTTTTGAGACAGGGTCTCCCTGTAGCCCCAGCTGTCCTGGAACTCACTATGTAGACCAGTCTGGCCTTGAACTCACAGAGATCTGCTGCCTCTGCCTCCCGAGTGCTGGGATTAAAGGCATGTGCCACCATGCCCAGCTAAAAAATAAATATTTTTTTTTAAAATTGAGCTAATAGTCACCTTACTGGTACAATGAAGGAGGAGCAATATGAAGATCGTGGAGCTGAACTCAAATCAAGTGGAGAAAGCCCAGAGGGTTTACCAGCAGCACAAAACACATTTGCTAGACCAAAACAAATTAAAAGATAGAAATGCTCATTGTTCCTTGTAGTCTTTTTCTGTCTTCTACTTTAGAACCTAAAAATTAAAGTATTAGGAAACAAAAATTGCACTACAAAGTAAAATGGACAGTAAAGTGGATAAGAGCAGAGGCAGTGCTTTGGGACAGCAGTCCAGTAGTCCAGGAGGTGAGGGATCTCTTGAATAATGGGAGGAAGGAAAAAGCGGTGAAGCCAATGCCAAAGGGTAGTTCCAGAGGCAGAAAACTAGATGAAGCCTACAAAGCCCTGTGCTTCTGTTCAAATCTTGTTCTGTAGTGAAACAGTCAAGACCGGATAGTTTATAAACAAGTTTATTTGACTCACAGATCTCCACTGGGAAGTCCAAGAACATGATGTCCTGATCTAGTGAGAACCATTCCCGCTTCTGGAATTCCCCTCAGAGGCCCATAGTTGGCCACCAGTTGATGGTGCTGCTGAAGTGGAAGGGTCTCCAAGGTGGAAGAAGACCTTACAGAAGGAAATTAGATCATTAGAGGCATGCCCTGAGAGAGAGATTGGGACCTAGCCCATTCCTGTTTCTCTCTTTTGCTTCCCAGGCAGTGAAGTGAGCAACTTCATCACATGCTTCCACCATGCCTCAGTGATGAGCTGTTTTGTCACCAGCAATATGGCCAATGACCTCTAAAACTGTGAGCCAACGGAGTCCTTCCTGCATAAGGCAAGTCAGAGGGTATCATGGCAGGACCAAAACAGCTTGCTAGCTCTGGTGTCCTTTCCTCTTCATAAAAGAGTACTAAAGCTACCACAAGGGTCTACCCTCATGACTTCATCTAAACCTAATTACTTACCAACAGCCTCATCTCTAAATGCCATCAACATATGAGTTTGGAGATTAAATTTCTCACACATGAACTTTTGGGGATGCATACAAACTGAAGAAGACAGAAATTCTGAGGAAAAACATCAGCCACGATGGAATTAACACCAGCAACATGACTACAAATAAGCTGAAGGATACCTGTAAGCATACTGACTTTAATTAAAATTATTTTGATTTTATGTTTTTAAAATAAGACAAAACAACAGAAAGAAAGGAAACATGAAATTACTCAAGACACAAAACAAAACTAGGTCAAACATAGCAACTATAATAAATATAAATGACATAGTAAAACTTCCCTTTCAAAGGACAATGATTTTCAAAGTGAGTTTAGTAAACTCAGATTGAAAGATATGCTATTAAGAAAGGATATGTCTAAACCAAAGAGGCACAAAAGGCTAAAACTAATTTATGTGCAATTAAAAGAGTGTGGCAACAGTGCAGGGCAAACAAGGAGAACAGCAGAAAGTCCAGATACCCACTTATGTAGCTGTGTGACTTATGACAAAGGTAGATACTTTCCTCCTCCCTACTGCACACCACATACAGTAGGAATTTTGGAATGAAAGATAAAACATAAAAACTGCTGTAAAGCAAAAAATGAGAATATTTACATGATTTGGGGTGTGCAAAGAGCTCTCTTTTTAAAATTATTTATTTAATAACCACATACTTAGAAGAAGCATTTCATTAAAACGGCATTGACATATTCAATAACAATTTCCAAAGCTAAGATGCATCTCTTTCAAAATTGGCTGTAAATTTTTAGGTTTATGCTTGAATTATTATAGTTATACAATATTGTACTCAGTATAAACCATATAAGACATAAAATTAAATGAGGCTTTAACCTGTAAAAAAAGATCTCCATTTCATTGTTAAAATACACAGTTTCTTACAGAAAAATTCATTTTTAATGCAATTGACATTAAGATGTTTGCACATGCGTCTCTAATCTCTATATATCTGATTATTACTAGTCACAGTTGGTTATTCTGAGCTCCTTGGTATCTGAGCATGGATTTTCTGAGCTCCTTGGCATCTAAGCATAGATATAAAGTCATCAGGTAGATTTTAATGGTAATGTTTTTCACATCTACTAATTATTTTTTTTAATCATTTTTTTTCATTTTTAATAACTACATGATTAGAGGAAACATTTCACTATAGGTTTAACATATTCAGTAGCACACTCCAGAGCAAGAGTACATCTCTTTCACACGTGGGTGCAAGTTTCTAGGTTCACAGTTGAGTTAATACAGTTACACAATATTGAATTCAGTATAAGCCCTGTAAGGCATAAAATTGAATGAGTTTTTTAACCTTTAAAAAAGATCTCCATTTTGTTTTAGAATATATTGTTCCTTGCAGAAAGACTCATTGTTTTTGCTACTAACACTGAGATGTTGGTGCATGCATCTCTAATCTGTATGCATCTGATTATTACTAGTTATAATCAGTTGCACTTGGATCCTTGATGCCTGTGTATGTCTATAAAGCCATCGGGTAGATTTCAATGGTTGTATTTATCACCTCTACTAATAAACATGATGTAAATTTCCATGCTTCCTCCTCAAATGTAATACATTTTTAAAAGTTTGTTGATTATTTGTGTGTGTGTGTGTGTGTGTGTATCACACAGAACATCCTAAAACATCTTATTCAACTATACACCCACTTCCCAGATGGCACCCTCCCATAGCCTCCCTCCCCCCACTAGAGCCCTTATACTCTGATATCCCTGCTACTGCCTGCTGTGTTGTCAGCGCCCCCAGCCATTCCCCACTACTTGCCCTTCTGGTGAATCTAGTCAGCCAGTGTAGCGGTCTTTGTTTTAGGAGGGTCAGCTGTTCCTCATCTAGCAGCAATCAGTTGTCAATATTCCTTTAGATAAGATTGGGGTCTGCAGTAAAGGACAGTTTTTGCTCCTTTCCCTCCTAGGTCGACTAGTTCCAAGGGACTATGAGCATCTCTCAAAATGTCCTGTAATTGTGGTGGGTCACCTGCCCTCTTGATCAAGGAGGCTGAGGAGACCCTACCAGATGGATTTGAACCAGTGTCCAGTCTACAAAGAGGAGGGTCGACACAGAGGAATCATTTCCTCCAAGCTTCCAAGTCGAGCCATGGTCGAGCAGGACCTTTGACTTATCTTCACATAGGCAGAACTGGTAAAAGAGAGGAGCCAGGGGCTCCTCCCAAGCCCATATGACCCCTGAGGAACAGAGCCTCAAACTACCTTAAGAGTAAAAACAAATTATGCCAGATAGGAGATACCTTCTTTTGAGTTGTTGGCCAAGGTGGCCAAAGGGACTCCCAGATAGTAACCCAGCAAAAAGCTCTCTTTTTAACACTTTTTCTCCTTTTTTAAATTGAATTTTGTCAAATTTCATACAATATACTTTGATCATATTTAGATTATTTCTCCTATCTGCATCCCCCATTATTATGCCCTGCCCAACTTCATGTACTCTCTTATCTATTTGATAGCTAGATGATAGAGAGAGAGATGAGGATAGATGATAGATAGATAGATAGATAGATAGATAGATAGATACATACATACATACATACATACATACATACGTATGTATGATTACATAGATTAGGCCTGTAGAGTCAAAATATGTTCCCAAATGTCCTTCAGCATGGGTCCATCTATTGGGGCCTGGTCAACCTACCAAGAGTCATATCCTTAAAAGAGACTGACTCTCCCCTTCCCAGCAGCCATTGGTTTCCAATTTTTCTCAGGGAGGACTGGAATTTCTTACTGACTTCCCCATGTCTATGCTGGGATTTTGTCTGGCTTGAGTTTATGTGGGACTTGTGCATGTCATCATTGCTGTGAGTTCATCTGAGTAACTGACCAGCTGTCTGGAGGACTCTGTTTCCTTGTGGTTATTCACTCCCTCTGACTCTTACAATCATTCCACCTCCTCTTCCACAATGATCCCTGAGTCTTGGGAGGCAGAAGTTTGGTATAGGTGTCCTATTCAGGGATAAGCACTCTGCGGCCTCTTGTTCTCTGCATGTTGGCCTGTTGTGGGTTTCTGTGTTAATCACCATCTAATGCATGAGGAAGCTCTGGGAAGAGTTGAGAGATACATTAATTTATGGGTATAACAATAAGTCATTAGGGGTTGCTTTGATACTATATCTTTTTAGTAGAATAGGTTACAAAACTGGTGGTAGATATTTGGGGGAAAATAGATGAGTATCATAGAAATTACAATCATCAGATGCCATTGGAGAATGAGAACAAGAGGCAAGCCACCGAGGAGCTGTTTCCACCAGGCATATCCACAAAACGTACGGAGAACATGCCGAGTGCCTACCAATTAAACAACAGGCAAACCAACAGAGAAACAGAATGTCTTCAACATTCTTCAGGAAGAGAATGCCCTACCAACAAGTGCATAATAAATGCTTAATGGCATCATATTTTGAAACCATAACAAGATAGAACATAGTCACTAAAATAACTAAAAGTGAAAAATCTGATAGAACCATGTGCTTGTGGGGCGATCCAAAGCTCCCCACGACTGCAGGGGTGAAATTTTTATATCTACATTAGAACACTATTTAACACTATTCTCTGAACATATGTGTATTCAATGTCCAGCAAATCTGATTCAGTTTTATATCATACCAAAATATATATGTGCGTGCATGAAAGATAGGCATAAAAATGATCAAAGATTGGATCACAGTAGCACTGTGCAACGCTCCAAACTGAAAAGAACCCAAATATTCATTAACAGTAGAATGGATTATGTGGTACATTCAATAAAATGAATTTCCATTCAGAAATGAGAGCACATGCTACTTCTGTATTGAAGGACATGCTTGATTCGCACAAGCATGCAGAATGAAAAATGACAAACCACAGTTCCATGTGTGGCTTCATTTCTGTAAAATACAAAAGCAGGCAAAATGGACCTGTGGTGTTAGAAGTTAGGTTGTGACTGAAAGGGGCTTGGGGACCCTCTATGGTACTCGTGATTTTCCATTCTGGATCCAGAAGTGGTTACCATGGGGTGTTCATTGTGGAAAACCCATCAAGCTATACACTTTTATTTCTGCATATATATTATATTTACTTCTAGTATTTTTAATTTAAAACTAATCATATGCAGTGTTTCCAAGAAAACAGATGGTGAAAGTAGGTAAATGTGGAAATAGTAATACTAGAAAAGCCAACTTTGTGGCATGAGGCAGTGTGTGAATCAGAGAATGCTGCTTTATGTCAACAGCAGGTCAGTCTACCATAAAGGACATCAGTTGACCTATGCCTCAGGTAAGCCAGCATCAAATTATACTGAGTAAAATATTTGAATGAGAAATTGCTTACCAAAACCCCCACTGTTAGAGTATATGTTAAGCATATGCCACATAGATGCCCCCTTTTAAACAGGGACACGACAACTCCTGACACCAAGGCAGCTTAAATGTCCTTTCACCAAGGCTGATTGCACCACCGCCACCTTCTTTGTCAGAAATCCCACAGTCCCACATAGCTTTGTTCAGCCAGTGACTTAATGAGAAGTTCATCATGTGTACCCTCTTTTCTCACTGTAAATGGTACACTGGAGATGGCAGCTGACAGGGCAAAGGTACATTTGTATCAGAAGGGCCATAGTGAGACAGAAGGCTTCTGTGCTTCTGGTGGCACTTACTGTCCTTGACCTTGGTCCTTTGTGTGTTTTCAAGACTTGTTGCCTTCCTGCCTTGGTCATCTGCTCATGTCCAACATTACCCATCAGGACCACTGGTCCTATGGAGATTCCCTGGTCTCTGAGTTGCAGCCTCCAACCCATGCCCACCCATGCCATCACCTAGTGTGGGAAGCTTGGTGGGCTCAGCACTTCTCTCCTGCCCCATGTGCAGGAAAACTTTGGAGAATCAGGGAATGTCAGTGCCTGTGTTTGTGTGGGCGCTTAGCCCAATTTTCTTGTGCTGTCTGGGAAAGGAAATCTGGAAGGTTCCACCTACACAAATTCACAACTTTGTTTATTTTCCTTTCAAGTCTCTTTCTGAGGCCAAGACGTTGGTGAGATGAATAGCTCATTTATTGCCCTGGGTTAGGACATGGCAGTCTGTCATTGTGCAATGTGTTTTTTTAATGTGTGAACTTGGATGCTAAGTGAAGAGCACTCCAAGGAGGAGGCGGGGGAAATGACATAAACAGGCACAGGGAATGAACAGCCTGATTTGAAGACTGACTTAAAAGGTGATAGGGTCATCATAGCCCCTGAATATCAATGGTCAATGGCTGTGAGAAAATAAACAATATTGGAATAAAATATATGGAAGAGAGCACCCAGGATGCATTAAATACAGCAGACAGAATGTCATCATTTAGGGTTCACTTGGGATTTCTAGTGGCCAAAGAGAGCTTTGGAGATGCAGGGACAAGTCAAGGACATTGGATGGTGTTGCCATGTGAGATGGAGCTATTGTTACAAAAATGAATAATGGGACCCAATTGCCCAGCTGCCCACTTGCCCAAGAGGACAAAACCTGAAAGCATGTGCCCAAGTGAGAAGGGCAGAACTGCGCTACTGCACACTGGCACAGAGGTGGGAAAGAGGGCAGGGGAACTAGTCATTGGAGCTCAGCCTAACAGCCAAAGGGAGAGAGTGGGACTGCGGTGGGATCAAGGTAGAAATGGGGAGGCAGTAATACTGCTGAGGGTTAAAGGCATAAGCTGCCTTGTGCAATGCCCAGGGCCCAAGTTTGTCAAAATCCTGGCTCTTGTCTTCCTCTGCAGGGAGGAATGAGTCCCACTCCTTTTTTTTTTGGTCTTTTTGAGACAAGGTCTCCCTGTGGCCCCAGCTGGCCTGGAACTTGCTATGTAGACCAGGCTGACTTTGAACTCACAGAGATCAGTAGGCTTCTGTCTCTGGGGTGCTAGGATTAAAGGTGAGCACCACCATGCCCGACAGACTCTCACTCTTACCCAAAAGCCTGCCAACCAGCACAGTATTATTTCTCTTTTCTTAAGAGCCTGGTAGCTGTCATTTCTCCTAGTAACATCTATTTGTGCCTGGGGACCAGTGGCTCCCAGAATTCATCATTTCTCCTTTGTTTCATTTCTAGTAAACTCCAAAGCATCACTCGTCTTTGCTAAAGGTTTACAGAATTGCACTTTATTAGAGTCCTGTCATGTTTGATCCCATTTTATGTCCCTGCCTGACCTTATATCTGGCACTCAGTTTCATTTTATGTAATTTCATATACAACTTGTATTTTAAAACATATGCACACAAAGGACTGTGGTTAATAAATGAGTGACTTTTTAATAATTGTTTGCTATAAAACATGAGGTGCCTTGCTGTGCCAGCTTTGAAATTTACAGGACTTTTATCAAAAAGATAAACAATCACAGAAATAATTGTGAATTGAGAGGGGTTCCGATTCATATTCTTTCTGTGGGTTCACTCTCCAAGCAGGTAACAAAGGTGTTTAGATCTAGGGTCAAGCAAGCAGCTCCATTTCTTTACTTCAGAAGCAAAGCAGGATCAAGGGATTAGCACACATTCTACCAACACTTTCAGAATATGTTTCTTAGATGAATATTTAAAGCTAAGTACTTCAAAGTCCTAAATCATAAAGTATAAAACATATCCCTACCTGGTCATCACATTTACCTGGCATAATTCATTTCAGAAGGGCATATGTTTAATTCTCTTTTATATCTATTTTATTTAAGATTGCTTTATTATAAAAGGAAAACAAATACGTTAGAAAATGAATGAGTAATAAAAAGCAAAAGCCTTCACCTGCCACCTTCCCGTCAGCCCCCAGAGATTTCTAAATTAGCAACCTGGCGTCTAGTCTTCTAGACTTTTTCCACTTACATGCAAACACATACAGCTGTGTGCACAGGCATCTGTATAGCATATTGCAAAAAGACGCTTCCATTTGAAAAGGACCAAATGAGCACGCCCCCAGTTGCTCACTCCTCAGCAATTGGTCTCCTGATTTCAGCGTTTGTTCCTACTGGTTTAAGAGGGAAAAGCAGACTTGTGGGGCCTCTTGTTTGGCACTGTCAATTTTGTGTGCTTGAATTCCACATTCCAAATTGAATCCCAACACATCAGTGGATCAGACAGAATTCACTTACACCTTCATAGACAGCAAAAATTTAATGAGACCCTGTGGTCACACACCAGTGACTTCGCGACTGCGAACTCTCCACCCAGTGCTTGCTTTCGTCACCATTCAATTTGTAAATTCCCACAATGACCACGAGAGGGCGGCAACCACCCAGAGCGCTCATAAAACCCCCAGAGCGGCTGACAATTGATCAGCTACTAGCTTGAATTTGAGTGCGCTCCCGTTGACTAGTACTTTTACATTTTTCTTTATAAATTTTTAAATGACCATTATTAAGTCTCTTCTCCAACTATTAAAAAAAATCTGGTAAAATGGTTTACACACTGCTTTGCTAAACAACAATTATAGTAAACAGGACAGACAGATGATAGGTTGGTGGACAGATGTATTGATTGACTAATTTTGAGATACGGTCTTGCTGTGGGGCTCAGACCGGCCTCAAACTCACAATCTTCTTGCCTCAGGATTACAGGTTTGTGCCACCATGTCTGTTGTTGTTTTTGTTACTTGTCATCCACGATCCAATTTTTCTAAACCACCCTTTGGTATAACAGCCTTTGCTACGGTCATCCTGCTTGAAAGGGACAAAAGCACCGACCCCCAAAATGCCTCTTTTTAGAATGGCTTCGTTTATTCCAGCACAGTTGCTTCTACCTAACTTTCCTTTTTTAAAAACCACTTTTCTTTATTTTTTAAAATTTCATACATGCATGCAATGAAACATAGACACATCTACCCCCTCCCATTTCCCCTTTCAATTCTGACCAAAACCTTATTACCGAAAGCCCCACCCACTTTGGCTGCAGGATGTAGAGAACTCCAGAAACTTCCTCCATTGTAGATAGCTTTCCTAGTGCTGGAAATTGTTATGCAGGCTGTTGGGGGAGAAAAGGTACCAAAGGTCTTATCCAGCACTGGACCCTATATGCTTCAATGCTGACCTGTCAGGCAAGATGTGTCTACTGGTGCGATAGTGTCACAAATGTTATGGGCTAACTAACCTATTTCTGATTGGATTTGGGGCCTGATCTGCAGGAAGAGAGTTCATGCATGGTGCTGTAATTCTGGCCAAAAGCCCATGGCTTGGGAGGTCACAGCTCTTGGGATAGAACCTGCTATTTTTATTTTGTTAGTTAGTCATGCTGCCAGACTGGAGAGATGGCTCAGCAGTTAAGAGCACTGGCTGTTCTTGCAGAGGACCTGGGTTCGATTCCCAGCACGCACACGGTGGCTAACAACTCTCCATAACTCAAGTTCCTGGGAAACCAGATGCTTTCTGATCTCCAAGGACATTGCATGACATGGTTGCACTTATATACATGTAAGCAATACACTCATACACATAAAATAATAAATAAAAAATTTAAAAAGATAGTCATGCTGTCAAACTGTCCTCTGAATAAATGCTATACTCGTAGACCTTCTTCTCAACCCTGATCAGAGAAATATTTATTTGGTGTGGACAGCAGTCAACGGAGGGATCAACAACTGTTTAAAGTGCTGAGAATAAGAGACTGAGTGCTCAGCCCTAAAGGGAACATCTATATCAACCCTACCATCAACAACAACTGCCAAGGTTCAAGGAACATCTCAGAAGGGAAGGCAGAAAGAATGTAAGAGCCAGAGGATGGGGAGGAGAGCTGTGAAACGCTGTCTTCTGGGCATGACATGGTTGCCACAATCATGAACTCACAGAAGCTGTGGTTACCTGAACAAGACTTACACAAAATCAAACCAGTCAAACTCCTGTCATAGATGGGGTCGATGATCTCCAAGCCCCACCCCATTTTGAGGAGCTATTGGCAGTGGATTAGAGCTAGGGGGTGAGAATCATTTTTCATTGAGGGTGTGGCCTCTGCTAAGTTTCCCATGCTCCAGTGGATGTCCACACATCCATGCACTTTACTTTTTTAAATTATTTTTATTTTTAAAATATGTACTATGAATATGTTCTCCCCACATCCCCAATTAAAGTTAGTTTGTGAAATATACATGCATATTTTTCCTCAGAGGAATAGGAGGGACATCTTGGAAAATTGCATTTGCTCAGCTACCACCACCATAAAGGCAGACATGTTGTCAGTATTCAAGTATGTTGTCAGTATTGTTCAAATATGTCCATGCCAGGGACTAATGGGAACTTTCTAGAAGTTGTTCATCACTCAACTGAAGGGATTCCATTAAATTTCATTCAACTCTAATTGTTTTTACAATTTTTATGAAAATAAGAATATACTTTTTATTTAAACATAAAATGACGTTCAGACGTTTGTTTACAATTGTTAAAAATACAAAAGGGTGTTGGGGGTGAAGGTAACAAGCCAGTAACCCCAGTAGTCTAGGGGCTGAAGCAGGAGAATTTTGAGCCTAAGGAAAGCCTGGGATACATAGAGTGTATGTATGTGAGACTCTGTCTCAAAATTTAAAAGCCTGAGAGTGTCATGTATCCTAGTATCCCCAAGGCCCTGGCTCTAACCCCAGCACCAAACGGATAAATGCTAGGTAGACAGAATTTAACGGCCAGAGAAAAATGGAAGGCAGTACACCTGAAGACCACATGGGGGCAATATTTCATCGTATTAAAAGCGCTTTGGCTCTTTGGCTACCTTTGCCTCAGATACCTTAAGACCCTGAGTGGATGAGTTATTTTCCCTGCATTATTCCAAATCGAATGGGATAAACCAGCAGAGTTAAATCTTTAGATTAATTGCTATAACCACCCCAAACAAGGAAGCAACACCAAGGTACGAATGTAAGGAATATGAGGAAATTATTTGCTGAAAGTGAGAGATTACACAAAGGCTCCGTGATACTGAGACACATTGCTGCGTTTCACAGTGAGGCTCTCTGTGCACCCCCAGATGTGCGAAGTGTCTCCCCTTCCATCATTATGCTCTCTGCTGGTTCCAGTGAAGCAGTTGGGGCATCTGGAAACTAAAACCTCCCCTGGCATTGCAAGAAGCCATCCCTCGGCTGCATGGAGGCCTAAGTGTGTGCTGAAACCTCCCTGGGACTTGGGAGAAAGAGTCGATCCAGCAGGTGCCTTAGTCAGTCACACAGAAGGCTGGCCTTTCAGTTTTCCCCACACCCTTCGGCACACATGGTTAAATCCTAATGTTTTTCTCACCCAATTCCTGCTGAACAGAGCAGACCAGCATCTAAGGGGCTGATCACGAAGAAGCTCCATTTTCTACCAACACCACCAAATCCCCAAAGCATTGTCTCCATGCCTGAAATGTAAAATTATTATCTGCACCCTTCAGCTGTGGCACTGAAATCTGCTGTGAGCATCTAGTCCCTTGTGATAGAGGAACTGCAGAAAACAAAGCCCCACGCACTCATTTCTTATTCATAGGGGAGGCAATGTGTAATATGATTACATCCATGATTGATTGGATCTGACAGACAGCATAAAAGGCAAGTAGAGAACATTAACTAGAGAATGGGTTTTTCAATGATATTCAGTAACTCTCACAGTCAAGGAGGTGGGGCTTGAAATAAATGCAGAGACACACGCAAAACTTTCACTACCAAGCTATCAAATGTGTTTCCACGAGGCAGAGGTTCATTGTGTGCTGGCTTAGTGACAGGCATCTTACTGTGTGCTTTATATACCTGATCCTCTTAATTATCCTGCTGTTCACACACAAAAATAAATGTGGTGTTCCAAAAGATGAAGCACTGCAAGTTTCCATACCTGTTAAGTTTGTACAGAACTGGGACCAGATCTCGTCTCTGCCACATAAACCATCATATTGCCAGTCTTACCTGTGTGCTGCCAGCCTCCCAGCATGCTCAAAGGAGGTCAGGACCCAGCTGTTAAGACCTCTGAGCAGGTGGCATCTGAGACCAGACATGGAGTAGGAAGTGAAGCTGTGGCTTCTTCCAGATCCTTCCTCAGCACAGGCCTCTGAAGAACCATGTGCTCCTGGGGATGAGAGCCAGGTTTCAATCAGAAAGAAATCCTAATTAGGCATTTTTGGTAAATCCTTAAA
The DNA here is from genome assembly GCF_000622305.1 of Nannospalax galili. Taxonomy (NCBI): domain Eukaryota; kingdom Metazoa; phylum Chordata; class Mammalia; order Rodentia; family Spalacidae; genus Nannospalax; species Nannospalax galili. The sequence goes on from NW_008345290.1 coordinate 8,755,387, forward strand.
CAGATCTTCAGGAGAGACAAGACCCAAACCCTCAAGACTCTAGTAGCTTTCTATGAAACCTTTTCTTAATGTTAAATTAATATTCATATTTAATAGCATAAATACTAACATAAGCAATTTTGTTTGAGACAGGATCTTTCTGTAGCTCCTGCTGGCCTGGAACTCCCTATGTAGACCAGGCTGGCTTAGAACTCACAGAGTTCTTAGTTCACCTGTCTCTGCCTCCTGAGTACTGGGATTAAGGGCATGTGTCACCACACTCAGCAACATAAGCAATTTTTAAAATTTCATTTATTATTTTTATTTTATGTGTATGCATGTATTGCCTGCACATAGGCAAGTGCACCCATGCGGTGCAATACCCGCAGAGGTCAGAAGAGGCTGTCGGATGCCCTGGGACTGGAGTTATGGACAGTTAGCTACCATGTGAGTGCTGGGATTCGAACCCGGGTCTTCTGCAAGAACAGTCAGTGTTCTTAATCGCTGAGCCATCTATCCAGCCCCCATAGGCAATTTTTAAAAGAGAGCTCTTTAAGACATATAAGCTTGAGACTTCAGAAATTGAGATTTGCCTCTGCCAGTGTCTTTTGCACTTGTGAAATAGCTTGCCTCTCGTCTCTGAGAAGTCTGCAACAATTCTTCATCAATCTTGAAGCTGTCATGCAGGGCTTCGTGCCTGAAGAAGAGCTTTCTTGGAAAAGGAGGAGCAAAGAAAGCAAGGGAGGGAGGGCAGACAGGATCACACATAGACTTGGCAGCTAGCATACTCCCTGAAAGGAGAAAGGAGAATCCATATAAGATGCCTCTGCTTAGAGAGCAACCTTCGAACTTCAGTTGTAGCTCAGCAGCAGATGCTTGCCTGGCAGGTCTAGGTCCTGGGTTTGATCTACAGGATGATATAAGAGAAACTGGGGATGGGTGGGGTGGGGGAGCAGAGAGAAAGTGGGAAGAAAAGGAGGGTGGAAGGGCAGGAGGGAAGGAGGGAGGAGAGAGAGCTTGTGCTCTCTGAGCAGGTGGGGCAGATGCTTACACCTCTTCTGATGGCTCTAACATACTTTGGGCAGCTCCATAAGGTCACCCAATAATTCAATAAAGGTTCCCATTGCCATGGACATTGAGAGGCTAAAGTCATGATTTAGACATTTTCCTATGTGTACCTGTGTGTCTGTCTCTGTGTCTATCTGTGTGTGTGCGTGCGCCTGCGTGCTTGTGTGTGATGGTTTGTTAACACAGCCATCAGACTGTAGTAAGCAGTGGTAAACAATCATTATTATTTTACCCTCATCCTGCTCCTCCAGTTAGAAGGCTCTGAAGTTTGCGGCTAGGGAGATGGCTCAGCAGTTAATAGCCCTTGATCAGAATCACTTGTAACTCCAGTTTTAGGAAATGTGACACCTCTTCTGGCCTCTACGGGCACCTGTACACATATGCATATGCTTACACACATACAAACACACATAAGTAAAAATAAAATAAATCTAAAGGAGACCCCTGAGGTTCTGGGGAGAATGGGGAAAGGTGGCCAAAGTGTAGCCAAGCTCCAAGTAGATAAGAAAGATAAGTTCCAGTGGGCTCTGCACAGTGGGAGGAATAGAAATAAGAATAATCTACCTTAAAATATCCAGAGGAAAGGCTGGGGTGATGAATCAGTCAACAAAATGCTTTCCTTACAAGCACAAGCATCTGAGTCAGACCCACCCCCCAATCCATGCAAAGTCCAGGTGTGGTGGCACATATCTGTAATCCCAGCTGGGGTGGCAGAAATAAGTGTATCCTTGGAGCTTACTGGCCAGGTAGTTAAAACAAATTGTTGACGTCCAGGTCAATGAGAAACACCTGTTTCAAAGGAAGCACACACTATCCCTCAGGATGACACCTGAGGTTGTCTTCCTCTCTCTCTCTCTCTCTCTCTCTCTCTCTCTCTCTCTCTCTCTCTTTTTTAGACACTATCTCCCTTCTGTATCTATATATCTCTT
>NW_008345290.1:8757429-8776833 GCF_000622305.1 Nannospalax galili
CACACACACACACGCACACACTGGCCAGAATAAAGCGTTTGGAATATTTTTGCCATAAGGAAATTAAAGACATTTGATGAAATTGATATCCTTACCCTAATTTGAGTATCATCAAGATATATCCATATATCAGAACATTAATCACTTGCTACTCACGAATAGGCACAATTTCTAGTATTAAAAAAAAAGAAAAGAACAATCCAATTGTTATGGATGGGCTCCATAGCCCTCCCTCTTCTTCAGTACACAGGAGCTTCCCAGGTCATTAGGCCTGCTTGTGTCCTCAGAGCTGTAAGTGGGGTTTGGTTCACTGGGGTTTCTTGTAGTCAGTGTCCCCTGAGATAGACTTTACATGGCAAGGCTTTCAGTGTATGCCTACCATCTTATTATGCATGTCTGTAGACATCACCTTTGCTCTGGGGTAGCATCTATTACAGAACTGTTGGGGGTGTTCAGACAAACCTTAACCTGGGGTCTCAGAATCAGAGCAAGTAGTGAGTTTAAAAAATAAAAAAATAGTTCAATAAACTCCAAGAAGCATAGCCAGTACTCACATTGGACACTTTGGTCCTTTGAGTTTCTGTAGTGTTGAATAGATGTAAAACACAAGCTGAAAGCTACTCATAGGGAGAGAAAAAAGAAATGAAAAGAAAAGCAAGAAGATTTTTAATGAGTGTCAGCATTAAGAGTGCAGAGTGTGTGTTTTTTGTAAAACAGAAATAAAGAAGTACATCTTTATCCTGTGAGGCCTAAGCTGAGTCTTCTTAAAATTATATTTTATCTATTTTTTAAATTTTTTGTGTATGAGTGTATTGCCTGCAGCAGTCAGAAGAGAACTGGTGTTAACAGATTGTTGTTAGTCACCATGTGGGTGCTGTGAATCAAATCCAGGTTCTCTGCAAAAGCAGCCAGTGCTCTTAACTGCTGAGCTACCTCTCCAGCCCCCTAAAGTGAAAGTCTTGAGGCACTAAGCCACAGGGCATGTGCATCTGCCCAACTTGAGCAGGCTCAAGTTCACTATTGCAACAAACTTCCCAGCCCCACCTTTATTTCCTGCTCTGCATTTGTAAGGCCTAACAACAGAACCACTTTTATAACTGAGAAGTTTCCCAATCACTATCATCCTCTCATTTAGAATTAAACTTCTTTATTATTTTGGTTAATTGCTAAAAGAAATTCTGGTTCACATACCCTTAAATGAAATTTTGCTTCCTGGAAACATAAAATACTTTATGCAAGCAAATAGGTGTCTACCAAGAATTCACTGCCTGGACTCAGGGGGTTTGTTATTAGTTGTATTTTGAGACAGTTATTACATAAGGGGCTGGAGAGATGGCTCAGCAGTTGAAGAGGACCTAGGTTTGGTATCCAGCACCCACAAGGCAGATTACAAGTGTTTGTAACTCCAGTTCTAGGAGATAAGACACCCTCTTCTGGACTCTATGGGCACCAGACACCCAAGCGGTACACATATATACATGTAGACAAACACTCATATGCATAAAATAATAATAATATATGGACCATAGTGGAACAGAGGGTAGAGATAATACTAATACATCCCTCAACTCTCACCAGCAAAGTTTCCTCATACAGAGTGCAATGCACACAGAGGTCACAACTGGTGAATTTTTAGAGAATAAGAGACTGCAGAATGCATGTTCCTGGATATGACTTCTGTATCGAACCTTACCCACAGCTCAGGGACTGTTGCAGAAGAAGATGCAGAGAGATCCTAAGAGTCAGAGTCGGTGCATGAATATAAGGAAACCAAGGTTTTCAGGCTTCTGGGAACTTGCTCATATGAACTTGCAATAACGGTGTCAGCATTTCTGTTAATCAGACAGAAAACCCAGCATCGAACTGGGAAAATGGGGAGGAAGCCCAACCTTAGCCTGGGAACTAATGGCAACTAATTACTCGGGGCAGGGGGGTGAGTAGACCTTCTTTAAGGGAGTGACTCTAGATAGGCTGACTAGACACCAGAGAATGAACTTGCATGAGGGACATCTGGGTATAAATGCCTGACCAGATTAACATATTATGACAGAATGTATGAAATCCATTGGCGGCAGGCTATTGGGGGACACAGAGGAGGGGTTCTAAATTTGATAAAGCTCTATTATATGAAATGCACAAAAACGCAATAAAAATATTTTAAAGGATATATATATATATCTCCATGTGAAAATGTGTTTTTTCAAATTTCCTCTTGGAAGGCAAGAATTAATAGAATAGCTTTCGTCTTTGTTTTCTTGGAGTCCTTTCTCCAAAGCTGTCTGCAAAGGTGTCTATTACTAATTCCACAGTGTCACCCATTGACCTTAGCCAAGCTATTAGGCCAGTTCCTAGTAATTCCAGAAGTTAAGTGAACTTGCTCAAGCTCTTAGGATAAAAATGTGCATTTGTAGTACTATTTCTGTCCTGCTGGGGTTAACTAAATATGGTGGGCGAGAGACTCAAGGGGCATTTGAAAACTAGCTTTATAGCTATTCTTTATAGCGAAGCTATCCAGAGAAGTGTCTGCAGCTTAAAAACCAGATCAGCATGTTCAGTGGAATCCTCTCTAGTTTCTGTATGAGCAACGCTCTTCTGGGCTTTCATAAAATGCTGTTTGACAGATATTTCTAGCTACGGGATGCTTTCTGATTAAAACGAGAAGCAGCTTGGGATTCCCTTCACAGAGGCTCTGGGTCGGGCTCCAAGGAAGGAAAAACCCCAGGCTGGGGAGAAAGCTACTCAACCCAAAGCTACCACTCCTCAGCCACGCCCATATCCCCAGCCACACCCACGTCGCCTGCCACGCCCATGCCCTCGGCCACGCCCACGACAGCAACCTTGACCAGGTTCTCTAGCTCCTCAGCTGGCCCAGGCCCCAGCCAGTCCCTCATCAGCACTTTTCTTCTGCATGCTGACAGACCAAGTGGCCACTGGGGGGCAATATGATGCAAGATACAGAGTTGGTTACCGCATTAAAACAGCTAGTGAAATGCAGTGTAGACAAAATGCCATCAGAGATTGCAGTGTTTGCGACATACTTTCCAAGATCTCTTCTCTGTAGTCACACTCCCACTATATAAAAAAATTAATCGTTATAAGGCACTGAGGAAGCTAACTTGTTTTTCTTCTTCCTTTCTTAGGTCCTAAGAGTTTAGAAAATGGATGAACTCATCAATATTAGAAACAGCGAAGTTCTAGAAACTCTCCCTGCTCAGAAGCCCAGTGTAAAAAATCAAAGTAGTGGGTCTCAATCTGGTGATTTTGTCACTAGCGGGGCACTGGCAGTGTGTAGAGACATGTCAGATGTCCAGACTAGGGGAGAGGGGCGTAGACACTGTCATTCAAAGGGCAGAGACCCCTGTAATGATGATTATATGATGATTATAATGATGACCCCTAGAACGATGCTCCGAACAATCCTGGAGTCTTCATCCTAGGCCTGTGTGCTGTGGAGGTTGGGAAACTCTGGCACCAAGCACTGCAAAGCTATGGCTGGTTTTCACCCAAGAGTCGTTTCCTGTCATGGCTCCCCTCCCTGGATTCACACTAAAGCATGTATGGCAGTCAAGCCCATCTTCCAGTGTCTGCCAGGATCACAGTGCACCCTCACCCCACAGGTGACAATTACAGCCCTGCTCACCAAGGGTCTATGCAGTGTCAGGAGCACTACTTATGTCCATAGGCACTTGGGTCATGCTTCCACTACTTACTTGCTGTGACCTTAAGCCAGTCAACCATGTCTATAAAGTGGTAGGGAAGAGTGACTCCTGCCCACATGTCTCCCGAATGGCTGGTTCCTCCAATGGGCAGGGCCTGACACTGAATGGGCGAACTAGGAAGGGAAGCTGGGAGCCATCTTGGGATGGAAGCCAGGAGCTGCCGGTAGAGCATGATGGTGTAGGAAACTTGCAGCAACTCAAAGACCGAATGGACTGACTCCCTGTGGACCAGGGACGAGATCACTCACCCCAGAGCCATGAGCGAATGCTAGGGGGGGCTATGGGCGTGGCACAGTCTGATGAGGCAGGCTCTGAGTCACAGAGGCACCAGGCTAGGCACTGGGTACCCATTCCTTTGTAAGTTAATAAACTCATATAAAATACATTACATGGTTTGTCTGATCACGCAGGAGACCCAGAGAGAATTCAGACCACAGAATTGCCGTAGTCTGACAGGATATGACAAAACTGAGAATGAGTTTTAGAAGAGCACTAATGGCAGTGCTGATGTGTTTTTTGCAATGGGTTACTAAAAAGAGGCCAGCCAGGCAGAAGCAGGGGCCACAGCTGTGTTGTAAATGTGGGGATATGTTGTGGGTGTATGAAGATTTATTAAAGGTTATCCAGAAGCTAGAAAAACTTTTACCCACAAATGGGGTGCCCAGAGAGGGGGCATGACGGCCACTTTGCATCATAAAGGATGTGTCCCAGGCTGGAGAAGCTGAAAAGGCTGCACTGGAAGACCCAGTTACAGAGCTGGAGAGAGAACAAAGGCGGGACACTTTGACTTGTGTAAAGTCCAAGGACTCAGAGAAAAAGACAGATAATAGTAAAAAGGAAAAAAAAAAAAAAGCAAATTGAACTATACCTAGGAAATATTCCATGGCAGAGAGCCCCTGGGCACGTGGCTTGTGAGAGTATGGGATATGGGAGCAAATGAGGTCAGTCTAAGTCCAGAAGCTTCCCAGCTGAGTTATATAACCACCCATCCATCCTTGCTACATAGGCTGTTCAACCTAGGCCAATGCAGAGGGGAGTAGTCCTTAATGGGGTGGCTGTTTGAAGGCATTAAAGATACATGATTGTCACCAAGGGAGACTAACATGATTAGCAGGGACTGGAGGACTGTAAAGGAGGGGCAGGCATTCCTGAGAGAACTAGGTATGAGAAAAGCAATATATGATGTCCAGCTCACTGGGCCAGCTAAGAGCGTGTTCACCAGAGATATGAAGGAAAGCTTAATTCAACTGGGACCTCCAAAATGGCATGGAGCTCTAATGGCTTTACTAAGCCCTTTGATGGGACGGGATCTTTGCTATGAGTGATTTAATATATAATGTTAATGTTTCTTTGAGTGTTTTACAGATGTGAAACCCATTTGAAAGATACCTGAAGAAGCAAAGGCAGCTATAGACAACTGCTAAGAAAATCTATAGTACCGGGGTGGGTTGCCCCCCTTTGAGCTGTTGGTCAGAGACAGCTCCTAGAGGTCCTCCAACTCACCAAGGCTATTGCCATTAATGCCGGTTGTACACTGGAAAGGTCGGTAAGGCCATGTTGCTGAGGACACTGCGTGTTGTGAGTGTGGGAGAAGAAGAAGAGATGGAACTGAGACTAAGCCAAAACACTCCATGCCACTGGATGGATGACGTTCATATTGTCAGAAGGCTCTATACAGATGGTTGGGGAGGAAAGGATCCCCTATAATTCTACTCAATGATGGATCCCGCGTACTGCACACTATAGGCGTGCCAAGCAATACCTGCAAGTGCAATAATGGCTCAACCACATATGTACAACTGACAAATTTCTAATTGGATAAGGCCCGCTCCTAGGGGTGGAACCACACGTCTGGTGCTGTAGACCCGGCCAATGCCTTTTGTTGAGAAAGGCTACAGGCCCTAGTGGAGAAGCCATCATGAGTATATTGTTTAATGAGTATAGTACACCTACTGGGATATCGTCTAGGCATTTGTATTTACATTCATGTTTGTTTAAATGTGTCTACTTCCTTCCATTTGTCTTTATAGTAAAAGAATAGATCAGTTGTCATGGCCTAAGGACGACTAATGGGGAGGGCCAAGAAGCCACTATCTCTCCATGATACAAGAGAGACCGCCCTACATCTATCACCCGCTCCAAGGCTCAGGGACTTTAGCGGAAGATGGACGGGAAGATTGTAAAAGCGTGACTAACGGGGAGGGCCAAGAAGCCACTATCTCCCCATGATACAAGAGAGACCGCCCTACATCTATCACCCACTCCAAGGCTCAGGGACTTTAGCGGAAGATGGACGGGAAGATTGTAAAAGCGGAGGAAAGGGTTGGAGTGTCTCCTGATTGGTTGGTTCCTCTAATGGTCAGGGCCTGACACAGAGCAGTGGAACTAGGAAGGGAAGCTGGGAGCCATCTTGGGATGGAAGCTAGGAGCTGCCGGGAGAGCGTGATGGTGTGGGAAACTTGCAGCCAGCACAGCAACTCAAAGACAGAATGGGCTGACTCCCTGTGGACCTGGGGCAAGATCGCTGGCCCCGGAGCCATGAGTGAATGCTAGCTATGAGCATGGCACAGTCTGATAAGGCAGGCTCTGAGTCACGGAGCCACAGGGGCTACTGGGTACTCATTCCTTTGTAAGTTAATAAACTCATATAAAATATATGGTTTGTCTGATCTCATAGGAGACCCAGAGAGAATTCGGGCCACATCACTGTAGCCTGGTAAGGTAGGTTCTCAAGCGTATTAGTTGGGCCTGGTGGGACATGCCTTTAATCCCAGCACTAGGGAGACAGAGAAAGGTATATCTTTAGGAGACTGAGGCCAGCCTGAGTAAGTTCTAGCAATAGTGAGTTCCAGACCAACTGGGGCTATAGGGCAACACTGTCCCAAAACAAAACAAAATAATAATTTTAAAAAATCCTTATTATGACTGGGTATGATGGCCCACACCTTTAATGTCAGTGTTCTGGAGACAGAGTCAGGCACATGTCTGTGAGTTTTAAGCTAGCCTGGTCTACATAGGGTTTCAGATCAGTAGGAGCTAAATAGTGAGAAAATGGAAAGAAACCATGGGGGTAAAGGGGAAGAAAAAAAGGAGCTCAGGAGAGGGAGGATAACAGGAGGCAGGTACTATCAAAAGGGAAATGAAAAAAATGGGGGTACTTTAACTGGAGAGGGAGGAGGGAGGGTTAAACAGAGAGAGAAGAGAGGAGACATAAATAATGCTTATGTGGTGGGGAAACCATAGGGAAATGCATTAGTTCAAACGCCGGAAAAATATACATACAATATCTGCACATGAGTGTAGGTGTATATCTGGAGGCAATATAACAGGAAACACAGTGCCAGACAGGAGAAACTTCCCTCTGAGTTGTTGGTCAGGGTAGTCCAAGTCACTCCCAAGAGACTCCCACAATAACACAGGCTATTACCACAGTCCCTGATTGCCTTCCAGAACTCGAAGATAAGACCTTATTGCTGAAGACAGGACATAATTTGAACACAGGACTTGGATCAATGGAGCTGGAACTAACCTGGAAGCCTCCTCCCTGAAGACTAAGTCTCACAGTTTTAGAGGATACTATGCAAGCTGCTAAGGGAGACAATCAATCAGTGGTTCAATCCCAGCTTTAAAGCCCAATAACCACAATGACCAGCACAGCAAACTATATGAGTCCTGTGGTGGCACTTTTTTTTTTTTGGTCTTTTTGAGACAGGGTCTCCCAGTAGTCCCAGCTGGCCTGGAACTCACTATGTAGACTAGGCTGGCCTTGAACTCACAGAAATCTGCCTGCCTCTGCATCCCGAGTGCTGGGATTAAAGGTATGTGCCGCCACGCCCAGCTTTGTAATGGCATTTTTATCTTGGGGGTAATCAACAGCTATCTAATTGGACTAAAAAGCCCACTCGTGTGTGGAACTGTAAACACAGCCAAACGCACATGACTGAAAAGGTCATGGATCCTAGAGAAAACCCATGTCTGTCACATTTCCAGACAAAGATAATTTCTTACTATGCAAAAATGGTTCCTCATATTTACAGAAAAATATACCTGTCACCACTCATAAAAGAAGCTTCTTTTTGTAACAAATGGGGACTGTTACAGAGTTCCACAGCTGGTTACACACAGAGAATAAGTGCCCGTGAGATGCCCAGCCCTAAGTGATGCATCTACAATGGAACCTCTACACCTATGACGCATGGAACACAGCAGAACAGGGGCAGAGAGAATGCTAATGAATCTCTCAACTCTCACCAGGGAAGCTTCCTCATGTAACAGAAGACAATTAACACAGATGGCCACAACTGACCAAAGAATAAAAGACTGGAGAGTGCATGTCCCTGGACAGGACACCTATATTAAAACCCACCCACCCAGGCTCAGGGACCATTACAGGAGGGGGCCAGAAAGATTATAAGGGTCAAGGGTGGTCCATAGACATAAGAAAACAGTCTTCCAGACCTCTGGGAGCTTGCCCATATAAACTTACAACAATGGTGACAGCATGCACAAGACCCATGCTGACTTAAACAAAAGCATGGAACTGGGGAAATGGATGGGAGGCCTCTACCTTAACCAAGGAACTATTATTAGCTGATTAGTGCTGGGTGAGGGAAAATTGGTCTTCTTCAAAGGAGCAATGCTAGATAGGCTGAGCAAGCTCCAGTGAATAAACTCACATTGAGGGATATCTGGGGACTCAAACTTGACTTGATGGACCTAAACATATATGACAGAATGCATGAAATCCTGTGAGAGGGGCTATGGAGGGGTGGAGATAGGTGAGAGGGTATAAATATGATTAAGATGTATTATATGAAGTGCACAAAAATTCAATAAAAGTATACTGAAAAAAGAAAAGGAGCATTAGACATACATACCTGTCTCCAGACTAAATAAATGCTTGGAAGCAGGCAAAAGCATCCATCCAAAATGCAGTGCATGTTCTCTTGTTAGTTGTTGATGAATCTCTTCATCAGAGAGAGTGACATTAGTCTTCCATTTTCCTAGGCTGTGGCAGAGGCATCAGTTGATGTCTGCAGTCACCCCTGTGTTCCTACTTGCTGTCTCAGATCTTCTGGAGTCGGGTAGGAGAGGAAACACAGCATTCTTCTGTGGACTGAGCCACAACAGCGCTCCAGCATCTCTTCCCTTGTGTCACTGACCCAGGACCATCATTTGGAAATGGTGGTATTACAGGAGAGAGGGAATCAAGATCAAAGTGCCACTGTCTATTTTCAAGAAAGGCCACTTTGAAAATCATCTGACTCCACTGGAATTATAAATAAAAATGAAAAGCAATTTTTTGTGCGTTTGTTGTCACTGTGATACTCCAGTTTGTTATTGCAACAAAGCCTGTCTTACCCTGACTAATACAATAGCACTTTTAAATATTTTAAGTAAACAAGTGAATTGAAAGAAAATATTAGCTATATACAGTCCAAGAAATGATGCCTAGGGTCACATGGCATGCTTGGGAGTTCCACCTGTCTCCTCTCGCTAACTTCTCTTGAGAGATGAGGACAGGCCAGGTGAAGCTCAGCCCTGGCTTACAAACAACACAAAGTGCAGTTTTGGATCAAGCTGGACCCTCTGCTTCCTTGACAACCAAGCTGAGCTGGCTCTAAAAGGTGGGGGCAGTAAGAACTAGAACCATTAGAAGGCTGGTAAAATGATTTAAAATCACCTGCTTTCCCACAGGTAGCACCACACACTTTCATTATCTCTTCTTTAACAAATCTTGGCTTTCCAGAGGCTCTGTCACATAAATAATTGATGGGATTCGGCTTTCCTGTGGCCTTGTCATATCAGTAATGAGATTTGTGATCAGAGGCTTGTACTTCCAGTTCAATTTTTCTTTTTCCAGTTCTGATGGTCTTATTGAGGTCAACATCCTTATTATTTCTTCATTCAGATTGGGGGTGTGCACAGAATTTGCAGCCCAGGGATGGTTTGTTGTGGATCAAAAGCTATACTATTTCAAGGTAGTGTCAAGGCCCTGGGAAACTATTGCTTACAAAAACTTCTATTTCCCTAAATTTCTGGATGGACTTTGTCTTGATCTTAGCTTTTCCTGGGACCCAGGGACAGAGCAGAAGAAGCACAGAAATAGTCATTAAGAAATCTGATTCCCAGGCTAGCTTAGCTCTTTAACTCTGAGTGAGTTGCTTTACTTCTCTGGGCCTGTTTTCCATCCCCAGTGTGGGAATATAGCAGTGGCCCCAACTGGTGTGAGTGCCAGGCAGATCAGGTCACAAGCAACTAAACTACTGAGCTCTCATCACATAATGGATAGTGTGCAGAAAACAGTAAGCTTGGCCTGTGTCATCCTCAGGCTGGACACATGCAGAAACTATTGTGTTTTTTTGTCTTTTACAAATGAGAAACCAGAGACTTGGTGGGAGAGAGACAGTCACTTCCTGGAAATCACTTGGTTGCTAAGTGGTGGAGCCAGAACTCAAGTATTTCCAACTCTAGTCAAATGCATGTGATGGTGGACCCCTCCCCAGAATATATATAGCAGGGTGCTAGAGAAGTAGAAGGTAAGCTTGTCAGGGACCATTGCTGGGCCTCTCCCAAGGACACACAGCCAGTGAGATATTTTGAATCATTCGGTCACATGGGGGTTAATATGCCTCTGAATCTAAATCTCTCAGAGGGAGGAGAGGCATCAATAAGCACTGCCAAGTGCTCGTGCTGCCTAGCAACCAGGCAAAAACAAGCCTTGCTTGAGAAGGAAGAGAAAATGAGCGTCAGGGGTGGGCAGAGAAGCAAACAGGGGAGGGTGAGGGACCCAGCCAAACCCGAGATGTGGGGAGGGGGGGCGGTGAGGCAGTGATGGCTCCTGAGAGGACACAAAGAGAGGATGTGCCTGGGCCAGGAGCCTGCTTTTGAAGCAAGAAAGTCCTGATGCCTCTTTGGTGCCTGCTGTCTAGCCTTGTGAGCAGTGTAGGTGATACTGGAATTTGGGGAGATGTTTGGTTAGCTGATCTTAACGCCTTGTTCTTATTGCTACCTGGTCCCTCTGCTTAGCAGGGCCAGCAAGAAAGCCAGAAAATGAAGACATCTCCTCACCTGGCTCCAACCTTAACCTTGACATTCTATGGGGAAAACAGGCACCAACACACAGAGGTCCCACACATGCCATGCAGGGATGCAGCTCTCCCCACATCAAGGGTGGCTGAGATGCTGAGAGAAACAATGTCAAGATAACAGGAGAGCTCAGGTGAAGCCTCGCCATCCAGGAAAGAGTAAAGCTAAGGCTGAAGTCTGAAGCTGCCACATGGGGACACAGATCTATCTTGGGCAGTTTTGTTAGGGGTGATAACGGCACTGTGTATATGGATATAAGTGCATACATACATGTGCATGGAGATGGGGCATGTTGAAGACAGGCAAGTGGAACGATGTCTGCATATGGTCTAGAATAATGCAACAAGGAATAGAAAGTAGGTGTTTCAAATTCCTGATAGCTAATCTGGGTTCTGGAGTGTGAGACTTGGGCAGCTCCTGCTGCTGCCTTGGTCCTCTACTATTATGTGCATTTGTGATTTTCATGATGAAGAAAATGTGTGACAAAAACCCCTCAATTTTCCTTGGATGTAACTCCATAATCTTGTCAAAATCTTAGCAAAATGTGTGTACTATCAGCCACTCAGGGAAAATTAGGCAATCACATGACATTGTGATTAATGTAAGAAATTCAGAAAATGACAAATTCTAGAAAAGATTGCTTTGGAAATGTAGACTGGGCACCAGGAAGCTAGGGTTTGGAGAATGCAAAACTACACTATATAGGAATTTTCTGATGGAGAGAATGAGAGAGCCCACTACATGGAGCCTGGATTATTTGGACACGGATCTCATCCCAGGCACTAATTGGTTACATGTCCTCTGGGATTTTATTTACATATCCATTCCTCAAACAACTAAAGCATCAGGATGGAAAAAATACCCCAAGGAGTCTATCTGGCCCCCAGGTTGCTTAGTCCAGTGGGATCCTCAAGGATGAAGAAGAGCTGGGGATGCACCACAAGGGGAGTGATATTCAGGAGGAGGGAGCACAGGCCCTGGGTTTTGGTGGGATAACATAGATTTCCATGGATGCAAGGCAGTTGGAGCTTAGGGACCTCCTAGGGATATGGCAGGGGATAGAACTGGAAAAGAAAGCTAAGCTTGCATCCACCTAACAAATAATTACTAAGTCCCTACCATGTGCCAGGCAATGTGCTAGGGAATGAAATATGGCAGCATGCAAGTCAGAGAAAAATCCCTACCCCCGCCCTGCAGAAATGATACTGGAACAAGGGGGGGGGTCAGGGGGAAGGTGATAGAAAAGATAAATGAAGCACATGTATTCTGTGACAAATGCCACTGCACAGTACACTCATTGGCGGGGGGGAGATGGAGGGTGTATTTTAGTTTGACTGTTTGAAACATGCTCTGTAGGAGGTAAGGAAAGGATGCTTTCTGATAGCTGAGGAGAGCACATTCTAGAAAAAGCATTAGAGATCTTAAGTACTACCTTTGTTCATTTGTGCTTCTATAACAAAATATCTAAAGCTGAATAATTAATAAAAAATAGAAACCTATTCCTAGCAATCTGGAGGCTGGAAGCCCAAGACCAGAACATTGGTATATTCTATGTCTGGCGAGAACTGAGACTGAGTCTCTGCTTCCAAGATGGCACCTTTCATGACCCTCTTTACCTTTTCTATAATGTCATTAATCCCATCATGAGGGCTCTGCCTGATGACTTAATTAGCCCCTGAAGTCCCACACCTGAACACTATTAGGTTGGTAATTAAGTAAGAAGGAATGAATAGGCCGGGACACATTCAGGCTCAGCAAATGAGAAAGGAAAGCTTTATTTTCCCAGCTACAGAGATAATGGATGCTCATCTGAGGGTCCAACAATTAAATCTTACCTTTTAAAGGGACCCACGTCTGAGCTCTGCAGAGCAGAAAGAAGTGGGAGAATGATGGGTGAACAATTGGGAAATGCCAGAAAAGTCATTATAACCATCTCAGTTAGGAGAGGGGTGGGACTTGTGAACCAGGGCATGAGAGAGGACTGAGCATTGGTACAAGTTGCCATTGGTGAGGCTGCCTGGCGAACAAGAGAGTGTGGAGAGTGATGCACTCTCTGGGAGAGAAGGTGGAGAGGTGGGAAGCCTGAGCTTTGTCACTGATTACCATGTGTCCTCCACAGGGGCCACAGTTCTCACCAGCACCCCACATCCAGAGCCAGCAGTCACCTTTCTACATTAAGAGTTGGTTCTTGTGCCTGGTGCCAGCCTCACCACTCTACTGTAGTGACAAGGATGGACCTCATACCACCACCAGGCAATCCTGTTTGAAAGGAACATTCTACCCTAAAAGCAGCAGTGAAACTTTCAGAGGGCAGGAAGATGCCCTTGTGCCCATTTATTTGCCTAAAGCCATTTTCATCTGTGAGTGAAGGTTGCCTGCCATTTTGGCCTTCAGGAAAGGTTGCCTGCTATGTGTATCCATTAGGCTAATTTGGTTTGGGTATAAATGAAAACTTTTGTCCCAAGCCTCTGTGTGTTCTTTGCCTCCAAACACCTCATTCTGCATTTGATGAGTTGGTGGGATTTATAGATGCAGAAGATATTTCTTTTATTTCATACTCAAGCTAAATAACAAATACTACCCACTAGTGCACATAAATGAGGCCAAGAATTGCTAAGTACACTTGTGCATGAAAAGCCAAGTGCCTGGGACTGGTCAAAGGTTTAACCGATTCTCAGTACAGCATCTGTTGCTCACTTTCTGCAACAAAAACACATGGCCACTGGGGAAATGAGCACGAATCCTACTGCCCTGGAGGCCGTATCTGGGAGGTGAAAATCTGAAGAGTGACCCTTAGGTGCCTGAAGGTGGGCAGGAGTTGGGGTGAGTGCAGAAGGGGCTCCTCCCTTCTGTCCTGCATTGGGTGCAGTCTGTTTGCTTCCTACCATCCCTTGATGCTCATCACCACAGCTCCACAACCACCACTCCATGGCTCCATTAGGCTGAGTCAGGGGCTCTCAGCTAGCGGTCAGCAGTCCTGGCTACAGAATGTATTAGTCCTAGGGCAAAAGGAAAACACGGAGATCCCTGTTTAAAAGGGACTCAGGGTGTGAAGGGGTAATGCTGTATACTTTTACCTTCTTTAGTCTACCTCAACTTGCTACCTGCTTTTCATTTGCTATTTAATGTCATAGTAAATAAAGAAAACTTGGAATGTTATATTATTAGTATGATTTGTTTCTGTTTTTTGAGACAGGGTCTCCCTGTAGCTCCAGCTGGTCTGGAACTCAATATGTAGACCAGTTTGACCTCCATCTCCCAGAGATCCCCCTGCCTCTGCCTCCCTAGTACTGGAACTAAAGGCCAGTGCTACCATGCCCAGTAAGGGTTGAATTTTTATTATGCATTCAGATCAAACTGATCAGGCATGCTAGAGAGTGCTATGTCAGAGTGCAGTGGAGTTAGTATACTATTAAGGTCTCATAAACTTGGGCCCATATTTCAGCTCAGTTACTCACCAACTGTCTGACCATTTGGGCATGCCACTTAATGTTCTAGAAAATGAGCAATAGGTAATGAAACTGTAGGGTTACCAAGATGTTTAAATGAGGTACCTAGCAAATACCTAATATAGGACTTGTACAGTTTTGTGTTCTTGCTTACCCAATGACCTGATAGTCTGACTTCTCTTTCCAAACGTTAAATGGTAACCTCACTTGTTACATCAGTTACACCAAGCCCCATGTCCTTTTGCTGGAAGATAGCTGCCAAGGGCATAGGAAATAAAATCTCAAGTCTCCCATTTAGAGAGGGCACTTGCTTGCTCATTTGTAGATAGTGGATACACCTTTGCCCTTCCTGTGCCAAATGAATAGGAGGCTAGACTGGACAGTTTCACAGGCTGCTGCCCTGAGGGCCAATCACTGCCTGTTCAGAGGCCCCAAGCTCAGCTGTTCTGTGGGTGCAAAACCTTTCTGTGTGTCCCCACTTCCTAGCCAGCCACACAACGCAAGGCCCCAAAACAGCTGGGGCATTGGATGAAATCCCTCTTCAGCACAGAACAGGAAGGAGTGTGGGCAAAATATGAGAACGGCTCAGCGTTGTGTTTCTTTGGGGAATAAAGTGACACTCGAATCCTCGGACGGCTTTTGTCTCTTGGTCCTGTGAGTTCCGTCTCATTGTAATAAGAACACCCACTCTCCTGATGTTGGCAAGTCCTGAAACAGCATGCCATAGATTGTTGGCAGCCTTGCCCTCATGATATAATATATTACATTTTTACCAATGTATTACCTCTGAAAATCTTAGGAAAAATTTCCAAGCCTCTGGAAATAAGTTCACAGAAAAGGTGAATCAAGACAAGGGATAGGGAAGGATTGAGTCCTCTGAGCTGCAAGTTTAGGGCCAGAGACAGGAACTGGGTCAAGGCCAAAGAGAAACAGTGGGCCACCTTTGAAGCAGGTTAGCCTTCCTACGGTAAGACCACTCTCACTGCCAGGTCCTAGCTAACCCTCCACCCCAACACATGTTCAATGAGGTCACTATAGCCACTCATGAACTGTTCCCAAAGGTCACCTAGGCCAAGGGGACTGTGATTAGATGGTAACATTTTAGGGCTCTTTTTTTTCCTGTTAAATAAAAAAAGAAGAGAACACATCACAAAACAACTTATTGTGTAAAATGAAGAATTGATTGGGAGAGCCAGAGGATACCCACTAATGCACAAGGATCTAGAACAAGAACAGGAATTGGTCACTTGGACCCAAAGCAGTGACTGGCTTCTCATCTAGGGGTGAATGGTCAGTCTCTGTCCATGTGGCCATCTCTGGTTTACCCTCTCTCTCTACAAACAGTGCTCTGTGTACATGGCTGAGAATAGTGGCCCTGAACGCCTGAGCTTCACCCTATTGAGCTCCAACATCAAAAGACAACTGGGCTGATGGTCAACTTCTTAGGGGTTCTAGAAGGAAGTTTGTAGTTTTGTGGGATCATGAGGTCAGCATGGTGAATCCAGGCTTATAGTCCTTCATGTAACAATGGGAGGAACAGTAACTCTCTCATTAAGGGATTGGGTCTCAGTAGATATACCAAAAGTCCCCCACATTACAAGTGGAAAATGCCAGCAGCTAAATCAGAACATTCTTTCAGTTCCCTGGTCATTTCCTTTCATAGCTCCTGTGTTCATCAATTCTAATTCATCTATGAATTAGCCATCTGCAGATGGCTCACAGTCTTCAGACGGATCTAGGCTGCCTTCGTTGTCTTTCTCCTGCTGAATGTACTGGAATTCACACTGCAGAAGAAATGTCAGGAAAGTGCAAGTATCAAGGCACACAGGCAAGTAGGCATCTTTTCAACGAGAGTGGTTTGATAGTTCACTATTGACTAGTGAAGTCACAACCTGCAGTGGCCATAAACTATTGCACAAAGAAAGCAGGCCTGGTGAGGGAGGAAAAAGGGAACTGATGGCAAGAAAGCTGATTCCAACTAACAAGACAGCGAGAGCCTTGGCATCCCTGATGGATGTCATGGTTAAGTGCTAGCTGACCTTCTGAGGTTACACCCCATTCAAACCTCAGTCCTAGAGGGCAACCTGAAACCCAAGGCCATGGGAGGTGACCATCTGTGAGCCCTAGTGGATTAGTGCTGTGGCTTGTGGGAGGGGTGGCTTCCAGCTGGCTGTTTGTTCCCTAGGTACCATAACTCAGAGGCCAGGTGTGCTCTGGGACCCACAATAATACCAAGTAATTAAGATAAAATGCTCTGGACTACATCTCAGGCATATTCTTTTATGACCAGAACAAAAGGTTGGTTGATGAAGTAATTTTTGGTGGAGAAAACTGTAGCATCTATAATTAAATGTATGTTTAGGATTTTTTGTTTGTTTTTCAATATCCCATTGTAATTGTTGCCGAGCTACTCCAAAGCTCATGTTTCCTAATTTACTATCTCTCGCTATAGTCCTCTGGGACACAGTAATTGAATTTTGCTGGCATTGTTACCATATTACCAACAAGCCCGTCTTCTTAAGCAGAATCAGTTAAAGCCTGTTCATTGGCCCATGATGCTCAAAGGATTGGTAATCAGAGTGGACTCCAGTCTGAGCCCAGTGAGACTAGCTACTGCTTGTCAGTGGAGTACAGTTAAGGTTAGATGAGGTCAGCTCTGAACATCTTCTGCAGCTAGCAAAGCCTCGGATCCTTGATGGAGAGAAAAGAAAAATAAGAGGTTCCAAAGGGGCTACCCCTAGATGATCAGATTGTGACTCATTCTAGGCCAAGTAGACACCCTCTGGGAGATAAGAGTCTGCATACTTGGTTGAGGACCAGGAAATTCCACAACGAGATGTTGAAATTCCATCTAGTAAATAAAGGAATATATGTAGATGGACAGCCTACAACATCCTTACACCCAAAACAGGAAAATTAAAAAGTCATAACTTTAGATGTATCTTAGGGTGACATGGGGAGAATGAGATCATCTAAATTTAGGTTTATTTTACATCAGAGTCTCAAGTGAATTCTTATCTAAAAATGATCTTTAAGATTTTTTTCTAAGTCTGTATTCCTTAAAGATTGACTCCCAAATATAGAGTGCATAGGATTCAGATTCATTTGCTGCTTGCTTTGTGTTAGCCCTTGGGAAGTCTGAAACCATTGCTACTTTACCTGGAACATGGAAACACAGATTGTGTACCCCCTGGATCAAAATGCTAAGGACCAGAAGCATTCAGGGTTTCAATTTTGGAACATTTTCATGTCTATAATGAGGTGCCTTGGGGATATAGCCGAACTTAAACACAAAATTCACTTATATTTCAGACTTCTCATACACAGAAGCCGAAAGCGGTTTTATACAGCACCTTTAATGCCCCTGAATGTTTACCTCAGCCTTTCACATGAGGTCAGATGAGGAATGTTCCACTGGTGTCATTCAGCACGCAAAATGTTTTGGATTTTGGATTTCCCCCTTAGATATGCTTGACATATAGCTATGTGACTATAGTCTCTCTGAGAGAATCGAGGGATGAGTATCTGAAGAGGCACCAGCACCCAGTCTTGACTGAATTCTACTCTACCATGGTATTTGTTGAGGAAATTTTAAATAACGTGCTTGGAAGAGGTTGACATTGGATGGTGAATGTTTATCATTTTTCACCTCATTTTCTGAGACAGGGTCTTCCACTGAACCCGAAGCTTTCCACTTCATCTAGACTAGCAAGCCATCAAGCTCCCAGGAGCCTCCTGTCTTCAGTCCTTAATGGTAGGATTATATGCTGTCATGCTTGGCTTTTTATGTAGGTAATGGGGATGGGATTTGAACTCAGGTCCTTTTGCTCACCTAGAAAGTGCTGTTATCCACTGAGCCACCTCTCTACCCCCCCATAAAAATATTTTTAAAATACTGCACTATCAGGAAATGCAGGGGCTAAAAGGACAGGACTGTTGGAGGAGCTTCTCCTTCTAAATTCGTCCCTGTCATGTTGTAGAACACTGGAGAGCAGCAAGGCTCCTCAGCTGAGCGCCCCACATGTCTGAAGGCTTTAGGCCAAGGACTTTGGATAGTGCTATTTGAGCAGCTGAAATCCGTATGTCACTGGAGGCTACATCCTCTTTGACCCCTAGATCATATTTCAACTCTGAGTCTGTCAGTCTCCTAAGAATGCCCTTTCCGATGAACGAGGCTGGAATCCTTTGGCTTTGTCCACATTCTTCACTTTTCCACATCCAGATTCCTTGTCAGAAAACATCAGCTGCTCTATCAGTTCTCTGTTGTTTTCCTACCCCTTCCCTCTTAGTTAATAATCAAGAAAATGTTCCTGGGGCTGGAGAGATGGCTCAGTGGTCGAGAGCACTGGCTGCTCTTGCAGAGGACTTGGGTTTGGTTCCCAGCACCAACATAGTTGCCAACAACTATCCATAACTCCAGTTCCAGGGGATCTGACGTCCTCTTCTGTCCTCCATGGGCACTGCACGACATGGGTGCACTTACATACCTATAGGCAATATACTCATACACATAAAAAAAATACAAATAATAAATAAAATATATACAAAAAGAAAATGTTCCCAATGAAAGCAGCCATTTGAGGACTGAAGAGTGTTGTGAGTTGAATCATGTCCCCTCCAAATCCATACGTTGATATTCTAGTCCGCCCCCCACATACTCAGGTCCTCGAGTGTGGCTTTATGTAGAAATAGGGCTGCTGTAGATATAATTAGTCAACATGAGGTCATATGGAGTGGGTGGGTCCCTGATCCAATGTAACTGGTTTCCTTATCTAAGGGAATTTGGGCACAGATGCACAGATAGGGAGGGCACCATGTGGAGTGCAAGGTAGGAGTCCATGGCTGGTGGGGCCGCTGACCTTGGCCTATTTATCATCATTACACCAGGGGACAAAATTAGTATCTTTATGCTTGTAAATGCACAAGACCAGGAGATGCACTCCAATGGAAAGGATTCATGTGTGTAAGTCCTGGGGTTGGGGGAGGCAGAGGCATGAGTCTACCTGCCAAAACACATGGAACTGTGGGCAAACCATGGGAATCCAGGTGACAGGATTCTGTACGAAGATTGCAAACTCTATCACACCTTTTTGGACTTTCAGCCTCCAGGCTGAGACAACATGTTTCTCTTGTTTACCAACTCCCAA
>NW_008345290.1:8777033-8777346 GCF_000622305.1 Nannospalax galili
CTGGTGGAGGACAGAAGAGACTGTCGGATCCCCTGGAACTGGAGGTACGGACAGTTGATAGCTGCCATGTGGGTGCTGGGATTTGAACCCGGGTCTTCTGAAAGAACAACCAGTGTTCTTAACCACTGAGCCATCTCTCCAGCCCCCCCCTAGCAACATTTTATAAATGGCAACATCTTCATGGAAACAGAGCCCCTGTGGTCCTCTTACCCTTGACCTAGCAGAGTCAGGGACTGAGCACTGTTTCCACCCTGGCTTCCATGCAGCTGTGCTCCACTATCCTAGAGCAACTTGGAGCTGTCCTGTAAACTCC
>NW_008345290.1:8777455-8799199 GCF_000622305.1 Nannospalax galili
TGCTGAACTGAGGTCAGGGAGGGGGGAGGGGGAGGGGGGAGGAAAGCAGACCATTTTCCAAGGTCATATATCTCACCTCTGCCTGCCCCAATCAGATTGCAATCACAGCTGAGAGATGGAAACACAGATTGTCCACATTCTGCAGCCTGGCTCAGCTCCCTTATAAGGAAAAACTATGCCCCTTGAAGCCTTGCAGAATGGAGCTGTGATTGTGAATCTGAGCTTTGGGATAAGGATGAGAGTCTAATGCCATTTTCCTGTGCAGTAAAAATAGAGCAAGTTAAAAGAGGAAAGAAAATATAAGAAACCAAACATTCTCCTTCTCTCTCCCTCTCGTTCTGTGTGTATCTCAGTTTTCCATCTCTCTGCCTCTGCCTCCCCCAACCCCAGGACTTACACACATGAATCCTTTCTTGGAGTGCATCTCCTGGTCTTGTGCATTTACAAGCATAAAGATACTAACTTTGTCCCCTGGTGTAATGATGATAAATAGGCCAAGGTCAGCGGCCCCACCAGCCATGGAGGAGGCTCACTCTGGCAACCACAGATAATCACTTACCTGGTGAGACTCATTGCCTATACTTCAACACATGCCTACAGTGTTGCTGAAATGTCTCTTATCTCACAGAAACACTTGTCTTTCTGGGGCAGAAAGAAATTCATAAATTATCAGCAGGCCTTGAATCTTTTTTTTTTTAAGTCTTAGTCATGATATTGTGGGGAAAGCAAGTGAAGAATGAGGACACAGTGAAAATGAAGCTGCTGTTAGGCATGTAACAATGCTTTGTTCCATGTTCTAGAAAATCAACAGATCCAAAGATTTGCAGTGAAAAATTCCTCCTACCATAATTTCCTTCCTTATGAGGCTAATGTTAAAGAAAGTGCTGGGACTGGAGAGATGGCCTGGTGGTTAAGAACACTGACTGCTCTTGTAGAAGACCCAGATTCCATTCCCAGTATCCACATGGCAACTAACAACAGCCCTTAACTCCCGTTCCAGGGAATCCTCCTTCTGCTTCTGACGTCTAAGGGCTTTGCATCCATGTGCAATCACACACACACACACACACACACACACACACACGAATTCTATACATTCACACAAAACATACACATAAAATAAAAATTTTAAAGTGCTTAAAAATTTACTACCATTTATTGAGAATCTACTGTGTGAAGCAGACGAGGCAGAGATTGCTGAGGCCAGGAGACAATGCAGATTCCACCCAAGCAGTCCAAAGTCTATAAATAAGACAAAGGGAAGACATCCACACTAAATCTAACGAATGCTCTTTTTTTTATCTTTACTTGAGGCAGGGTCTCATGTATCCCAGGCTTGCTTTGAACTCCAGATATGTAGCTGAGGATGACCTTGAACTTCTGGTCCTCCTGCTTCTACCTCCTGAGTGCTGGGATCATAAAAGTGGACCGCCATGCCCAGTTTATGCAGTGCTAGGGATCAAATCTGAGGCTTTACATATGCCAGCCAAGAACTCTACCAACTGAGCTATTTTCCTGCCCCAAATGCTGTTTTTTTGAGGACTATATTTCCGTATTAAAGATAGAAAAGTTATAATAATATCCTCACAGTCAAATGCGTTGTCTCACAACATTTGTCAGTTTTCAGCAGTGACTAGATGTGGAATTGCAGCTGTTAAATGACTTTCTCCAACATGTGAATGTATATAGCACCCTAGACAGTACCCAGATTCTGCATATACCAGGGAACGATTGAACAGCGGCCTTGCAGGCCTTGTTGGGAGTCTAGGAAACCCATGCTAACCCAGTCCTGTGGAGATGTAAAGAGAAACAAGGGAGAAGTCTCGCCCGTAGGGAGCTCACAGGCTGGAAAGAACTGACCCTGCAGTGTACCACAGTGACCCAGCCATGTCAAGGCAGACTGGAGTGTTTGTGCCTGTTAGGCAGGCTACATGTCCATGAAATATTAAGGATGAATATTATTTTCTGGATAGTGCCCTTTATGTATTGCATAAGAAAAATATGCAAAAAGCAAAGGTCAAAGTTCACAGAACTAAAACATGATTTTCAAAGTGTTGTAGTGGGAGAGAAATAGCCACACGGTGAATTTTAAGAAAAGTCACTGAGGTTTTATCCATCATGATGGGTACCCCTGAAGTGACAAAGTGCCAGGATTGACAGCAAGAACTCTGGAGCCAAAGAGCCTGGCTTTGAATTTGTCTCCAGCACCTCCCCACTCAAGGATCCCCACTCCACATTTGCACCTGCTCCATGCCTGGACTCTATCTCTAATTTGTGAAAGCAGCAATACCTACTACAGAGGGTGGATTTTATGTGAACTAAGTGATTTGTTATAGGGAGAGTTGGGAAATAGCAGAGGACACATGACACATGGCTAGAAAAACATGTTAAATTAAACAAAATATCAAAGGCCCTAACAATATCTAAGTGAAATGGCATATGAATAATACCAAGACAAATTCTCCAAAATTGTTTCCCCCTTCAGTAGTCTGTGCCCTGTTGCCAGTTCCTAATAGCTTTGCCGTAGGCAGTTTTAAAACTAATGATTTTATTTTCCTTGTGACAATGAGCTATTTTTCTCTGTCTAAAATGATGACAATCCCAGGGCATTAGGCTTTTATAATTCTGGCCAGGAGATGCATTTGGGAATTATTCTGCAAAAACATAATCCTACTGTTTCTAACTCAGCACACTTTTTTACTCCCACCAATACTGGCTGCAATCCAGGATTTGTTTAAATGTAACCATGTACAGTGGGAAGTCTTGGCCTTTTGTTAGACACAGTTCCTTTCTTAGCAAATGCTACATTTAGAAAGATCTGTAAGTAAACATTCTGATTCCATAATGCCCAAAGCAGCTGCCCATAGCCTTATCCGCTGGACTTTAAAAGGTACAAAGCTTTCCATATCCTCTCTGTTCTAGTTTGCTGTCTATTGCTATGATAAAATACTGATTCAAGGCGGAGGCAGGTGTATCTCTGTGAGTTCAAGGCCAGCCTGGTCTACATAATGAGTTCCAGGACAGCTGGGGCTACAGGGAGACCCTGTCTCAAAAAGACCAAAAATATAAATATATATATATATGATGGCCTGTGCTTGTGATTCCAGCCTGTGTTGGAGAGGCAGAAACAGCAGATCCCTGGGGTTCACTGGCCAGCCAGCCTAGCCTAATCAGTGGACCCCAGGTCACTGGGAGATCTTGCTTCAAAAAGGAGGTAAACTACACCTGAGGAACACCACCAAGGTTGATCTCTGGCCTCCATATGCATGTGTACGAAGAAAGGGTTTATTGCCTCTTACACGTCCATGTGACAGTTCATCCTTAAGAGAATCAAAGCAAGAACTGAGGCAGAGACCACGGCATAATGCTTACTGGCTTGCTCTCACTACTTCCTTCTTTTATTAATTTTTTTATTGAGCTTTTAAAATTTCATACATTTCCCACTCAAATCCAGAACCCCTCCCCCATCCATGCCTCCTCCTATTCCCTTGCTGAACCCTATGCACTCTGCCATACGTACTGAGTCCTATTCATTCAGGTGTTTATAACTGAATTTGGTGTTTATACCAAAGTCCTTCAGTGTAAATGTATCCACTGGACTCTAGTCAGCCCATCCAGTGGTCCCATGTAAGTCATACTCTCCCTCACCCAGCAGCAGTCAGTTTCAAATAGTTCTCAATTTAGTGCTGGCCTACTACTTATTTCTCACCTCCCCTTTGGGTCTCTGTTTCATTGAACTGACGTGGGTCCTGCACTTGACACCACTGCTACCACAGGTTCACATGAGCAAGCCTCCAGTGGCCTGGAAGCCTTCACCTCCCTATAATAATGAACCAGCCCTCGCTCTTAGAATCTTTCTACCTCCTCTTTCGCAATGGTCCCTGAGCCATGGGTGGCTGAGGTTCTGTATAGGAGACTCATCCTGTCTCCCATCTCTACAGTCCTTTATTCTCCAAAGCTTGGCCAGAGTGCATTGCACTGGTAAGAGTTGAGGGGTGCATTAGCCCTCTCCCTATCCCATATTCTGCTATGTTCCATGGGCTCAGTATGCTTTCTTATGCAACCCAGGACCACCTGCCCTGGGGTGGTACCACCCTGAATGCTGGGCCCTCCCACATCACTCAACAATAAGAAAATCCCTCATAGACATGCCCAAAGACCAGTCTGATAGAGGAAATTCCCCAATTGAGGTTCCCTCTTCTAAGATGTGTTAAGTTGACAAGGGAAACCAACCAGGACACCCTCACTTAAACTGTTTCAGGTATCACTTAAATCACATCTAACTTTAAGGCTATTTGATTACAAAAGGAATCCCACATTAATTTTGTTTGAAAAATAAAATCATGTTTTATACAATGTTGAATGGGAGAGTTATGTAAAAAGAGAACATTCTAGAGTATTAATTTGTATATGATCATATGATCTATTATAAAATTTAATTTAATAGTACTTTTATCCTGTACACAAGCTCTTTGAAAACACAATCCCTTAAATCAAGATGTCTTAATTATTACAGGTGATAAACACTGCTGAAAAAAATTTTAAATGAAAGTATCAGCATGCTATTTAACAAATAATTCTGCATGGTACCTGAAGTTTGCAGTGGGAAACAGCAAAAGCCAAACCCAAATCCAGTTTAGGAAGTGGCTTAATTGATTCAACTCCTCAGTTATGGCCTAAAACAAGGCATGACATATTTGTCTCCAAGGATAAAACTATTTACATGATTTGACACATGTCTAATACTCAATTATTAATATAACATATAAGACAATATAGCAGAACTGGGCAAGGTGGCACACACCTTTAATCCCAGCACCCAGGAGGCAGAGACAGACAGATTTCTGTGAAATTGAGGCCCACTTTGTCTACATAGTAACTTCCAGGCCAGATGGGGCTACATGGAGACCCTGTCTCAAAAAAAAGTCATTTTTGCACAAATGGAGACTATTACTATTACAGACGTCCAGAATTGGCCAAACACAGATGCTTAACCCTATGTGACTCATCTTCAATGCAACCTCTACACATAGGATGAATGCATCTCTCAACTATCACCAAGAAGTTTCCTTATGCAGTAGATGGTGATTAACACAGAAATCCACAATTGGCCAATGTACAGCAAACAAGATGCCTCAGAGTGCTTGCCCTTGAACAGGACACCTATTTCAAACCTCTGCCTCCCAAGGCTCAGAGATCATTGTGGAAAAAGAGGCGGAAAGAGGGGTTGGATGACCACAGGAAACAGTCTTCCAGACAAGCTGGTCAGTTACTCATATGAACTCGCAGCCATGGTGACAGCATACACAAGTCCATGAAAGCTAGAACCAGACAAAAATCCTAGCATAGACATGGGGAAATCGATAAGAAATCCCAATCCAGCCTAAGGAACTTTTGGTAACTGATGGTTGCTGGGAAGGGGAGAGACAATATCTCACAGAGTTGGGATTCTTGGTGAGCCCAGTGGAGGGACTAAGACTGAAGGACATTTGGGGACTCAAATCAGACTCTGTAGGCCACATATAATTTTAAAAAGATAAACAGAAAGAGAAGCAGTCTATCATTTAGAGATAAATCAGTCAGTAAAACTAGACCTCAGAGATAACTCATTGAAACCATGAGAAAGAGATGTCAACATAGTGGACGTAAATATAACAAAAGACCTGATGAGAAGTTACACGCATACATCAGTAGACAAGAAATTTCAGCAAATAGATAGAAACCTTTTAAAAATTTTAGAGAAAACATACTAGTGAAAGATTAGCCATCTTAAGTAGAGGTAAATTGAAATTCAATTTTTTAAGTATAAAAGAAAAAATTCACAAACACAAAAGAACTACACAGTGTGATTATATAGTTAACACACATGTAATTAGATTTCCAGATAAATAAAATAAAGAAAAAAAGGAAAGCAGAACAAAAATATTTGAAGAAATAATTGAAAAGGCTAAGAGTTTCTTAAAATGATTGAAAGAGAATCATCTATACATCCAAGAGTGCCAGAGGCCCAAGAAGTTACAGAAATTTTGTTTTTGCTTGTTTTTGTATTTTTTAGAGACAAGCTCCAAGATGGCCTGGCACCGGCTAAATAGATTAGACTGGCCTTGAAGCTGTATTGATCTTCCTGCCTCAGACTCTTCGATGCTAGGAGCATAGAACTGCGCCTCGGTGCTGGGCTGCCGTTCCCTCCTTAACTGATTCTAATGATTTGGAATCATACAGGCTCCATCTCTCCTATTCTACTCTGCCATTTCAGTGTGAGAGTGGCCACAGAGAAAACAAAAACAAATGGGAATGACTGTGACCCTGTGAAATCATTTACAAGGGCTGGCACTGCTGTGGAAGCTGAACAAGAATTTGAGGTTAACCTGCGCTACATAGTAAGACGTTGCCTCAAAGAAACAAAACAACATAGTTCTATTTATAAAAGTGAACAGGTGATCTATAGGGCCAATCTCTACTCTAAATTAAGATTCTTATACTAAAACATAGAAAGCATTTCTACACTATGCATGAATGAGTCAAATATTTTGAGATAGCTCCCTGTGATTAAGTATGAGATACATATTGTGAACTCTAGAGCAAAACCTCCTAGAACAAAGTTTAGCAGGTGTGTAAGCTATGTGGTCAATGTGTAGTAACCAAATCATTTATTTCTATATACTGGAAATTAGAAATTGGTGCAATTAGAAATTGAACTTTTTTATAAATCAACATTTCTACTAGCATCAAAAGACCATGAAATACAGGCAGGGCTAATGATGTAGAGTTAAGATTTTTCTGGCTGAAAACCACTGTTATCTATCAGGTAAATTCAAAGGAAGTAAATAAATTGGGAGATGTGCAGCATTCACAGATCTAGGGTTGGTAGTTAAGATACCAGTTCCTGCCAGGATGGTGGTATATGTCTGCAATCCCAGCACTTGGGAGGTGGAAGCAGAAGAACCACAAGTTCTAGAACACCCTGGATTACACAGTGAGACTTGTCTCATAAAATGAAACAAACCATGCCAGGTCTCTGTAATAAATCAATAGACAATGCAGCCCACTACAGTCTGAATGTCTGAGCCCCGGATAAACATCAAATTCGTCCACTGAGATCCCTCCCTAAGGTGATGGCATTAAGAAATAGTACCTTTGCAGAAGTTGGTGGTACACATCATTGATCCCAGCATTCAGGAGGCTGGGAGATTCAGACCTGGACTATACAATGAGCTCTAGGTCAGCACAGGGAGACCTATCTAAAAAAAAATAAAATAAAATAAAAATTAAAAAAAAAAAAGAATAGGGCCTTTAGGACAAGTTAGGCTTTGGGCAGAGCCCCTGAAAATGAGATTAGGACTCTTACAAATGAGGCTCTAGCCTGGGCTCCTTTGCCCCAAGTGCTGCGTGAAAACACAAGAAGAAAATGAAGCAGGCTATCCCCAAATGCCAGATTTTCCAGAGTTCTGATTTCAGATCTCTCAGCCTAATTGTAAACTGTTTATAAGCTTCCTAGTTTGTGATATTTTTATTACAGAAGCTAAATTATCCAAAATGTAATCCGAATAAAAATCTTACTAGATATTTAAAATGTTATGTATTTACTTATGTATTTAGTGTGTGTGTGTGTGTGTGTGTATGTGTGTACACATGTGCAACAGCAAGCATGTGGAGATCAGGGGAAAGTTGGCAGGAATTGCTTCTCTTTTCTACCATGTAAGTCCCATGATTTAACTCAGATTTATAGGCCTGGTAGCAGGTACCCTACCAAAGGAGCCATCTCACCCACCCACAGACATTTTCAAAATAGCAATAACATACTGATTCCAAATATTTTATTGTTTATTTTGATGCTGGGGATCCAATCCAAGGTCATACATATGCTAAACATCCACTCTACCACTGAACTGCACTCCTGGTCCTCCAAAATATGCACACAGTTAAAAAGGCTAAGTAATAAAAGCCAACTTTAATGGGGAAAACCGTATTTGGAAGACTAACGCCTAATTTCAAGATTTGCCGTATAAGCAAAATAACTTAATATTGGCATAAGAATGGGCATGAATCGATGTTTCAGCATAGTTTCAAGAACAACTTAGGGATTGTTTTAAGCATAGTTGCAGAGCCCCAGCTGTCCTGGAACTCCCTATGTAGACCAGGCTGGCCTTGAACTCACAGAGATCCACCTGCCTCTGCCACACAAGTGCTGGGATTAAAGGTGTGTGCCACCACGCATGGCTCAATAAAGACCTTATTTAAACAAAAGGTACTGGACAACTTTATCCATAATTGGTTTATACCTCACATTGTATGGTGTGTGTGCTGGATAGCTTCAGTTGTCAACTTGATACACCTGGGTAGAGGGAATCTCAGCTGATTGCCTCCATTAGATTGGCCTGTGGCCTTGTCTATGGAACATTTTCTTGATTCTTGAATGATACAGGAGGGCCCACCCCACTGTGGGCAGTGTCACCCAAGGCAGGTGGTCCTGTGTTTTATAAGAAATGAGACTGAGTAGAGGTCAGGGGAGCAAGTCAATAGGCAATATTCCTTCATGATCTTTGCTTCAGCTCCTGCCCCCACGTTCCAGCCCTGAGTTCCTACCCTGACTTCCCTTATTGATGAACTGTGACATGGGAAATGTAAGATAAAATAAACCCTTTCCCTCTCAATTTGATTTTGGTCAGTGTTTTTATCATAGAAATTGAAACAAACTAAGACAGTATGAAAATAAATTTGCAAGCCAGGTGTGGCGATGCATGCCTGGAATATCAGCACTGTGGGGGCTGAGGCATGAAAGTCATAAAGTTGAGGACATCCTGGGGTACAGCAGGATGTTGCAGCCAGTCTGCCTATGCAGCAAGACCCAGTCTCAAAAACAGCAACAAAAATCAATTTGATATGGATTATCGGCTTAAACATAAAGAAAACCACTGCTAAGAAAATAAAAAGATAAACCACAGACTAGGAGAAAGTATGTGCATGATTTGTATTTGACAAAAGACTTATATCCAGGACACATACGCTTGGTTATGAGGGATTCAATAAGAAAATGTTTGGACCAATGCTTCTCCAAAGGGATATAAGTGAAAAGATGTCTGTGAAAGGGTTCCCAGTATGACTGACCTTCAAGGAGACGCAAGGTAAAAATCAGATGACATACTACTATATATCTACAAGAATAGTAAAAGAAATAATGAAAATATGGAAGGAAAAGAGAAAGGAAGGGAAGGAGGGAAGGAGGGAGAGAGGGAGAGAGGGAGGGAGGGAGAGAGAGAGGGAGGGAGGGAGGGAGGGAGGAATCAGGAAAAAGACAAGTTCTGGAAAGTATTTGGGGGCTGCTGGGACTATCATGCATTGTTGGTGGGAATGCCAAACTCACACTGTATAACCACTTTTGAAAATTATTTGGTAATTTCTTATAAAATTCTTAGCAATCTCATTCCTTGGTTGTTGGTAAAGAGAAATGCGGTATGTATACACACAAAGACTGTGTACAAATATTTTAGCTGCTATGTTCCTAATAGCCTAAAGGTGAAAACAAGCCAGATGTGCATCAATGGACTATCACTCAGCAATATAAAGGAATGGATTCATGCAGCAACATGGCTATCTCTCAAAGCACTATCCTAAATGACAAAAGAGATGCAAATGATATGTATCATCTGCATCCATATTATGCTGTTCTAGAAAAGGTGAAACTGTAGGGACAGATAGAGCTATGGTCACCAGGGGCTAAATTCAGAGAGTGGAAATTTGCTACAAAGGAGAACAAAGGAACTTTTTGTGGTGATGCAAATGCTCTATGCTGCAACTGTGTGCATGGCTCTAGGATTTTGTGTATTGATGGAAATGGGTGGAACTATATCCTCAAAAGGGTGAATTTTACTCCATGTAACTCCCGTGAAAGCATATTGGCACATGCCTATGATCTGAGCACTGGACAGGGCTGGGGGGAATCCCTGGGGTCTAGTCAGTCTAGCCAAATCTCTCCAGGTTCAGTGAGAGACACTTTCTTGAAAAACAACATGGAAAGTGACAAAGGAAAATTGCCAAGGTGGACCGCTGGCCTCCACACACCTGCAGTCACACATACAACACAGGCATGCAAAGAAAGAGAGAGAGGAGAGAGAGAGAGAGAGAGAGAGAGAGAGGAAGACAAGGAGGAAAAGGAATAAGAAAAGAAGAATATAAAGCATGATGCTTGTTTAAGAAGTTGATAGCTGGAATGCAAACTATGGAAAGATAATTTCGTTTTTGGTATTTTATTAGGGTTGAAATTTCCAATCAAGATCATCATGCTATATTTATTTAAGAGAAAAATCTGTTCTTAGGGGTAAAGAAAGATGATCTTGGAAATTGGTCTCTGTATTTAAGACAGTGGTTCAGCAAACAGAGCAGAGCATGAACATTTGCTAAATCTGGGTAAGGACGGCGAGTGTGTGAAATATTTTTGCAACTTTCCTGGTGAACTTTAAATTACGGTCTTTTAGAAAAGAATCAAATAAAAAGAGGATAATAATGATGAGGCTACAATGTTGAGAAAGGCGAGCCCGAGTTCAGGAAAGCCAGATGCAGAAAGCAGTGTGTGTGCACATGTGTGCATGTGTGTATACAGGAAATCAAGGCAGTGAGGGCCTGTCTATGTTTAGACAATATGGCACTGATATGGATCTCTGGCGTGAGCCAACATGGCTAATGCTAGACATGGGGGACGGTTATGAGTCAGCACAAAATGACTGACACAGGATATCCAGGATCTCAAAAAGTAAACA
This sequence comes from Nannospalax galili, assembly GCF_000622305.1. NCBI lineage: Eukaryota > Metazoa > Chordata > Mammalia > Rodentia > Spalacidae > Nannospalax > Nannospalax galili. The sequence continues at coordinate 8,788,213 of NW_008345290.1, forward strand.
GTGATGTAATCTGTTATATAACCAGTTTTGAGAAGAAGCCACTTTTGTGTGATTTCCTATAAAAGGTCCTTGGGACCAAGGAGATGTGTGCTTTTGACCAGTGGCCTATGTGCCCTTGTCAGAAGAAAATAAAGCATGCCTCATTTGCCAGTGGCTCCATAACTCTTTAATCTCCTGACTCCTCATCACCCTCTTCCCTCTTTGTCCCTGAACTCAGCCTCCACAGTGTGTGTGTTTCAGGAGCTGATGCAGAAGTGGGAAAATATGCACGGAAAGAAGATAGGAGAAGGTTGAAGAGACAACACAGAAAACTTCCTCCAGAAAGCAAGTGTTTTTCTTCTCAATATGATTCTTCTCATCAGCAAATAATAATACACGGAGTAAACGGGTATCTGAACTACAAAAAGAAGCTGTTCCCATCAGCAGGGGAGCCCAAAGTTCACTCCTGTGGAGTGAGGAATGAGTGGGCAAACATGACAAAGGACATATGAACCATTACAGTTGTGCAGTCCCACAAACATCTCCCAAGGAGGAGATGTGTTCTGTACCTGTGCCACCGTGGTAAAGTAGTTTAAGGAAAACAACCAGAAAAATTCAAGAAACAGACACTTCCCCATTTCCACCCTCAACTCATATAGGTATATACAAAGCCACAATGCATACCAAGAGTACATACAAGATACATATACAATGTGTACACACAGCAGTGTGTGGAGTAGATACTACAACAGTAGGTTGTAGAAAGAGGTATAGTTATCAGTTTAAAAGACAACTTTACCTGTAAGATGACTTAACAGGTAAAGGCACTTACCACCAAACCTGAAGGTCTGAGTTCCATTCTGGGACCCACTTGGTGAAAGGAGAAAACCAACCCCTTCAAATTTATCTCTGACTTCTACCTGTTTGCTGTGGCATTTTCTTGCCCATACATGCATGCACACAAAATAAATAAGTGAAAACATAATAAAAATGTTTTAAAAGACAAAAGATTACTCAAGAGTATAAAAGGCAAATTATAGGATCTCATGAGGGAGAAAGGGACACAGGAGAGGGAGGTGAGATGACGAAAATGTACAGTTGAGGGTCAGCAGAATGACTCAGAGGGTCAAGGTCCTCGCTGTGCAAGCCTCATGACAGTTTTATTCCCCGAACCCATAGTGGAGAGAGATGATTCCTGAAAGTATTCCACTGACCTTCAGGCACACCCACAAATATACCCACACCCCCCACACACACCTGTCAGGGCCTGCTCTCCTCATCATACACAAACACAGTAATAATCATAATTTTTTTTTAAAGTTAAGGCATAGTCGGTCTTCATTATTCTCAAATTCCACATCTGAAAATCCATCTTCCTACCACAATTTGTCATCCCAGAATCAACACTCTCTAGCACTCCCATGGTCACTTGCTGAACAGTTGCTCCTAAGTGCTCTAAGCTAAGTAGAACTGTTATTTCGACTCTCATACTGTAAACAAGTGTCCTTTTCACAGGTCTGCTTAGTGACAAGTTTTTAGCATTCTTGTGCTTTCTGTTTGTAATTCTTCTGCTTAACAGGGCTCTGGGTATAATGTCGAAATGTTGCCCATCTCCCTGAGCTCAGGAAGTCTGTGTTGAATGTCATGGAGGGAATATGTGTTAGATGTGCTTTTTTCAGACATTGACCTAGAGTGCTATTGGCTGACAGTCCATAGTAGATGAACCACTTTATTAAATAGGATGCCTTTAAACAGAAACACATAAAACAGTTCTGTATTGATAGGGTGATGAAAATATGAGCAGAAGCTTCCAGGAATTTGTGGTTTTCAGCTGGTAGTAATGGTTCAGTATGCTGCAATCCTGTGTTCATACAGACTAAACTGTAATAACACTAAATACATACAACATACGTGTAATAGATACAACAATAGAATGTTGGTGGAATGAAGTGTTACTCCCAATTTAAAAGACAAAAGAGGGCAAGTGAGATGGATCGGCATGTAAACATGCTTGGGCCCAAGACTAAAGACCCGAGTTCCACCTCCTTGAACCATATGGCAGAAGGCTAGGACTAACTCCTGCAAGTTGTCTTTGACCTCCATATGTGCCCTGTGGCAACTGTGCTTAAGCTTAAACTACAAAGAAAGAAATCTAATTTACAATGGTAGTTGGGTTTGAGAGGGTTTAGAGATATAAACCGGAGGATTTTTTTCAATGGAGGCATTTCACTCTGAAAACAAACATTAAAAAATGTTAACTCGATGAGAAGTACTAATATGGGTGTTCCTTATCATTGGTAGGTAGTAATCTCTTAAAATAAAAATATGGAGGATACCACAGTTAGAAAAAGGGGGATAAGAAGGTGGTAGTCTACAGTGAGACTGTGTTTTCTCATGCTTCAGCATACATGCACTCAGAGCCAAGTGCGACATCAGCTGCAGGGTAAGTATTGCTTCTTCAAAAACTGATTTAAAAAAGGGAATCACTCTTACATGGCTACAGCTCCCCCATCCCAGCACAGGCTATGTCACAGAGCTAGAATTGTAAAGTACTTGTCAGTCTGAAAGCAATGTTATATACCTACATAGTCAGGATATGCTGTGGTCTGCAACCCTGGTGCATGACAGTCAAATCCTATCTACATAGGATACCAGTTCATAGCCAAATTACAAATCACCTTACTGTGTCAAGGAGTAATCATACCACCTGTAGCAGTAATACTCTCAAACAGATGAAGTGGAATGTTTAGGTATCCTGTTCCAAGGTAAGGCATCCAGAGGGTTGCTTTCCTAATTAGTCTTTCCTAATTATTTCAGTAATTAACATATTAATACTTAAGTGTAATTGCCAAATATCTCAGTCTCCCTATGCAAAATGAAATGAATATTGTTTGCCCATGATTGAGCAGAACGAAATGGTCTGAAATCCCTCAGAAGAAAGGCATTTTTGGGAAAATGTGAAAAGATGGCTGTGGAATGAGGCACGTCCTTGGCAGCTGGCCTTGAGATTGGGGTGCAATGGCTCACAAGAAACTGAATATGAGTGTTAGACCATGTGAGGAACCTTGTCACACAAGATGAATATTTCCCTGACCTTAGGTGCTTCTATACTCATTTCAAAATTCTGAAGTCAGGACATGGCAGTAAGCGGGAAATAACTGGAGAGCCACACAGGCCTGTAGAGCCCAGCCAAACCTGGTCACCTACTGACCTCAGAAGCACCCATGGTCATCCTGACCATTGTCACCACCCAGTGGCTGACAAGAGCTGGGTTTACAAATTTCAGAAAGTAACCTAGAGGACACTGGCGTAAAGCTGTCATGTGACATTGTTAAACATCACAACAGCCACTCAAAGAATCTTGGGTTGGAGACCTATAAGCTAATAACTGCCTGCTGTTGGGACCTAGCTTCTGCTTTCACACACAGTAAAACCCTGTGGGGTGTCAATGTATTGGAGAATGCCTTGGACTACAGTGGGGTCATTGTGCTGAGTGAGGACCTGAAACAGCCAAAGTGTAACTTGCACGTCCTTGGGCTGTGAATAACTGATTTTGAAGAGAAAGCCAAAGTGTTTCTGGTTGTTGCAGAAGAGAGAAATCCCTACTTGACAATTGTAAGTGGTGTGCAAATGACACAGAAAATAAGTGTGAAAATTCCATTCCAAGAAACCTGGGTGTATTCTGTCCCAAAGCATGTATAAAGGAGTAGAGGAAAAGGGAATACCCTACTTTGGCCCATTCGTATGTAAGAATTATAGATCACTGACATTCTAATGAGATATGATTTTCTGGTACATATTTTCAGATGTGTTGAGTAAGATGGATGGGATTTTTCATTTGCTAATAGAAGACATGAAGTCAGGGGTAAGGGAGGCAGCAGATGGAGAGGTGGGCCTGAATATGATCAAACTACATTGTATGAAAGTCACGAATCAATAAAATCTTTCTCAAATCTAGAAAATGAAGGGCATTCATGCATTACAAGTATACATTTAGGTAAACTGAGAGAAAATGGATCAGGGGGAGGCTGTCAAGGAGAGATCAGGAAGGGTACCTATTGCAAAATGACTCTTAGTTTCGAGCCAAAGGATGAATTAATTATGCCAAGAATTTCATAAGCACAAAAGTTTGTTGACTATTTAATTCACATTTTTAATCATGAGAAATTTTTCCAAGAACTACCATCTACACTAAATTATGAATCTCAATTAACTGGAATGGGGGGGGCAGGGATTGCTACAATCTCATTATCTGACAGTAAGCAGAAATGCCTTGTCCATGAATCTTCTAAAAGGCATCATATAACTCGCTGTCTCATGTGTAAGAGAATACCACTACAAAGGATGCACTTAATAGCTAGGGAACATCCATGAGATAACTGATGGTCTTGACTGCTGTTTAGTTATTTCTCACAGTACCACTATGCAGCCAGAACTCAGGATGCTCATTTCACTTGATACAGAAGTAGAGGCACAAAGAAATTAGGAAAAAAAGAGCAAAAGTGGCCTTCTGATGATGCTATGACCTCATTGCATCCATGTCCATATTATCACGCACTTTCCTGACACTGTAATTCTTCCAGGACAGTGAGGTCTTGCTTGGGTCACAGTCTGAAGTTTTGAATAATTCTCCTAGTTCCAATGCTTTATTATCCTCTATCTCCAAGTCTTAAAAGAGAACTGGGGACTGATTAACTACAAATACCAAGCAATTCAGTATCTGTTTTTAATGCCTCTTTATTTTATTTATTATTTTTATTTTATGTGAAAGAGTGTATTACCTGCACACACGTAAGTGCACCTCTGTCATGCAATGTCGGAGGAGGTCAGAAGAGGGTGTTGGATTTCTGTTGAACTGGAGTTAGGAATGGTTGTTAACTGCCATGTGGATGCTAGGAACCAAACCTGGCACCTCTTCAAGAGGAGCCAGTGCTCTTAACCCTTTAATGCCTCTTTAATATATAGTAGCTGCCAGGTATTGCTGACTCCTGGTGAAAATAGGTGTGTGGCAAATTAGAGAAGCTGTTCTGGTCACATGATTTTTGTCACCTGGCAGCACTGGGAAGTTTCCTGCGTGGTGGAATTGTCTATCCCCTTGTGTGACGGTATACCACAGGCAGTTCTAACTGTGGCTTGGGAATCAAATACTGCTAACTCATACAATGCTTATTCTTTTTTCTTGAGAAATGTTATCTTTCCATAAGCTCTGTAATGGCAAAAAATGGATCCAGTAAAGATAGTTCTTTCTTAGTATGGTCCATGAGATCCAGAAGGCTTGAATTTTCTAGAACAGGGAACACCTTCTGAGACCCAGCCACCTTATTGCTACTGCTGTTTAGCAATGTTTCATACTTCCACTGACCCTCTGCCTTCAGAGCCATACCATTGTCTTTTGAAGTATAAATTCATAAAACACTTCTTTAAAGTAAAATTCATATCCGCCCATGAAAATAAAAATGGTAAAAACTTCACAAACTTCAAGCTTATGTTTCATTTACAGGAACGAAAACTGCTGTCAAAAAGAAAACATCAAATCATTTTAAAAGCACATCAACACATTTGGAAGGGCCAACAACAAAACATATCTATTAGTAATTGGGTTTATTGACATAATTTGACGTAACAATGTATAACATTTATTCATTTCTCACCGAAAGACTTCAGTGAAACTGTTTTAAGACCAGGCATTCAATATAGGTGATTTTCTGAGGTCTTTTCCAGACTTTCATTGGGACACAATATTACTACCGTATAAAAGAAATAGCTAAGAGGTGCGATGGTGTTATGCATGAAAAACACCAGGAATACAAAAGGTGCCAGAGAGCCTGCAAGTTGAAAATAAGAGTGAACAGCTCCACGACTCCCATGTGCCCATATGCTCTGAATCTAAAACAAGACCTGGCAGTAAACAAAGAATGGCAGTCTATTTCCTGTGGTTTATTAAGTTTTGGCCTGCAGATAAGACTGCCAGAAAAGCAGCTGTAGTTCAAGTGGTCTGAACATTTACTCATCTGGACATAAACAAAGATCAACTCATTTAGTTGCCTGGGTTCCTACTCAGCTGCTGGGACAAGGGCAGGCATGGCTTCATTTAGGCCAAATATTAAAGGAGTAAGGGCCCTGGACTGTGACTGATTCCCTGAGTCATGGGGACCCTTGGGGCTTGAGGCCTGAAACAGAAGAGTCACTGTTAGCCATAGTACCATTGGGTTGGCTGGCCTTCACAGCACCCCACTGACAATAAATCCATAACTACAGTGACTGTAACCACAGTGTACACCCTCTTAGTAACTACAATTAGACCACACACAAATTATTAGTGTGAACCCAAACACTACATTTAGTGATAAACACGGACTTCATAAATATCAGGGAGTAAACATATCCAAAATAGCTAAAAACAAAACTGAACAAATATAGAAACCTAAGCCTAAATTTAAAAAATATTGTAATTACTACTAAAAGATAAGATTTAATAACAGCAAAACACTGGATATTGGAGGAATTAATTTGAAAAATATATAATTATTTCACAGTGAGGGTTTAGCATTTATGACAGTCTCTTGGTTTTAGTAGAAACAGATACCCCCTGATGAAATATTTTCACATTTGTTTAATGCAATTTCTTCCCACCTACTATTTCTTATAAAGAAATACATCAATGTGGCCCAAAATTACACTATCAATGGAAAATCACCCTTAATTTGTTTTGGGGGTGCAGGAAGTAGACCCAGAGCCCCATGCGTGCTAAGCAAGTGCTCTACCACTGAGCTAAGTCTGCAGTCCTGACAGTCACTCTTCGCTTCCTTAATAGGAAATGTCCTTTATTGCTTAACTGTGCAATTCAGAAGTAGGTGCAGTTAACTGCATGTCACTAGTACAATGCAATGAGACATTCACCACATTTATACGCATCTACACAGTTTGTCAGAGATATGATGAGTGAGCTGGAAGGCTGGAATTCCTTATGGGTCATCAGTTATAAAGGTATTGAATTCTTTTCAAAATGGCATTGAAATGTCCTTTTCCATAGATAGATTTAAAAATAAAATTAAAACCACAGGAGCAAACTTGACAGAGAATCTTGCATGCGGCCTTCTCCTGAGACTCTAATCTTAGTTACCCTCAAAGTCGGCAAAAGTTCATCATCTCCTGTACATGTTAAACAACGGAATGGTTCCAGTTCAATTAAAATAGTCTTTGAGTTTATTGGTCAGTTATTAAAGGTCAGAGGTCTTCACATTGTTAAAAAAAAAAAAAGTCTCATTATTTAACCTTAGGATCCCCAAAGAGTTCCTTGACTCAAGTGGTACCACCTGTTTACCCTACCCATCTTGGCATAGAACACCACAACAATGAGATCAGTTGCAAGTCCTCCTTTGTAATAGTGATAGGTCCCTTTCTCCTCAAATAGACCCAGAATACCCCTGTTTGACATTGAGCAAACAAAGCATGCACTGGAGTCTTGCAGGTCCTGTTGGGAGCATAATGCACCGGCTCTTAGCCCAAAGGAGACCAGGCTACTGCACTGCAATCCACAGAAGCCTTGCCCCAGCTGTGCTAAGGCATCCCACCCCTACCACATCATACATTTGTCCTTATTCTTGGCTGATCACCAAGAGCCATCCATTTGCTTTGTGAGTGAATACAGGGAAGTGGAGGGTAATACCCTGATTTGTTTTCAGTAGCTCTTGGCCCCTGACAAATGCACAAAAGGATGAAAGTAGGAGGTCTGATAAAGCAGGGTATTCCTCTGAAATGGGCTGGGGGTTCACAAAGAGTGGTTCCTCAAAGCCAGAGATCGTCTCCACACCCCTGAAAGCACTGGGCCTAGTCGGTAAATCTTTGCAAGAGGTGGTCCTCCCGTCTCAAGCTGCCACCCGCCCCACCCCCGGTGCTGTCCATGAAGCGGTCACAAGGAAATTCAATGAGGTCTGCCTCACTGAGGGCACACACGGTGGCGCGAGGTCGGTGAGACTGGAAGCCGGAGAAGTCGGCAGAAACTCCAGTGCCCATGGAGCGCAGTGGCCGTCGGGTGGAATACATGTGGCGGACGTGGACCGGGGCCCCACCTTTCCGCCTGGCACGCAGCTTCCTCCGCAGCCACCTGGATCCCCAGGCCGCCAGCGCCAGGAGCACCAGCAACCCGTTGACTGCCAACAAGATCAAGGTCAGCAGCTGGTAGTCAACAGTGCCTCGACTTCCTGTCTCTGGCAGGGTGACCAACCCTGCGCAGTGGTCCCGGGGGGCCACAGGGCAGACTCGGCCCCCGAGCACACCCTCCACGCACACCAGGTAGGGGGTGTCCCCGCGCAGCTCGTGCAGCGTGGCGGAGTCACTGCGCTCAGGCAAGTAGACGAACCTGTGGAACTTGGGCTGCTGGCCAAAGCGGTCGAAGAGCAGGCGGAAGCGCGCGCCGCCCAGCGGCCTGGGACTGCGGTGCTGGCGAACCGCCCAGCGCACCGAGGCTCTGTCGGTGCCCACCATCTCCACCGTCAGGTTGCACAGGATAAACTTGTTGAAGTCACAAGGATCAGATACCAGCGGCGGCAAGCCGACCCCGCCGTCGGACTGAGCTGCGCGTTCCTGCTGCTCCAAGGCTAGGCGCTGCTTTGCTGTGCGCTGCCAGGCCTCTCTGGCAGATGGTGGGGCAGAGGCAGGCTGAGTCGTCGGAGTGGGCTCCGCTTGGGTCGGACGTCCCGGACCCGGCTTCTCATGCAGGTCCAAGGGCTGAGGCACAGGGTCCAAGGCAGTAGTGGCAGAGGGGCCCTGACGCTGCAGGCCTGGACCCCGGTGGCTCAATCTCAATGCAGTGCGGTTGCCCAAGAGCTCCTTGGCAGCTCCATCCCAGAGCACTCGTGGTAGAAATCGCCCCCGCTGCTGGGGCTGGGACTGCGGTGGCAGCTCCTCTGCGAGTCCTCCTGCAGGGGGCGTCATTTCCTCCCCGGCAGCAGTGGATAGGGACCACTGCCTGCTGCCCGCGGTGGGGGAAGGTGAGGGATCTGCGCAAGACCCATTCTGCAGTTGTTGGTCGTCCAGGTAATCCAGGTATTTGCCCTTCAGGGCCGGCGGATGGCGACACTGCAGGAAGACTGTCAGGAGGCGGCCTTGAGAATGCCAGTCGCCCATCCAGCGCTTCAGACCCCGCAGTCGGCAGTCACAAGTCCAGCCGTTGCCGTCTAGATCCAGCCGGTAAAGAGCCGGGCTGGCGGCGAAGATGTCTCCAGAAAGGGCACTGAGCGCGTTGTCGCGCAGGCTAAGCTCCCGTAGCCGGCCCAGGCGGCCAAAAGTGGCCGGGTGCAGAGCAGACAACTCATTGCCACTCAAATCCAGTGCCTCCAAGCTGTGCAGAGGTTCCAGCAGCGCCAGGGGAAGCTGGCTCAGCCGGTTCCCTTCCAGATGCAGCTCGCGCAGGGCCTCCAACCCCCAAAAGGCCTCCGGCGCGAGGTGCGTGAGCTGGTTGCCCCTGAGCGAAAGCAGGCCGAGGCGCGGCAGGTGCTGGAAGATGCGGGGGCCGAGATGCTGTAGGCTGTTGGAGGACAGGATGAGAGTGGACAGGGAGCGAAGTGGGGCGAAGGTGGCCGCATGGCGCAGGGAAGGCTGCAGCTCGTTGGCAGAGAGGTTGAGGAAGCGCAGCTTGCCCAGCTGGGCGAAGGCATTTTTGCCCAAAAAACGAATCCGGTTAGACTCCAGATGTAGGTAAAGCAGGTTACCCAGGGGAGCGAAGACTGCGTCCGGCAGCGCCCCCAGGGCGTTCCCATCCAGCCGGAGCTTGACTAGACTCTCCAGGCCCTCGAAGGAGCCGCGGCTCAGGCGGCCGATCTCATTCCCATTTGCGTAAAGGATGCGCAGCTTGCGCAGCGGGGCCAACGTGCCCGGAGCTAGCGCCTGTAAGAGGTTGTTCCCCAGGTAGAGCTCCTCCAGCCGCGAGAGCTTCTCGAAGGTCTTGGGGTGGAGAGAGCGGATCTGGTTGTATTGCAGGTCCAGCCGTCTGAGCTGCCCCAGGCGGTGGAAGTCGAAGGCGGTGATGTTACTTATGAAGTTGCCGCCCAGGCTGTAGGTAAACACGTCCTGGGGACTGGGCAGCGAGCTGGTCTTGGGCACCGCACGGAGCCCCCTGTTGGTACACAGGAGGTGCTGGGGGTGCTGGCAGTCACAGCGCTCGGGGCACAGGGGCTGGGCCCGCTGCAGGAACGCCAGGCATCCGCACAGCACGAGCAGGAAGCGCACGGTGCGGACAGCCTCCATCGCCGCCAGCCCAATGTGCAGCGGCCCGACTGTCCTGTTGGCCAGCCGGCTCCGTGTCTCTGCATTCCCCTCGGCCTAGCCAGAGTCGCTACACGGCCTCTTTCGGACTTCTCTGCTGCGTCCAGCCCCTCCTCCGCCCTTTGTCCGGGTGGCTGGCCCGGGACTCTGCGGGCTGGCTTCGCGCGGCCAAGTCAGGAGGCGTGGGGCGCTCGGGGATCCGCGGGTGCTACTTGTTGCATTTCTGAAGAAAACAGTTTCTTTGGGTGCGCGTCGGGGGCGGGAGGAGGGAGCTAGACCGGGTGCTTTTTGTTTGCAGCAGAGTCCGGAGAGCTGGATTCCCTGGCGCGGATTCTCCCCGCCGAGCGGATTCCCCAACTGCAAGCGGAATCCCTTCCAAGAGCTCCTTGGGGTGCGGCTTGACTGCCCAGCCGGGGTCACTAGGCCCCCGCAGCCGGCGCCTCCTCATTCGCAGTCCCGGCTCGGAGCGCAGCCCGGGTGGGAAGCCTGGGGACCGCGCGGGCTGCGTCCGGAAGGGACCCAAGTCGGCCAGGAGCTAGCAAACCCGGCGGAAATTCGTTCTTCCCACACTCGGCCCCCCGGGGACACAGGCCGAGAAAGAGGAGACGGCGGAGGGAGGATAGACCCAGGCTAGGGGGAGGAGGAAACACTAAGTGGCTCCGCGGCTGGTCAGCCCCAGTCCGGACGCCAAGTGAGAGAAGCAGGGATTAAAAACAGCTGTAGGGTCGGCTGCGCTGGGGCG